>NC_037352.1:37140567-37443598 GCF_002263795.3 Bos taurus | reverse complement strand
CAGCTGCAGCACATAGGATCTTGATCTTCACTGTGGCATTTAGAATCTTTGAGCTGCAGCATGTGAACTCTTAGTGACAGCATGTGGGGTCTGCTTCCCCGACCAGGGATCAAACCTGGGCCCCCTGCCCTGGGAGTGTGGAGCCTTAGCCGCTGGACCACCAGGGAAGTCCCCAACCCAAACAATTCTACCTTTATCTGTTTTGTATGTCATGGGGAAGGGAGGGAGAGATAAAGGGAATCTAAACCAAAAACTAAAATACACTCGACTTAATGGCTTCCGAGGACATTTCTGATTCTATTCTCCAGGAGATTGTGAATCCGGGACCTTCAGGGACAAGAATATCAGGGGAGGGTCACCTCCACTGTCCCATGGTGGTGTCTTGTGACTCGTCTTGCATCCTAATCAACCCAGGGCTTGTGGTTTGTTACCATGTCTGGCTGCTCGCCTTTTCCCTGCAGAGTCTGGCAGAGTAATGAAGGTGCTTCTACGTCAGTCTTCAGTCCCATGCTTACGGCAGACATCACCAATCAATTTCCATTCTCGATTGCTGAGCCCAGATTTCATTCTTCTCATCCCACTGTTCCAGACAGCCACTGCCAATCGACACGCAAAGGCGTGCAAGATACAGCCTATGTGCCTTTCTCCTTCCCTTCTTGGTAGAAAAAGTCCCTGAAAATGTGAGTACTGGCCTTTCTGTGACTTGACATGATGCTCTTCAAAACATCTCCTTTCTTGTTCAGAGATAAGCTCAAAGAAGATGTGTCTGTGCTGGCCAGTCTCCAAAACGGCCCCAGCGGTCCTCATCTCCTGGTATTGACATCCTGGTGTGGTGAACGGAGCTGAACTGTGCAGCCAATAGGATGCTGTGGAAATGACACAGTGGCTTCAGACTCTCGATCACAAAAGGTACTGTGCCTTCCACCATGCTCTCTCTTGGATTCCTTCGCTCTGGGGGAGACGAACTGCCATGTTGTAAGGATACTCAAGCCACCCTGTGAGGGAGTCCATAAAGCAAGGCACTGATGCCTCCATCCACAGCCAACACTTCATTTACCCGCCATGTGACTGAGCCTCCAGAGAGCAGATTCTCCAGCCCCAGTCTAGCCTCTAGACAACTGCAGCACCAAAAGACGTCTTAACTGAACCTTGTGAGACACCCCTGCACCAGACTCAGCCAGCTAAGCCATGCTCCAATTCCTGACCCACGGAAATTGTGTGAGGTGATACATATGCCTTCTTTAAAGCTGCTCAATTTGGGGATAATTTGTTATGCAGCCATAGGTAACTAATACATTACCTGAATTCACACCTGCTAGGGAGCCCCCAGCACAAAGAGAGACAGCTCGGTGACGCCCTGCCTGACTATGGACTATCAGAGGATAATCTGGCCCCAAACAAGGTGGGGTGTTAGTAAGAACACAGAGTTTTTTGTTTTGTTTGTTTTGACTGTGCTGGGTCTTTGTTGCTGTGCCTGGGCTTTCTCTAGTTGCAGTAGCAGGGGCCACTCTCTAGTTGCGGTAGCGGGCTTCTCACTGCGGTGGCTTTTCTTGCTGTGGAGCACAGGCTCTAGAACTCAGTAGTTGTGGCTCTTGGGCTTAGTTGCTCCGAGGCACATGCAATCTTCCTAGACCAGGGATCGAACCTGTGTCCCCTGCATTGGTAGGCAGATTCATAACAACTGGGCCACCAGGGAAATCCAGTGGGAGTTTTTCGACACAGCTTCAACTTACCCAGTAATTCCTCACTGTGGTGTTTCTTTTCCCTCTACCCCTGCCCGGACAAGCACATCTCTGATTGTTATTTATTCATCAAAAGCAGAAGCCTCCCACCCCAAGAACTAATCATCTAAAATCACAATGATGACCCCCCCCCAAAAAAAGAGAAGAGACTGAATAAAAGCAAGAAAAATATGCATTTTGGTTTCTCTTCACCCTTTCCCTTTTTTATTAAAATACTTGTCCATCACGATTATGAATCTTGAACTCTAATGAGCCACCGGTATTACCATTGTTTATTACTTTTATGTGAGATCTTTTTTTTTATTATTTGTTTGGGCTGAAGCCCAGTCATAGATTTACTGCTTTCCTCATGACTGGTCTTAAAATATTTGATTTCAGCTGTCAGAATGCAAATAACTCCAGATATCCTCATTAAATGGAGACACTGAGGAGGGTTTTATTGTTGGGAGGAAAATGGTGAATAAAAAATGATGCTGATAACATTAAAATGGTCTCGGTATTAACAAAAGAAAAGAGAAGAAGAAAAGAAAGAGGCTGGAAAAGGAGGATCAGGGAGGGGGAAGTGGTTGTAGCTAACAGCCTGATCCATTTCATCTTAAAATCTAGAGAGTCTCCTCCATTTAGCCCCCTTTTCATCTGTCCTTGAAGTTTAATTCCTACCTTTCTGGTTTGTCTCTACAATGTCTTCCCCACAATAATTTTACTTGGAGAAGGAGGACCCACCTGACCCCACGGTGCGTTCAATCAACAGACTCTGAAAATTTCTGGTGATTCTTGACACCCGGCAGCCAGATCTGTGACTGCCCCCTCACGCCCCCCAGCACCGGAAGGATTACATAGGCTGTAATTGCTATGCAAATGTTTGCCAAGTAACAAGTAAGTGACAGATGTGTTCTATGCAGTTTATCAGCATGTCACCAACACGACCACGTTGGCATCCTGCCTGAACCTGGCAAGGGAGATCTTACGCCCATTTCACAGATGAGGTTATTGAGGTTCCCTAAATCTCCCAGCATCACAGGGCTGGTCATTAAGGATCAAAAGCCAGGTGTTCTTACTCCAACTCCCGGCACTTTCTTCTGTATCACAACAAAACCGGAAAAGGGAGAATGGAGTTGAAAATAGGTGTGTTTGACATTGAGAAAGTCACAGAGAGGAAGAGAAGCAGGCACAGTCAACCCTGTGACTGGTTGGTACAGCCTGGAATCTAAGGACATCCTGCAGAAACATTCCCGTCGGCAGCATAACGCATCTTCCAGAAGCCTGCCTGCTGTAACGTCAGGGTACACTGTTGGCTTCCTCTGATGGCAGCATCTTCAATGCTGACTGCTGGGGAGGCAGGGAGAAGGCAGCAGAGCCCTCTTCCAAAGGGTCAGCCCAGTTGCCTACTGCTTCCTACCTGGACATCTCCCCCCTCAGCACCCCTAGCAGAGTTGCTCCCACCCTGGCAGCACGCTGGGCTTACCTGGGCAGCTTTAACCGAATACTGATCCCCAGGCCCTGTCCCAGAGAGTCTGGGATTCAAAGACACAGCAGGAGCAAGAATGTCTGCCCCAGGGAGAGGTGGTCATCTCTAGGAAGAACGTTCCAGCTTCATGACCCCTGGGAATCCTCATCTCCTGTGTGTCCTGCATTGGCAGGCGGATCCTTTACCACCGAGCCACCTCCGAGTGTTACCATATTTCAGTAATTTTCACATTCTTGCATTAGTCAGGATAGGAAAGGCTTTGCGCATTAAAAAACTAACCCTCACGTCTCTGACTGAATTAAGACTTTGCTCAGTCGTGTCCGACTCTCTGCAACCCCATGGACTATATAGTCCATGGAATTCTCCAGGCCAGAATACTGGAGTGGGTAGCCTTTCCCTTCTCCAGGGGATCTTTCCAACCCAGGGACTGAACCCAGGTCTCCCGCATTACAGGCAGATTCTTTATCAGCTGAGCCACCAGGGAAGCCCAAAAATACTGGGGTGGGTAGCCTATCCCTTCTCCAGGGGATCTTCCCAATCCAAGAATCAAACCGGGGGTCTACTGCATTGCAGGAGGATTCTTTACCAACTGAGCTACTAGGGAAGCCCAGGCAGGCAGGGCCAGAGGAAGGGCCAGATTTGCTTTGCTCCACGCAGTCACGCAGGGAGCCAGGCTGACGGAGGCCTCCAAGTTACTGAGATGGGGAAGAAGGCAGACTGGAGAGTCACCCCATCTTTTCAGGGCCTCACCTTGGAAGTGACACTCGCCACTTCTTTTCCATCATTGGTCAGATCTGATCCTACAGCCCGGCCTCACTGCCAGAGTGCAACTTCCGAGAGCTGGGATGAAGAGAAGAGCAGAAGATTGGTGAACTCACGTGACGTCCACCCCACATCCTCACCTCCTTTTCCTTTCTAGCTAGAACATGGACCTAGCCAGCACACCTCATTCAAAGCACCCGCTGCAGCCAGGTGGGTCAGGTTGGCAGAGATCCAATTTGAACCTTTCTGCTCCTTCTCATTTCTTCCAGGGGGATCTGACTTTTGCCTGAACTATTTCTGCATCTTCTTACAGCGTTGCTGGCAACAAATGTTACAAATTTCTGTGGACTTTGCCACACTCCTTATGCTCGGATTTTATGTCCAGACTCATGTTCATTTTAAGGTTCTTTATTTTACCAACTTTATGGCTACACCTACAAGTTTGAATGGGTATGGGGGTGGGGGGTAAGTTGGTCTGATGACAGTATCTTTGATAGAATACTGGCGCTTATACCATCAGTTGAGCTGATTTAACAGAATTTATAATGTATTCAGCAGTTGATGGCTTGAGCCTAATTGAACACAAATTTATAATGCCATCCAGTGTTGTAATTAAAATGTAAAATTAGCTCATCAGATACTGTGTACACACACTCTCTCACAAGGCCTCCGTTTTGCGTATGGTCAATTACATTTTCAAAGTGGAATCCTCAGAAGACTCCACCAGATGAATGGACAGGAAAAGAAATCAACCAAGGACTTGAGCTGGCTCCAAACTGACCAGGAAAACACTCAGAAAATTGTTTTCAAACAAGGAAAGACATTAATTTTCCGAGGTGCTGATTTTGGACTGTGATTAATCTTCCATGCTATTTGGGTTATCACGGAATTATGGGAGCTGGCCACAAGGGGTGGGGCAGGAGTGGGGGGATTGAGTGCATTAAAAAAGAATTGTCCGTGTGTCTCTGTCCAGAGTCCAGGTCATGCAAGAAAGAGAAAATAGGACCTTCCCCATGCCACCCCTCAAACAAAACAAGTCCTTAATGATGATCTGCAGACACAGATAATCATTAATTCCAATTGGTCTTCTTGCTATGTGGTGACTTACCTGTCGTGAGGGCATCTTCAGGCTTAAAATTACATTTTGAGCCTAGAAACACTCCTTCTGTAAATATTGTTAAAGAATAATTAGAGATAGAAGGGAGCGATGCTGGTAATGGGGAAACCGTTCTCACCACGGGGCTCATGTTTGCCTTCTGCCGTGGTAGAATAGAGGAGCCCTTTCTTCAACTCGGGAGACACAGGAAGGGATGAACTAGCTGTGGGACTTCTTGAGTGCTCCCTTTTATTTGGGGGCGTGAACACCTGTCTGTTTCGGGAAGGGGCTCCTCCACCCCAGCCTGTCCCCTCCTCTCTCCCCACTGCTCCTGGTGGTGTTGGGTTGTATCTGGAGTTAGCTGAGCTTAAGGGTAAGACCCCCAACTTCAAGTTCAGGGGATTCCCTCAAATCTCTCCCAGGTTCTATAATTCACTAGAACAAGTCACAAGATGCAGGAAAGCACTGTACTCACAATTACAGTCTTATTGGAGCAGAAGGATGCACTTGAGAACCAGCCAAATGAAGGCTTTGGCTTTGGCCAGATCTGGGAGGTGTCCAACTGTGAAGCTTCCGCCGTCTTCTCCCCAGAGTCCTGACACTGTTAACCCTCCCGGCCATGCTGTGTGACACACTCAGTATATTGCTAACCAAGGACGCTCATCCAAACTTCCACGTCCAGAGTTCTTACTGGGGCTTCATTACGTAGGCGTGATTGAATCTCTGGCCGCATGATTGAATTTCCAGCCCCCTCCTCCAACCTCCGAGGTCAAGCTGATTTTCACGGTTCAGAGCTCCAAGCTTCTAATCACGTGGTTGGTCTTTCCATTTGGCCAGCCCCCATTCACAGTCATCTCCGTATAACTTAAACTATCCTAGGGTCCTCCACACTTCACCTCATTAGTATAAACGATCGTCAGGTGTGGTCTGAGGACCCCAGATTGAATCCCAAAGACCCTTCTCTCACTTGGGAAGCTCCAGATGCTAAGACATTACCTCCTGGGAGTCAGGACAAAAGCCAATCTCTCTTTAGGGGAGACAGAATTTCTTACTGCACAAAGCGGCATCCCCCACAGAAGGAAGAATCAGTTCAGTTCAGTTCAGTCGCTCAGTCGTGTCTGACTCTCTGCGACCCCATGAATTGCAGCATGCCAGACCTCCCTGTCCATCACCAACTCCAGGAGTTCACTCAGACTCACGTCCATCAAGTCAGTGATGCCATCCAGCCATCTCATCCTCTGTTGTCCCCTTCTCCTCCTGCCCCCAGTCCCTCCCAGAATCAGGGTCTTTTCCAATGAGTCAACTCTTCGCATGAGGTGGCCAAAGTATTGGAGTTTCAGCTTTAGCATCAGTCCTTCCAGTGAACACCCAGGACTGATCTCCTTTAGATTAAAATATGCTTACTCCTTGGAAGGAAAGTTATGACCAACCTAGATAGCATATTCAAAAGTAGAGACATTACTTTGCCAACAAAGGTCCATCTAGTCAAGGCTATGGTTTTCCCAGTGGTCATGTATGGATGTGAGAGTTGGACTGTGAAAAAAGCTCAGTGCTGAAGAACTGATGCTTTTGAACTGTGGTGTTGGAGAAGACTCTTGAGAGTCCCTTGGACTGCAAAGAGATCCGACCAGTCCATTCTAAAGAAGTAAGAATAGCTGTGTCTTATCTGGGGTCACCTTTGAGCAGGCCCAGTCAGAGATGCCCAGAGAGCCCAAGCCCATCTCCCCAGGACCCGGATTGGTCCTCATACTCACCGGCGAGGACCTGCTCCATGCCAGGTGACAAAGAGGAGCCCCCAACTCTTCACTCGGGGGCTCCTGAGCTGCACGTGCTTCCACTGAGAGCATCTACTCCCTGGAAGGGTTGGGCTGGATGGGAATGGGGTCTCCAGTCTGCAGTGGGGGCTTTCTGTTGGGGAGCCAGGCAGGGCATCGGGGTCAGTGCCCAAGCCGGAAAGCCCCCTTAAGCTTCAGTGGGCATCAGCGTGGTGTGGGGTGTCACCTGTCACTTTCACAGCTGATACAGGTTTCAAGCCTCCATAGTGAGGGTAACTGCTCCAACAGGAACCTCACCAGGGGTGTTCACGGTAAAGGGGCAGCCCAGGTGGGCTGGGGGCTCCCTCCAGGTGGCACAGGCTTGGAGAAGGGACACCCCATCCAGGCTGCTCACACAGAACCTGAGGAAGACCAGACCTCAACAAGGAGAACAGCTCCACTTACCTGGAGAGACTGGTTCTTGGTTATCTTCACCCTTCTCTCAGCTTTTCATAGCTTTTATTTCACACAAGCACATCAGCTCCCCGGCGTGCGTGCCAGGAGAGGCGAGGGCCCCTGTCAAACGGACCTCATCCCCGAGGCTGATGCCACGATCCATGTGGACTCACATCCCCTCCCATCACCAACGCCCTACCAGGCCCCCGGCAAGTCTTCATCTCTCACAGATCCGTACCAAGGTACCGCAGACTTCAGCTGCTTAAACAACAGAAACCCACTGTCCTAAAGCCCTAGAGGTCTAGGTGTCAGCAGGGTTGGGTCTTAGGGCCGTGAGGGAAGGGTCTGTTCCAGGCCTCTCTCCTAGCCTCTGGAAGTTCCAGCTTATGGTGATGTAACGCTGCAGTTCACATGCTGTTCTGTGTGAGTGTGTGTGTGTGTTGTGTACGCCTGTGTCTCCATTTTCCCCTTTTGTTGAGGCTACCCATCACATTGGATTAGAGCCTACCCCAGTGACCCTTATTTTAACTCTGTGAAGACCCTAATGATCTCGAAGTTCACATTCCGAGGCAGGGGCCTTAAGAATGGCAACATATGGGTGGGGGAGGGGAGCCCAAATTGAACCCATAGCACAGTGGCCCCCAGCCTACATCACAGCCTCCCCTGGTGGTGACCAGAGCCCTTATTCCGTGGAATTGCCTCTCCTATGAGGCTCCTACACGCCTTCAGACAGTTCCAACCTGCCCCGTGGAGAGGCGGGGGACATCAGACATCAGAGCTTTTATCCAGGCCATTGTTACAGATGGCGCCTCTGATAGCTGCGTTTTAATACCTTCTCAGCAACATCCCCCACACACACCCCACCTCTCTCTGACCAGAAGCCTTGTGTAATCAGGGGCCCCACAAGCTGCCAACTGGGAGGGAGGTCGGGTATCTGTGATCTGAGCTGCTGGGAATGGGGGGTATTAATGGAGGAGGGCATACTGGCAGAGCAGGGGAAGGCACCAGGTGGCCAGTCTACATCCAGCCTCAGACGTGCCTACAGACACAGCAGCAGTTATGATTTAACCAGAAATCAGGTCCCTACTCTCTATTCTTAAGAGCCCCCTGGACTGCAAGGAGATCAACCCGGTCCATCCTAAAGAAAATCAACCCTGAATATTCATTGGAAGGACTGGTGCTGAAGCTGAAGCTCCAATACTTTGGCCACCTGATGCGAAGAGCCGACTCCTTGGAAAATATCCTGATGCTGGGAAAGATCGAGGGCAGGAGGAGACGGGGGTGATAGAGGATGAGGTGCTTGGTTGGTATCACCGACTCAACGGACATGAGTTTGAGTAAATTCTGGGAGACAGTGAAGGACAGGGAGGCCTGGCATGTTACAGCCTATGGGGTCGCAAGGTGTCAGACATGACTTAGCGACTGAACAACAACAAAAAAGCCCTCGACAATATGATTATTCTCTTTCCTGGCCTTTTTCACAGGTGATGGAGAAGGTTCCCATGGATGCATCCTGTGGGCACGTCAAATGAGTGTGTCCCACCCTTATTCCTTCTCGGTTTGTAAACACACATGCAGCCAACCCTCGCTTCTGTGGACCACAGCCTGGAAGGGACAGAAACTGCACATCTGTCGCCAGCACTCACTTGAAGAGTATGTAACTGTGTTCTTCAATGCCCCACATTCATTTCTCGCTCCTCAAGTCGTGGGCTGAATGATAAGATAATGGTAAACTAGATGACTTATATTTTCCAGCAAACACGAGTACCTCGTGCCTTTGAGCCCAGCTCCTCGGTGCCTCTGAAGGGCTCTGAAGGTCGTGGGCCCTGAGGACTTGCTGTGACGTGGCAGCCAGTCATATAGCATGTCCCCAAATCTGGCTGGGATAAAGCCACTCCTCCCTACCAAGGTATGACGGTCAAGCTGAAAGACAATATGTTTCCTGGCTACTGCCAGTGCTGGGTCAAGGGCAGCCTTGGGCGCGAGGAGCCCCAGCCCAGCAGCTGTCCGGCACGTGGGTGAGGGTGGGCGGAGCAGGGGACAGACGGTGTGAATACAAAGGCAGTTGTTGTAATATCATCACCGCCATGCCCCACAGAGGGTCTGGACCAGGCTGAGCTCTCCATCCTCATCAGCTCCTTTACTTTGCACAAAATCCCTGTGAGGTCTGTGTCTTGAGCACCACCTTATAGATGAGGAAGCTGGTTGGGAGAAGTGAAGTAACCAGCTTAAGGGCAAGGTCAAAGCTGCCATTCACACTTGGTCCTGCCTGTTCCCAGCCTGGACTCCACCCCCCATTGTGCTCACAGCCTCCCGCCAGGAGTCCAGGAAGAGCTGAGCCTGTGACTAGCTTCCTAATTACTTTTCCCCACCCCCCGCCCCCCATGCGCTGCAACAACACGCACGAGACCCCATCTGCGGCGATGTCTCTCAGCTCCCCAGCACGCCCTGCACCACACGCCTTCATTAAGCAAGCTAATTACTTGCCAACTTGAGAGCCCAATCAGGCCTACTGCGGGAGATGCCTCTGGGTCTGCTCTGACCACGGAAGCCCCAGGGCACCCCTGGCTCCCACGTGGGACCTGGCCTGGGGCTGTCTCAACATCCCATAACCGCCCCCCACCCCGTTCATCATCTGGCTGTAGACCGACAGGCAGAAGGAGCCTTAGTCTGGGCAGGGATGTCCATAGAGCCCAAGGGATGTCCATGAGGGAAGGAGTGAGCGTGTCTGAAAACACTTTCAACAACAGACAAGCCTCCTTTGCCATGGAAATAGCTCTTCTCGTTTGCTTTGCACCTACTGTGCGCAGGCCGGGGTTGAAGGCGGGGGTCTCTGAGGTACCCACATAAGAGCATTTGGGTTTGGCTCTAGACCCCAGACAATGCCTTTGTCCATTCCTTGTAATTCCACCTCCCACCCCAGCAGGCTCAACCCTGCTTCACTTGTCCAGACCCCCAAAGTTCCTTCTGTAATAAGGATATATGTGATGTCTGCCCACAACAGTCACTCAGCACTTCACAATTTACAAACTCTTTTATATCCTAACTTACAGGAATCCTCTCTGAACAAGCTTGTACCCACTTTACAGATGAATACACTGACATGGAGAAGGAGGAAATATATTAGAACTCTTCTGGTAGCAAGTAACAAAGAAACTCCTAGATAATTAGATTGGGAGGAAGTGTTAAATCTTGGGTTACACAATTGTAAATTGAGGAGTAGAGTAAGATGGCTTCAGGTAGAGTTAGATCTAGGTGCTTAAATGAGTCATCAATAATCTCCCTGCCCTCAGTTCTTGACTCTAGGCCCCTCTGGGCTGGCTTTAGTCTCAGACAGACTCTGTCCTCAGAGTGCAGAAGGACCAGTGGCTACTCCCGGCTTCTGTCCCATCAGTGCATCACCACGCTGAGCAGGTCAGAGTGAGACAGGGATTGGCCCCTGCTTTCCTGCCCTCAGCACCTTGTGTGAAGACTCACAGAGACCACCCCACCCCTACTGCTGACCTGGTCTGGCCGAGCTTGCTGGCCCAGGCTCCCTTAGACCACCCTGCCTGACAGGGCAAGACCTGAGACTCTCTAGTCCCCTAGGATCCCTCCCTCCCACCACCCACTCTGTCCATACCACTGACACTCTCGTTCCATGCCCAGCCACTGTGCTCTGCTCTGAGTCCTCCAAAGAAGCTCTGCACGGAACCCTCCCTGACTGCGGCCGAGGCCTGCCTCCTTTCCAGCGACGTCACAACAAGCACCACACAGCCTGCTGCCCTCTGTGCATGAGTCTACACTTCCTACCAGGGCCCAAGAACTCTCTAGAACACGCCTGTTTTCAGCTCAGCTCCTGACCTCCTCAAAGGCGCTGGCACACAGCCTTCTGAATGAACGGGCTCGTGGTTGATGAGCATGCTGATGGAGGCAGCCCTGTGCACACGCTGGAGGCCACGGGCACCGGACTTCAGTGGGTGCCAGCCAGCTGGGGCTCTGCATGGCTCCATCTCAATGAGGTGGGGGGAACCTTCCAGCTCACATGTGTGCTCAAGAGGCACCTCCATTCGCGATGGCTCCCCAAACCCTCCAGCCAGGAGCCTGGGAGTGCATGGTGAGTGTCAGTCTGCAGGTGGTCTCCTAGCAGAGCTCCATGCAGAATGGAGGGTTAACCAGCAGCCTCAGCAACCCGGCACAGGAGCCACGCGTAGGCTAAGGGCTGCACTCAAGGGAGTGGGGACCCTCCCCAAGAAGGCTGTGAGCTGCCTAATCACCCCCACCCCAACCCCCTCCCCAACCCCTAGCCCCCTCCGCGGGTGGACCCTCCCTGAGGCTGGAAGGTCTGGCAGACAGCAGCTAACACAACAGTTTCTGGAACTCATTTGAATTTATCCCTCACCTGACCCTCCTGCCAATGCAGGAGACATAAGAGAAGCAGGTTCCATCCCTGGGTGGGGAAGATCCCCTGGAGGAGGGCATGGCAACCCACTCCAGCATTCCTGCCTGGAGAATCCCATGATCAGAGGAGCCTGACAGGTTATAATCCATGGGGTCTCAAAGACTTGGACACGACTAAACCGACCCAGCAAACATGCACACACACACACCTGACCCAGAACGTGGAAGAACTTGGGGACCCAAGCTGGGCTCGCAGCAGAAACCCGACAGATGTTCGTGGAAGCCAAAGGGCCCTCGATGTACCGGCCTTGGCCCCCTCTGTAACACCCACTTCTTCCCCTCCCTTGCGGTTTTCCCCACACCGTCCTGAGGCCAGCGGCCGCAGAACAGGCGGGCGTGGCTGCCATGGCGTGGGAAGCAGGCGGGCTTTCCCACTGGCTGCCCCGCTGAGATTCGATGGTGGGGACAGAAGTGGACATTAGGAAATAGTAACGCTGCAACCTAGGGTACTGGGGTGCGAGCAGAGGAGGTGAGATTCTGGACGTGCTCTGAAGGGGGCGCCCTTGAGACTTGTAGATGAATTGAGGGAAGTCAGTTGCCCTGAACTCCACCAGGCAGGCCTTTGGGAGGGCTTGAGGCCGCGGAGGAGGTATTGGAAATTCAGTCTGGAGGCTGATGTCTAAGCAGACATCCAAGGGAAGGAGTCAGAAAGGCAGTGGTACCCGAGAGCTTGCAGTTTCAAGGGAGGTGTGGTCCGGTATGTGTCAGTTGCTCAGTCATGTCTGACTCTTTGCGACCCCTTGGACTGTAGCCCACCAGGCTCCTCTGTCCAAGAATTCTCCAGACAAGACTACTGGAGTGGGTTGCCCTGCCCTCCTCCAGGGGATCTTCCCGACCTAGGGATCAAACCCGGGTCTCCTGCATTGCAGGCAGAGGCTTTACCATCTGAGCCACCATGGAAGCCCCAGCGGGGGCGGGGGGGGGGGGGGGGGCGGAATACACTCAGAGCTCTTTGATGAATTGATGGCTTTGAGACTCTCTGTGGTCGGAGATCCTAGCCCTGGGGCTCAGTTAGGGGGTTGGTGGGTGAGGGGAGAGGTGGGGTCAAGAGAGAAACCAACCTGCATGGTGTGCTTAGTAGCTCAGTCGTGTCCGACTCTTTTCAACCCCATGGACTGTAGCCCATCAGGCTCTTCTGTCCGTGGGGATTCTCCAGGCAAGAATACTGGAGTGGGTTGTCATTTCCTTCTCCAGCAGATCTTCCTGACCCAGGGATCGAACCGGGATCTGCTGCATGGCAGGCAGATTCTTTACCAACTGAGCTCCGAGGGAAGCCCCAACCTGCCTGGTGGGAGGCACGCAGAAGAATGTTTTCCCAGGAGGCAGAAGTAAGCGACCGTATGGCTTCAGAGTGGAAGTTGCGGATCGGGGGAAGGCAGGAGTTAGGGTGGGGAGGGCGGATGGGGATTAACACTCTGGATTTAGCAGCGGGGAGGTCCCGGGGCTTCGGGGAGCTGCTCCCAAGGATCGGCATGGGCCAAACCTACCTGGAATGGGTTTAAGAGATGGGAGGGGCGGGGGTTGGTGGGGAGAACCCGCGCCTGGGGGAACTTTGTTGCAAAGTGAAGCCAAGCCGGAAGAAGGGCTGGAGCTGGAGCAGGAAGAGGGGCTGGGAGGAGAGGCTTTTCACGCGGCAGGAATCCCGGGCCCCCCACTCCCCTGCGCATCCACAGCGCGGAGCGCGAAGTCGTGCTTTTACCAGACTCAGAAGGACTCCAGGCGGCCCACGAGCCGCACCAACGGCCACCCCCGGACAGATGCCGCCGCTCGCCCGCCCGCCCGTGACTCCCTGGCGCCGATGCAGGGCCTCCTGGCAAACCCGCGTCGGCCCCCTCCTCCCCCGCCCTACCTAGCTGAATAATTTAGGCGCTATTCTGAGTTAAAACCAAAGAAAGCAATTTGGAGTGACTAACTCCTCGAGAAATTTATGTTCCCCCAAATGTCTTGCTGGTAACAATGCTGGAAGCCATTTATCCCCTTAATTTCAGAGGCGCTGCTTCTGGAAGGAGCTCTTGGGCTGAGATGGTCTCTTTTTTTTTTCTCCAGGCAGGCCCCCCTAGGGGGTGGGGGGCGGGGTCAGGGTGGGCCACATGACTCCTGGAGGGACGTCCAGACCAGCCTCGAGGACAGGGGCCGGTTCCTGAGAGACCACGGCATCACCCATGTAGCCATTCACAAGGTGGCCTCAGAACTTCACAGTTGGAAAGGTTGGAAGGGGGATGCTGAGCTCAGCTGGACTGCAGCAGTATGATATATGAGCAGATCCCCGTGAACCAGGGGCTTCAGAAAGGTGACAAGGAACTGCAGGGGCTCCAGGTGAGCATGAAGGATGGTCTGGAAGAACATAAATGGGGCAGGGAGAAGAGATGGAGGGGTCAAGGGGGGAGAAAGCCCCATCTCTGCCCCTGCAAACCTGCCCCAGCTCCCCAGAGAGAGCCCTCACCCACTCTGGGCCCCCAGCCCCTCATCCTTCCCTGAACCCAGCCCTGTCCCGACTGGACTGGGAGCATCTGGGTCCAGATTGGCCTTTCCCTGGCCTGGACACTTGCCAAGTGTGAGTCTGGGAGGAGAGGTATCCAGCAGAGGAACAACCGGTACAAAGGCCCCGAGGTCCCACATTCCTCCGTGTGTTCCAGCAGCGAGGAGACCAGCAGAAGTGGCGGGACCTGGGTCTGATCCTTGTCGTGCTCAGCACTGGCCTGGCACACAGTAGGAGCCTTAAGGATGGCAGGTGAATGAATGGGGAGGGGGTAGATAAAGAGGCGCATACGGTGGGGAGATGGCCCCTGCCCATCACAATGGCTCTATGATGCTCTGGAGCTGAAATGTGCCCCCTGTCCTGCTCTGAGCATGGGGCGGCCATGGAGTCTGGCCTTCGTCCTGCTGACTTCCTCCAGGACTGTTGGGAGATGGGCGTCAGGACCCTGATGATGAACCCAGGCTGGTGGCCCCTGCCTGCCTGGCACACAGGCACCGCTCCCACAGGGCCTCGGTCTCCTCCTTTGTAAGATGGGGAGGCAGGGGGCATTCCAAAGTGGGGACTGAGGTGGGGAGAGGGTAGGTCTCAGAGAATCTGGCTCTTGTGATAGCCCTGTGGAGCAGGGCATGTTTCCTTCCAGAAGAGACTGGGCGTGGCAGGGACCTCCCTGGGGACTCCAGAACATCTTGGGGTCACCCTAGGGAAGGCACTAGAGACAGAGACAGGAGCCTGGGAACCCCACAGTCCCCAGCCGCAAGCTCTGAGCTGGGGCAGGAGGCAGAAGATGGACCCGCCTCCATCCTGTGGGAGAAGCAAGAGCTGCAGAGATGGACCGTGAAGGCTTCCACCCAGCTGATATATGGGGCTGCTTCATTCTCGAAGAAGAAGAAGCACGTCCCCATCAGCGAGGGGCTCATCAGGGAGGGAGGCTTTGATTCCTCAGTAAACGAACCACCTCATTGAATGGAGCATCGTGGCACGCTGGGCACCCCCCACAGGCCTCCTCATTAACTCTCACGATCCTCAGGTAGGCCGTTTGTCTCTGTCTTTAAAAAGTGGGGAATAAGCTCAGAGAGGTAGAGTGACTACCCAAAAGCCACGCAGCATGGGGATGACTGAGTTGGTATTCAAACACAGGTTTCTCCGGCTCCTAGTGGATTCTACCAACCCACTGTTTGATATCTGCTCCTGAATCCTGATCTCAAGAAATAAAGTTTTGAGGTTGGAGAAAATATTCCATTTTCACCTTGAAAGGATGAGTCTCCTGTCCCCAGAGTTCAAAAGGGCTTCAGTTACTCTTCCTACTGTCATATTTCCCAGGAGGAATCAAAGGCGCTAAATTTATGGTGTCTGAAGTGAGATTTATGGTGTTTAAAGCGACTTCTCGAGCATCCCAATAAAGGCTCTGATTTATAACTAACGCATTGTTTTAAACGCATTATAAATGATAAAAATCGGGCCTGCCAATGCACCTCATGAGAAGTCATATTAAGGGAGGAAAAGAAACGGTGAGATTAGATGTTGCATTAAAAGATAGAGTGATGGATTAAGGCCCAGAGTGTGAATTTAGTGTGACTTGCCAGAAAAAGTTGGGGAGCTGTAAATCTAAAGTGACAATCTGTGTACAGTGGACCAATATTTGTCACTTTTATTATACTTTGTTCAGAATTGGTGATGGGTCATTATTTAGACACACACACCAACAATGCTCAATAAAGCTCAGAAGTGGAAGCTTCTTCTGGTAAGGATACAGGCTAACAGACTTCCCTGGCAGTCCAGTGGTTAAAACTCCATGCTTCCACTGCAGGGGGTACGGGTTCAACCCCTGGTCAGGAAACTAAGATCCTACATGCCCTGCAGTGCAGCTCCGCCCCCCACAAAAGGGGAGGGGGATACAGGGTAAAACCTCAACTCCAAACCACAATGTCAGCTCAGAGGCCATTGCATAATGGAAGATTCTCCCCGTCGTATTCAGAAAACATTCCAAACCCATAAAATGTGGGAAAGGCTCTCAGAGGGTCCCCAACCATTCTCAGGAAGCGAGGGGAGGGTGACACCCACATCTTCCGAGTGGCGGAGGCCCACCCCCGCCCATGTCAGCATCCTCATCAATAGCAATAGCAGTGACGATGATCAGAGGGCCTGACATTGCTCCTGGTCACTTGTTCAAAGAGCTTCTGAGAGCAAAGGTGGCTGGAACCAAGGGCATGCTGGCTCTTCACCTTGGGAGGTCGCAAGTCCCTGTCTTGATCAGAGATACTAGGCTAGATTGGATTGTTGTTCCCAACTCTCTCCTCTCTCTGTACCTGGATAACAGATTCATGCTCTCTGCTCTGTGACTTGCAGTATTTCTCACTGTGGGAGGGATACACGTCCCTGCCAGAAAGAGAACCCCCGTAGTCCCAGTCCCAGCTCCCTAATCATATATGTCCTGTAGGTAGCACCTCACTCTACTTTCTATTTTAAGGTAACTCCAATCACCTCCTAATCCACCTCAGGCCTGGACCTCCCAAGAGGCTCACAGGAAACCTCCTTCCCCCAAGAAAGTCATTTTGATTGACTATATTTCTGTTCCCCCAGATTCAAGCTTTTGTCAGTTCTGTCAAGCGAGTTTCTTTGTCATAGTGCTTTTAAAGAACCCTAGAATTTCTCTACCAAGGTTCCCCATGGAGCCCCAGAGCCAGACCTTCTTATGAGATGTTTTTAGAACCCACAGAGACCTGTGGAAGTGGGGCAGGGGAGGGGAGACAGAACTGGAAACCTAGCCAAAACGCTATTCCTTCTCTTTCATTCCCTCCACTCTAGATTGGCATGTGGCTAATGAGAAAACTATTTCATGGGGGCTCCTTGTGGACCCTGCCCCCAGCACGCTCATTTTTTGTGTGGTCTCTTCCTATAGGCTCTGGGCTTGGTCATGTGACCAAGAAGAGTCTTGCAGATTAGGGCTTGCACTCTTGGAGATTCCCTCTTGAAACCCTAACCTACCTTGCAGGCAAGACAGAACTGCCCGGCCAGCCCTCAGCTGTTCCAGACATCCCAACTGAAGCGCCAGGCGTGCGGGTAAAGCCACCTGGAAATCTTCAACCCCAACCAAGCAGCTGCATGAGGAATCTCAGATGAGATCAGCAGAAGAACCATGCAACTGAGCCCAACCCAGATAACAGAATGAATAAATGATGGTTGGGGGGTGGTGTGTCACACAGTGTGACGGACTGACGTAGATCTGTGAATTTTTTGACATCCCCTTGTCCCACTCATCCTTGGGCTTAGCAGAGGGTCCTCACAGGTCCTCTTGAGGGTCCCTTCTTACGAAAAACCCATGGTCTCTCCTTCCCTTCCCTGTCCTCTTAGAGGGGACAGCAGACAGGGTGGTTTGCAGGGAGGATGTTTTTCCAGATATCCCTCTAGTCAACAGGATCTCTTGGGAACTAGAGAGCTCTTTGATCCCACTTTTCCTGGAGCACTACCCCCTACCCTGCCTACTCATAAGCAGAAAATATCTCGCAGACAAATGCATGTACACCCATTTTCTTTTCATCCCCCGCTTTGAAGGATTTATTCCCCTGCTGGCAGAGGGATGTCCATCAGGGCATCACAGAAACGGGCTCAGTGTTGACCCATCCCCGCCCCCAAATCAGCCACTTTCATCCGTCGCCGATGGGAAGGTTTTCATACAAACCTTCCAGGGAAGGCATTTTGATCACAGTTCACGAAACTTCAGTCATTTTCCCTGAACTCAGTCATCCCACTTCCAGGAACCAACCCTGAAGATACACAACAAACCGTATGACAGAGAAATTCTGGGAATTGTAGCAGTATCTGTAGAAATACTCATAGAACAGAGAGCTGTTGAGAAACCTGTGGTCTGTTCACATAGTGGACGTTGTGTAGTTGTCAAAAAAAAAAAGAAAATTAAGATCTCTATGTCTCGATGTGGAGAGAGTCCCAGAATGCATTAAGTTAAAAAAAAAAAAAGATAAGAAAACAGTATTTACCGTGGAGTTATTTTTTTGTGTAAGAAAGAAAAGGAAAAGAAATACATGTACACACATATCTGCTCATTTTTGCAAACAGAAACACTGGAGGATATCCTCAAAATTAATGAAATTGGTTACCGACGGGGTGGGTGTGGATCAGGTACTTCTCTGACCGAACCTTTTAAATACAGTTTTCACTTTTGTGTCAAAAGTTAACAAGGTTGGGGGGGATGGGAAATGCCTAAAAATAACTAGGAACATAAACGAACCACACTGTGTATCAAACTGAAAACATAACTGTAGAGATTTTTTGAAAAAAAAAAAATGTTGAATAGTTAATAGTTACTCTATGTTTTAAACAATTCCTCACCAGCGTCTTTAATGGACCAGGCAAGCCTAGTCCATCACGGGCACCCAATAAAAGCTTTCTGGAGTAAATGAATGAATGAATGGCTCAAGGACAAAGACAGGAAGCTGAGAGTCCTGTTCTCCCCTCAGCCCAGTTGTCTCTGCCCTTCACAGTTTATACAGCATGGCTTCCCAGGTCGCACAAGTGGTGAAGAACGTGCTAGTCAGTACAAGAGACTTGGGTCCGATCCCTGGATCAGGAAGATCCCCTGGAGGAGGGCACAGCAACCCACTCCAGTATTGTTGCCTTGAACATCCCATGGACAGAGGAGCCTGGGGAGCTACAGTCTATAGGGTCGCAGAGTCCGACGCGACTTCGTGTGCACCCAAGGTCTGTTAAAAGCAATTTCATATCAAAAAAACGAGCCACAGGTGGTATCTGTGGCCCACACTCCTGCGCACCCTGCCCCCAGCAAGATTTTAACACCCCCCCTGCTGACTTCTTCCCGTTTTCTGTCCTGGTTCCCCTTCTGCCTTACCTGCCTCCCGGGGAAGACTTTCCTTAATAAAACACTGGCCATTTTATGTTTGCTGGGGCTGTGGTCACAAAGCACCACATGCTGGCGGCTTCCACAACAAAAATGTAAGTCGTCTGTGGAGGCTGGAACTGTGAGGTCAAGGTGTCGGGGGCGGGGGGGTTCCTCTGCACCCACTTTCCTTGGCTTGTCGATGACCATCCTCTCCCCGGGTCCACATGCGGTCTTTCCTCTGCGGGTCTCTGTGCCCAAATGTCCCCTTTTTGGAAGGACACCAGTTGTTGTGGACAAGAGCCCACGGTCATTCCTGCATCACAATCATCTGCAAAGACCCTATTTCCTAATTCACAGGGACTGGGGGTCAGGACCTCGACATCTTCTGGGGACACAATTCGACCCCTAACACTTGCATATGACCCTGACTTAGACCAGTGCATTGCTGATTGCTAGCAGGACTGGTGCAAGGATTAATTATCAATACACATCAAGCACGAACCACAATGTTGGGGACAAAGCAAGTAAGTATATGATTGTTTTTATTATTATGATTGCTATACATGGAGGCATGGTTTCCACTCTCTTGAACACCCTACTGCTGTATGGCTGAGCCCCCTTCACTGTTCACCTGAAACTACCACAACATTGTTAGTCGGCTATGCCCCAATACAAAATAAAAAATTAAAAAAAAAAAAAAATACCCTACTGCTGGCCACTGAGCTGGTGCCATCCCACCTACCAGTCAGTTTTCATCCTGTCCTCAATTGTGAGTGCTTACCAGGCTCACCAGTCCCATAAAACAAAGCGAAGGTCTCGTTCTGTGTCTCCGAGCTTGGAAGAGGCAAAAATCACTTATGGAAAGATTAAAGCCAAGGAAGAAAACGACCCACGCCACAGGGACAAAGGTTACCTCGTCCTCAGGATGCCAGCAGCCTCACTGCTGTCAGCAGATGCGATCATAAAAAGTGAGGACCCTCCAGAGCCTCCTCGTCATATTTACAACTGTGCGTGGGACCGAGGAATGCCCAAGGAGGAGGCGCACGTGCTGAGTTGGCAGGTATCAGGGTCTTAAGGGATGGAAGCAGCGAGCTGGCGTTTTCTACACTGCTCTGAAGTCAGCGGGGTGGGGGGAGGGGTGCAGTTTAGGAGGAGGGATGGGGGCAGGGAGGACTCCCCTTTGACAGCAGGCAACACAGGGACTCGTGGCCACTTTTGCAGGAAGCCCAGGCGGGTGTCCATACGGGTCCACCCAGCAGGCACGTGTCCTGGCCCCAGCATTCAGTCGCGGTTTGAGCACCGTGGTGGAGACCGCTCCACTTTTCCCCTTGTCAAATATTATTTCAAAGTGGCTGGAGAGGCGGGGGTGGGGGGTGGGGGGGAGCTCTGAGCGTGCGGTAGGCGGGGCCGCAGCTCTTGGCTTAGTTCAAGGTGCAGAGGTCCCCCGCGCCCGACGCCAAATGAAATAATGCATTTGTGCATGAAAAGAGAATCTCGGAACAAAAGACCGAGAGCACTGCGTGTCCCACTCTTGGCCTTGGTGATGCTTGACATTTCTGGGAAATGAATTTAGCGCAACAACCAACAATTCAAAACGTTGCGCTAAACAACCGATGCGAATAGAAGCGGTGGGAGAAGAAACAGCGGTGAAGACGAAGCGCGTCCTAAAATAGTCCGCGTTGGCTGCTGCGTCCACGCGAGCAGGGGGAGGCAGGTTGTCAAGGGAGCTTTATTAAAGCAGAGACAGAGGCAGGCGCGAGGGCGGGCTATTGAGGAAGCGTATGCGTGCAGGGGGGTGGGGGGGAGGAGGATTCGTTCTGATGAATTCAGATTTATCATGCGTAAACTCCCGGAGAATGGTCCAGATTCCACTTTCGAGCCCCCAGGGCCTGGCCGCTGGCCAAGCCGTGACCACCGTGTCCCACGGCCGGTCCCACGGGCCCCGCCTGCTCAACCTGTCCAAAATGGAAGTAATCCCCCAGCACACCCGATCTCACTGCCTTCGCCATTCCCCACCTCCCCTTTTCCCACCCCCATCCAACCTGCTTCCACCTAGAGGCAGCCTTGGGCCAGGAGGATGGGTACAGGCTTGGAAGCAGCTCTACCAGGGGTCTGGGTTCAAATCCTGACTCTGACACTTACTGGGCTTCCAGGGGGCCCTAGTGGTAAAGAACCCGCCTGCCAAAGCCGGAGACATAAGAGACACAGGTTCCATCCCTGGGGCAGGAAGATCCCCTGGAGGAGGGCATGACAATCCACTCCGTTATTATTGCCTGGAGAATCCCATGGACAGAGGAGCCTGGCGGGTTAAGTTCTAGTCCTCCTTGAGCAAGTTCTTTTCTCTGAGCCTCAGTATCCCCTTCTGTGAAATGGGTATAACAGCCGCACCTGCTTCCAGGGGCTTCAAACTTGTCACAGTGGAGAGCTGCGCCTGCTCAACACAAACTGCTCAAAAATCGTTGACTATTGTTATCATTAGTACCTCATTGCTCAATGGCAGCCCACTCCAGTACTCTTGCCTGGAAAATCCCATGGATGGAGGAGCCTGGTAGGCTGCAGTCCATGGGGTCGCTGAGAGTCAGACACGACTGAGCGACTTCACTTTCACTTTTCACTTTCATGCACTGGAGAAGGAAATGGCAACCCACTCCAGTGTTCTTGCCTGGAGAATCCCAGGGACGGGGGAGCCTGGTGGGCTGCCAGACGTCTATGGGGTCGCACAGAGTCGGACACGACTGAAGCGACTTAGCAGCAGCAGCAGCAGCAGCTCTCAAATAAACCCTGTTTCTCTGTCTCCGCTGTGCCTTCCTGCAGAACTGCTTAGACCACCTCCATTCATTCATGCATCCCTCTCCTCCCCTCCCAGCAGCCAGGGAAGAGGCCAGCAGGTGGGGTCCAACTCTGGCCAGGACCATCCCTACCCCCCATCTCAGAGGGCTGAGGGACGGCCCATGCCCTCCTCTTGAGACCTTTCCAATCCTTCCCAGTCCCTACATACTCTCACCTTGGAGGCTGTAGTTTATTGAATGTGTCCCCCCAAAATTCATGTTTACCCCAAACCTCAGACTGCGACCTTACTCAAAAATAGGGTTTTTACAGACATCATCAAGTTAAATCAGCTCACACTGGATTCGTGCTCAGTTGCTCAGTCGTGTTCAACTCTTTTGCGACCCCATGGACTGCAGCCTGCCAGGCTCCTCTGTCCATGGGATTTCCCAGGCGAGAGTACTGGGAGTAGATTGCCATTCCCTTCTCCAGAGGATCTTCCCAACTCAGGAACTGGACTCTCATCTCGTGCACTGGCAGCGAATTCTTTACCACTGAGCCACCTGGGAAGCCCATTAGGGTGGGCCCTAAATCCAAGGACAGGCATCCTTATAAGATGAGGAGAGGGCACAGAGAGGTACTCAGAGAAGGCAGCGGTGCATGGACGCAAAGACGAGTGATGCCGCCACCGGAAGCCAGAAGAGGCTAGGAAGCGTCCTCCCCAGAGCCTGTGGAGGGAGCGCCGCCCGCCCACACCTTGACTTCAGACTCGGGGCCTCCAGAACCCTGAGAGAATGAATGCCTGTTATTTGAGGCCAATCGGTTTGTGCTTGTTTGTTCAGCAGCCCCAGGAAACTAAGACAAGGCCATCGCACCTCGTGAGCACCCATGTCCCTCATTAAATACCGTTTACAGCCAATAACATAGGAGTCAAACCATGTCCCTGCCGACTAGCAGCCCTCCGTGACATTTTGTAGATGTTTCATTAAATTTGTATTGATTACGATTTTGCAATTTCTTTTCCGTATTTCACAGCCAATGATGGCTTTCGCCAGGTTTCAAATGTTTTCTCAGCCTTTGAAAAGCCTACCGCCCAAGGGCCCTGTGCCCCTGAGGCCTGGTCGATGGAACACCCCACCCCCATCACTGCCCTCCCTCCTGCTGGTGCCCTGAGGACCACAGTCAGGTGCCCAGGGCCTGGCCAAGGGACCTCTCCAGAGCCCTGAAGAAGTTTGGCCAAGGGGCATGGGCTGCAAGTCAGCGGAGACCCTCTCTAGCCCCCCTGGCCTCCTCCAAGCCTCTGGAGTATGATGGAGATGGAGATGCTGGGAGAACAAAGGTCAATGCCTGACCCTGGAGGCAGCCCCTAGTCTGCACTGCCTTCCCGGTGTTGATTTCCCTCCCCCACCCTTGGCTCAGCAGCCCCCTCTTCGCAGCTCTCCCGTGCCCCCCGAGTTGCTGCCTGGTCACCATGTGAAGGGCCCCTCCAGCCCAGCACCCCGCTCGACACTGACTATGCTCAAGAGATCCTTGGGGAATCTCCAGCTGCATCCCTGCAGGGCAGGGTGGAGGTGCACGGTCTGGCCGCTCCTGGTGCTTCCTTGCCCCCTGGCAGCTGGAAGCCCGGATCCACTCTGCAAGAATGGGGTCAGTGCGGTTGCAGAATCCCACTTCCTGCTGCGGTGGGAGGACGCCCACCTCTCCCCTGTGAGGTCAGGAGACAAAGCTGGGGGTACTCTTGGGGCCTTGAAAACACCTGCTGAGGCAGAACAAAGGTGCACCTCCGCTTCTGAACCAAGGAAAGCAACGGCAGCACAGGCGATGAGCCCAGCGCGGGCTCCGTGGGCTCCCTGTCTCTTCATAATAAAGTGTTCTGGCCAGTCCTGCTTCATAGGTTGCTGAGCAGGGATCAAACAGCACCTGGAGTTACTATTATTTGGCTCCCAAGCCTTCTCCCCTTTCTCCCTCCTGCGGCCATAACTCTCCTAAACATTATCTCACCATCTATGCACCCTGGGTGTGCTCCACGCACCCAAGTGGTGATGGAGTCAGGGTGTCCTGGTAAAGCGGAAGCTGCAGGTCAGAGGTGAGCCAGCTGGGTTTTCCTGGCCCTGCTCTTCTTATCCTTGCATCCCGGGCAGCTTTCACCTCCCTTCCTCCTCCATCCTTCCTTGGGCATCTCGTCTGCCCTCTCCATGGACCCTGGAAACTTCCCCAGCACCCCCAACACATCTCCCAAGGGACACCTGTCTGCCTGTCGGTGAGCCAGGGCCTGGTATGTGGCTGGACGGGGCAGGTGCCCTTAGATACCTGCAGAGGGCATGAATGAGGAGGGTCCCCACCCATAGGAGGAGGCCCAAGTTACACCCAGCAAGTGAACCAGTTTGCTTTCTTCATTGCTGACTTGGAGCCATCACTGGTGACCTGTGACCTCCCAGGGGGAGACCCAGAACCCCAGATCCCATCGACCTCGGGACTTAACCATCCAGTCTTCAGGGCATCCACCTGTGTGAGGGCACCCGCATCACCCTTGCAGCCCTGCACTGCGGCCATGGGACAAGAGTTACTCCTCTCACCTGGGGTGCCACCCCCTCCACCCCCCACCCGGGCCATTTTGACAGATTCCGCTTGTAAACATGGAGACGAACAGCACTTAGATGCCCGATCTCTACAGCTCTTTCCATTGTAAAGCCCCAAGACCTCAATATCTATGCTAACTATTAACTTCCTTTTAACTAAGAACTATCTCAGAGGTAATTGCTTCCATCACATTGATGCAGATCAAGGCAGAGTAAATGAAATGTAAAGCAAAATTCGCCCGAAACCTCTTCCTTGTCGCCTTTGAATAATAGGATGACAAAGCAACTATTTGATCTCTCGGGCTTAGAGTTTTTATTGCTGGACATCTCGAAAGGAGATGTGATTATAGGGCCTATTTATCAAAAAGATTAAGGAAATCGAGGAATGGGAATTGGTTTGCAAGAGTTCTGGAAATTATATCAACGTGACCCTCTAGGTCTGCATTTTTCATGCTGTGTCCAGCAAGTTTCTCGCATCCTGCTGTTTTCCCTCCTCCCTCCCAGCTCCCCAGATCAATGCTCATGAATAAGGTTGATCCAGAGGGACTGTAAGAGCAAGAGCCGACAGAGAACCCCTGCCTCCCATCCCAGGACGGAAGGATGGAAGCCTGGCCAACCCGACGCAAGGCTGGCTGGCGGGAGAAAGACTTGTTTTCCTCAAACTGTGTTACCAAGGATACGGCATCCAGTCCTCCGAATCTGAATGAAAAAGCCTGGTTTCCGGTTTTTTGTGTGTGCATTTCATAATTTAGAATATGTTTGGTTTTCATTTTCAACTCGGCCTGCCGGCCCATCCTCCCCACAGCTCTGCAAACTCACCCATAATGAACATGAATAAATCAAACCTTCTCAGCTTCAGCTGCCACACCAGGAGGAATTTGGGGGTGTTGGGATGATCAAAGGGTTCTCCTGGTTGGGGGTTCTCAAGACTTACCTGGGGACTGTTACTCCAGGGACTTTTACAAAATGCACACGCTTAGTCCCCACTCCCAGGGTAAGGCCCAGTAGGTCTTATGGAAGTTCCCTGGATGGTTCCGGGGCACACCCTGCTTGAGAACCAAGTCTAGTACTCTCACTTCCGGTGAGGCAATGGTGGCCCTATGGGGCTGGGGAGGGGGATGGGGAAGTGTCCAGGAACAGATGGCCATTAACAGCCGCCCCCGGCAGTGCAGGGGAGACGGAAGCAGAGGTGCTGTTCCTGGCTCTGCCTCTTGCCAGCTGTGTGACCTCGGGCAAGTTGCTTGATGTCTGTGGTAAACTTCCTTAGCTTAAAAAATGGGGGCAGTACAGCCTTTTTGCTGGGCTGGGGAGAGGCTTATGGGAGATCACACCAGTGTATATAGGATCCCCCCGCAGCCCTGCCACCAGCATCCAGTATTACTACGTCCAGCACATGTCTCTGTTGAGCCTGCACCATAATGAAGTGGGGCCTTGGAGGTGCTTCACCCCAAGTTCCCAGGGCTTCTGCCTTAGCTGGCCACTCTAGACGTCTCCAGGGATGGCCGTCTCTGGCCCCATCTGCCCTCCAGGGGACAGCGAGCCATCCAGGATGCTGGGAGTGCCCTGGCTGCCCAGGCCCCCCTGCTTGATTCTTTCTGAGCCTGGAGACGCACACACAATTTCCCCACCTTGGCTGCTAGAAGTGACATCTTTGCACCCACAGCCCCTCTGCCAAAGGCTCTGCAAACCCCACGAGTGCCTTTCTGGAAGAGAGCTCCCCACCTTGAAGGCTGTGTTAGTTTCCTAGGCTGTCATGACAAATAGCCACAGACCGGGTGGCTTAAGACAACAGACATTTGTCTTTTCACGGTTCTGGAGGCCCAAAGTGCAAAGTCAAGGTGTCACAGGGGTGGTTCTTCCTGGAACTTCTGAGGGAGAATCTAGCCCACGCCTCTCTTCTCTTCTGGGGGCTACCATCAATCTTTGCTGTTCCTTCCCCAGCTTGTAGAAGCATCACCCCAATTTCTGCCTCTGTTGTCACATGGCTTTCTTCCCCCGTGAGTCTGTCTTCTGTCTCTTATCAGGACATCTGCCATTGCACTTAGGGTCCACCCAGTGAGTACGGAGAAGGCGATGGCACCCCACTCCAGCACTCTTGCCTGGAAAATCCCATGGACGGAGGAGCCTGGTAGGCTGCAGTCCATGGGGTTGTGAAGAGTCGGACACAACTGAGAGACTTCACTTTCACTTTTCACTTTCATGCATTGGAGAAGGAAATGGCAACCCATTCCAGTGTTCTTGCCTGGAGAATCCCAGGGACGGGGAAGCCTGGTGGGCTGCCGTCTATGGGGTCGTGCAGAGTAGGACACGACTGAAGACTGAAGCGACTTAGCAGCAGCAGTGAATACAGATGATCGCATCTTGAAATCCTTCACTTAATTATATCTGCAAAGACCCGTTTTCCAAATACTGTCACATTCACAAGCACTGGAGGTTAGGACTGAAAATATCTTTGGGGGATCACAATTCAACCCACTTCAGAGGGGATTTTGGGCTTCCCCAGTGGCTCGGTTGTAAAGAAACTGTCTGTAATGCAGGAAATGCAGGTTTGATCCCTGGGTGGGGAAGATCCCCTGGAGGAGGGCATGGCAACCCCCTCTGGTATTCTTGCCTGGAGAATCCCATACAGAGGAACCTGGCGGGCTACAGTCCATGGGGCTGCAAAGAATCTGACACGACTGAAGAGACTGAGCATGCATGCATAGGAGATTTTTAATTCCTGTACTTTCTCAATTCTTAGAGTTTTCTTTCCTTATAAATTTTAATGTTTACACCCACATGTATCTTACAAACAATGCAGCATTTCTGCCTCCCCTCAAGCTGCTATTAAATCAGTGGTAGTTGTGTCTTCTCGTCTATCATGAACTGACAGTGCTGGTCAAAGGAAGCTCTTGGGCCTCCAGGTTGGGGACCCCTTTTGCTGGAGGCTGGAGATGGGAGGGCCCGAGGCCAGTCTCGTCCTCTGCCTCGGCACGGCCACTTGCCAGCCAAGGTGTGCCACCCCAGACTGAGACTCCGAGGGCTCTGGACCAGGTCTCCCCTCGGGGCGGGGGGCAGCTTTGCTTTCTCACCACCACTCCTGTTGGCTGTTGGTTCTGGGGCCAGCACCCCACAGCCTACAGCCCTCCAGGGAGGTGGGGGAAGCAGGGGAGGGCCCTGCAGCAAACCCCGCAGCAATTACTTTTCATTAATTCTCTCATTTGTTTCCCATCGCCCTTCTCACCCCAAGGGGCTCACTCATGACCCTTTGAATCCCAGTGGTTAGAAATGTCATGACCTCAGAGAGGACCCCACTGTCCCAAGCCATGTCCCTCCCTTCTCATCCCATCATGTATACACACAGCCAGTCCTTCTTGACCCTGACCATTGTAATCATTTTGCTAATTTTTTGTTGTATGTTTGTCGTTCTTGCCAATCAAGCTCTAGCTTCATGAGCGCAGTGCCCCCAGTCCACTCATTCATCTCAACTTCAAGCACAGCCTTGACTCTAGAAAGCACACAGCAAATGACTGAATGAATGAATGAGCAAACGAATAAGTGACTTCAATCCACAAGACACCCCCAGGAGAGATTTCACAGCCCAGGACGCTGAGTTCAGGTAGGTATACCAGATGGGGAGACCATGCAGGTCTTCAATGGGACTCCAAAGTCTTCCTAGCAACAACCACACAAGCCCATTAGACACGGCTGGCCATGCTATCAGAGCTGATTCACAGAGGGTCCCCATCAGGAGAAGAGCAGGCTCAGTGTGCTGACACTCAGCCCTGCTCCTCAGGGTCCAGCCTGGGGGTCCTGGACAGGAGACCCCAATGTGACAGTCTCCTTGCAGAACCCCCCTGACATACCCCACAAGAAAGACCAACTCAGCATCCCCACACCAATGTTCTGGGACTCCTGCTCCCAGCTGGTGACTGAGGGTGACAGGGTAGGAGATGGGGGCTCCAGGCCTGCCCACAACCACCTCACAAGCCCCCCTTTAAACCTGCATGGTATCTAGAACAGCTCCACCCACCTTGCTTTTCTACCCTCGCACCTGCCCTCGGAGTCCACCTTACACTGTGGGCTTACTGCCCTCCAGTCTTTCCTGACACCCTCCCCAATTTTTTCCCCTGGGCGTGTGTCCAATAAAATTCTAACAGGGTCTTGGCATCCACTTTTCAAGGGATCTGGTGTGTATGTTGGGTGATGTCCCATCTGTTTCTGAGGAGATCTCTAGGGCCAGGGCTCCAACTGTCATTCTCTGTGGGAGCTGGGGCTGGAGATAGGAAGCCCTGGCTGAGCCCCTTGAAGCTGGCAATGTGCTGGCAACTGGGCCTCCAGGTTGCGGGTGCTGAGAAGGGAGAAGCTTGCAGAATTAGAGGCTTTCAAATTGCAACTGCTAGCACTGGACTCAAACGGGCTGCAGCGTTATAAAAAAATCAAAGGTTCATGTATTAAAACTGAAACTGGAAAACCCAGGGAGGTTACACTCCTCGCCCGGCTGATGCAGGACTCGAGCCTGCACTGGAGCCTGGTGCAGAGACAAGCATCCACAGGGAGGTGCTACCTTCTAGTAGCAGGATTGCCGCTTCCAGCTCGGGAGAAAAGCCCGTGTGACACTGCTATGCTTCTGATTGGCCTGACTTAGGTCACATGCCCACCTCTGACCAATCACTGGGGTTAGGGGGAATTAAGTGATCTGATTGGCCAGACCGGGATCACGTGTCCATCATTGGGCCCGCCAGGTGGAGTTTACCTGCTGCAGTCCACGTGGACCACGGGTGGAGTGCAGTTACCTATGGGGAAAGTCAGGATGCTGGTGCTACAAGAGGACCTGAAGGGTGGCAGCATTGTCAGCCCCGCTGGGGGAGCCCCAGGCCCCACAGGCACCCATTACATAGAGTCAAGGCTCAGATAGGGGCAAGGACCTGAGACGTCCTGGCATGTTCCAGAACTTTCCGGAGCCTCACCTACCTCCCAGATCAATGGAAAACTGGGATCGTGAGGAGAGTTGGGATAGGAGAGGCTGTGGCAGAGACGGGGTTGGTCCTGAGGATACAGAAGAGATATGCAGAGTCAGCATTAACAAGGAAGAGAAAGGGCTTGGAGAGGAAGGGGGTCCAAGGGGGACGCAGCCAAGAAGCCCAGAGTGGATAGTGTATACACATCTGTTAAGACTCTGTGAAGCAAATAAATAAACGAGGACCCCTAGTCTAGCCAGCCAGGTTAATCTTGATAAATGAGTCTACACCCTGAGGCCCCTCATCTGCTCAGAATCCACAGCCACCTGATATTAATGTCCCTTTGATGCCTTTCACAGCTGGGCCCTGATATTTCCTGGTTCGGGACAACAGGGCATTTGGATTTTTTTTTAATGGCAGAATCTAGCAGCTAATTAGGCCATTACTCTTCAAAGATTTAATTTGCTTTGATGGGCCAATCTATAATTATATTTCCAAACAGCTTCTATTTAATTACTGCACAAAATGAATGAGGTCCTTGAGCAATTTGCGTCTGATAAACTCACCTCCTGTTTTAGTTCCTGAGACAAAGAAAGACGGGGTGGGGGGCCGGGGTGGGGGCGGAGAAGACAGATGGATGGGGTTGGGGATGGGGGCTGACACCTCTGGAGGCAAGTATCCCCCCCAGGAAAAGTGTTGCTGGGATCGTGTGGCTGAAACCACAGGAAGGACCACAGTGGGAAAAATGAGGCCCTGCCTCCCTCTGGAGGGAATCAACAGATGGTCAGGGTGTTGGGGAGGGCAGTTATCACTAGAATGGAAGTCCCAGGAGGGCATAGATTTTTCTCTGTCTTCACTTCCATAGTCCAGGTGCCTTGAGCAGAGCTTGGCTGCCAGTAGGTGCTCAGGCAACACCTCTTCAGCAGGTGCATCGTGTAGACCTGATGGAAGTCAAGGTTCTGTTGCGGAGAAGGCAAGTTGTTCATTTACACCCTGGCTCTCTGACAGCTCATGACCTAGTGAATCTCACAGCCCCCAGGGCAACTGTGGTCAAACAGCTCAGCATCCATTCCCCTCTTTTCTGGGGATGGCTCTCTCGTTTCATCTTGAGGGGCCACCTTGCCTCCTGAACTCTGTCCTGGTGGGTGTCATGAGTTGAATGATGTCTCCCCTCCCCGCAGTCACGTGTTGACGTCGTAACCCCGAGTTCTTCTGTGTGTGACCTTACTGGGAAGGAGGGTCATTACAGCCATCATTAGTCAAGATGAGGTCACCCTAGACGAGGGTGGGTGGGCTGCAATCCAATACGACCGGCGTCCCTATAAAAAGGGGAAATTTGGACATGGACACAAACACAGAGAGAATGCAGGATGAAGACTAGAATGATGCTGCCACAAGCCAAGAAGCTGTCTGAAGCTGAGAGAAGCCTGGAACGGGTGCCCACAGGGAGGAGCATAGCGCTGCTGACCACCTTGATCTTGGATGTCCAACCTCCAGAACTGAGAAACAGTGTGTTGCTGGTGGTTAAGCCTCCCAGTTTGCAGTGTTTTTTTAATTTACTTTTTATTGGACTATACTTGCTTTACAGTGTTCATTTCTGCTACACAATCATATACACACATATCAGCTATACGAATACAAATATCCCCTCCATCCTGAGCCTCCCTCCCCGCCCCGTCCCACCCCTCTAGGTCATCGCAGAGCATGAGCTGAGCTCCCTGAGTTTGCGGGACTTTTCACGGCAGGCCTAGCAAACTCCTACAGCAGGAGCATCAAACCCAACCCCCTCACCTGCTGCAGGCAAGATGCTGGTCAGGTGACCCCCCTCCCTGAAAGGTGACCCCCATGGCCATCAGTGAGTCCCGGCATTCTCCACCAGCTGGGTAAGTCTCCTGTGGGGAATTTCTTTCCTACCTCCCCTTCAACTCTTTGGGTTATCTCCCCAGAACCTCCTGAGAACTTTGAGGGGCTTTCTGAATTCAGAATGTTTTTTTATCTTGCTGTCAGTCAGATGTGCCTGACTGACGTCAGAACCAAGAGCTGTCCCTGGAAATCGGGTCTCTAGGCAGGGAGGGGGCGAAATCTCCCTGCCTCCCTGCGCAGCGGGCTTGCTCACGATGGAGTCATCGGCTCCCTCCTGCCCCAACCACACATGTTATTGCGCTCATACAGATCATGTGACTGGACCAGGGGATGCTGCAGTGAATAAGGCAGCAGGAAGGGAGATGATTAAGAGAGCAATTTCAGTACAGCGGGGTGGGCGTTGTGATGAGGAGAGAGGGTGTGGGCACACAGATGAGGGGCAACTCACTCAGGGTGGGTGGAGTGGGTGGTCAGAAACACTGAGAGAGCAAGGCTGCCAAAGTCAGGAGAGGACGGAGCTGGGGGGACCTGCTATCCTGTTTGCCTGGGACTGTCCTGGTGGTAACGTTGAAAGTCCCGGGTGCTGGGAAGCCCCAGGCAATGGGGGGGAGTCGGTGCCAGGACAGGGCAACCAGGGGATACTTTGTGACTGGAGTGGAGAGAAGGGGTTAGGCCCTGAGTGGCCAGGGAGGTGATACAAGCAGTGATTCTGAGCCTTTCTGGGGTTGGGGGTGACACACCTGCTCCGAGACCCTGATGAGTACCACGGACGCGCACCTCCAACTGATGTACATGGCTGCTTCCGGCACTTTTCTCAGGCACACGGACTATGTTGTGAGCAGCTTCATGGTTTCTGCAGATCCTGAGGTCCAGTGCTCCTCGCCTCCTGTCTATCAACAGCCCAGCTCCTCAGGCCACCTGTCCCTCCAAGAAACTCCCCCTGTGCTCAAGGTAATTTCCAGGTCAGCTGTGTTCAAGTCAGTTTATACCTATGGCAAGTAGGTAGTGGACCCAGGGTTCAAGCTTGGGGAGATCTGATGCCTAGAACTTGGTGTTGTCTACTGTCTCGATGCCTGATGTATGTGTGTGTGAGAGAGAGAGAGTATGAGAAAGGTATTCATCACGCCCCTTTTTATTTGAAGACAATATTAATAGATGAAGGAACAGCCTGCATTTGCCTGAAATACGAATGTGTAAGCAACTGTGTTCTATTCCAGAAGCTCCACCGAGGAAGTGGAGCCTGATGTGCTGTGATGGATTCTCAGGGCAGCTGGACAGCTGTGCTCTCTCTTCTCCAAGGGGAGGGAGGTCACCAGTCTCTGGCTTTACCAGCAGCATCCAGAGCCCAGGAAAGAAACTGCGTTATTAATCGTGTCCATCATGACACTTGGGCTTCCCAGGTGGCTCAGTGATAAAGAATCCACCTGCCAATGCAGGAAACCCCAGAAGATTCCCCTGGGTCAGGAAGATCCCTTAGAGAAGGAAATAGCAACCCACTCCAGGATTCTTGCCTGGGTAATCCCGTGGACAGAGGAGCCTGGAGGGCTGCAGTCCATGGGGTTGCAAAGAGTCCGACACGACTTGGCGACTAAACAACAACAAGAACAAATCATGACACTGAATCCAGGAAGCAGACAGGTTGGAACAACTAGGAAAACACACAGTAAATAACACAACCCAAGAAGGGAGGGACTTTTCTGCTTTCTCTTCAAAGTGACTGGGCGAGGGTGGGCGTTGATTATTGATGGAGTTTCAAGGTCTCTGGGAAAAGAGACAGAAATGTCTGGGGCTCCTGGGGAGGTGGATGTCACAGGCTGAAGATGCTGGAGGCTGGTCTGGAGTGATTTCTGGAGGTCCTAAAACTGATGTGACCTATAAATTACACCAATAGAAAACCCCTAAGGTCGGGCTTTAAAGCACTCGGAGTTTTCGCAGCCAGCAGCCAGAGGCCTGGCATTCAACAGCGGGGGCTGGGCCTGGACAGCAGATGGGCCCTCTCTGTGCCAAAAGAGTGTCATTGCCTGCAGTGCAAACCCACATGCTGGGATGAGACAGAGTTGGTCTGGCTCTGGCCCCCAGCCTTCGAGCCAAGCCGCTGGCCATCATCCTGTGTTCTGGCCTCTCCAGGGACCCCCCACTGGCTGGTGCTTCCCTGCCCTGAGCAGGGCCATTTTGCTCGGACACCAGCCTGGCTGCCCAGCCATCATTCTCACTGCCTGTGATGGATGAACTGGGAGGCAGAGGCATCGATCCAGCCCTAACGATAACCAGGACCATAGGCGGTGCTTTCAGGGGGTGGCCAGAAAAGAAACACTTTAGCCACAGGTCAAAGTGGAGGGAGACCCAGGCAGACTCCGCTGCAGCCTCACCGGCCTGAAACAACCCCGGGAAAGAAATGGACCCCGCTGGAGGCCGCAGGGAGGAGGCAGCAGATGCCGGCTCCCGCTGGTGCTGCCGGACCACCTCGGGCAAGAGTCTGGCCTCATCCTCCCCATTCTAACAGCCCACCTCCCTGGGCTGTTAGAGGGACTAAATGATGGACAATGGATTATTTTGCTTGGCCCACCATAACACACTAACGCAGACTGAGTGGCTTACACAACAAAACTTTATGTTTGCACGGGCTGGAAGTCTGAGATCAAGGTGTCAGCAGGTCGGTCCCCCCTGAGGCCTCTGTCCTTGGCTTGTGGATGGATGTCTTCTCTCTGTGTCCTCACGTGGTCCTCCCTCTGTGATTCTGTGTCCTCGTCTCCTCTTCTTCTAAGAACACCAGTCATCTGGATTAGAGCCCACCCCAGTGACCTTGTTTTAACTTAATCTCCTGTCTCCAGATACAGTCACATCCTGAGGTACTAGAACAATGGGACCTCACTGTGTGAATTTTTAAGAGGACATAATTCAGCCCGTAACAAATGAGGGGCTGCATAGAGATGCCAGACACAGTGAAGGGGGTTAATAAACTGAGGCGAGTGTGATTCGGGGCTACTGAGAAGGCAAGAGGAATTCAGAGGGTTGAAGACTCTGCCGAGGTCCAGCATCTTAGCCCTTCTCTCCACGGGGAATCAGTCCATCCTGGTCTTCTGCCGTCAATCCTTGCAAAATCATCGGCAAGTTGGTGACAATTCTCTGCAATGAAAACACCACCAAGGCTTTTGGCGTAGTGTTTCAAATCTGGATTTCAGTCGACATGCCCCCCACCCCCACCCCAGGGGCCCGGGTGAAGGAGAGCAGGCGTTTTAGAGTCCAGACAGTCTGATGCATTTTGCCGGGCGCTGCTCGTGTGTCCTGCTGTGAGAGGTGTTGTCTCCAGCGTGTGTTCACTGTCACAGAACAGGGCTCTTGCCCCAACTAAGCCACACTGTTGAATAATGGAATTACTTCTCCCCCATCCTGCCTGGAGGCTCTCAGTAGCTGCAAGATCTGGATTCTTCAGAATGGAGCAGAGGCTCCCCGCTCCAGCTCTTTGCCTCCCCAGGCATGAGATTTCTCCCAAGGAGCCTTTGGGTCACATTGCTACCCATCAGCGCTCCTTTCTTTTTTCCCTTGGAAATCGGATGAGATCAAAGGGTCACCAACAACGCCTGAAGACAGTGAGAAGGCAGGCAGGCCTCAGCCAGCTCCACGCCCCCGCGCCACGCTGCTGCTGATTCCTCCAGGAGGAAAGGCTGGGCTTCTCCTGCATGGGAGAAGCTCCGGCCCCCCTGCAGATTCATAAGCGGCAGTCCAGGTAATAGGTGGATGAATGCCTCCAAAATGAACACAAAACTGCCATACGACCCAATATTTCTACTTCTGAGCTAAAGCCCGAAACAGTTAATCACACACACACGTGTTCACAGCAGCGTCATTCACTGTAGCCAGAAGATGGAGGCAACTCATGCGTCCGTGGACAGATGAATCAAGTGTGGTCTGTCCACACAAGAGAGGATCACTCAGCCTTAAACAGGAAGGGAATTCTGTCGCAAGATAGATGCACCCTGAGGACCTTATACTCAGTGAAATAAGCCAGTCACAGAAAGGTAAATAGGGTAGGATTCCACTTACGTGAGCTCCTTGAAGGAGTCAGATTCATAGAGACAGAGAGTAGCAGGGTGGATCCCAGAAGCCAGGGAGGGGGAGATGGGGGGTTCGTGTTTAAAGGGGACAGAGGGCACTTTTACAAGATGAAAAAGCTCCGGACATGGATGGTGGTGGGGGCTGTCCAACAGGGTCAGTGTCCTTAGGGCCACTGAGCTGCTTACCTAAAAACTGCCAAAACAGTACATATTCTATTTCACTAATAGTACAAATGAAGCACTGGGAAGTGGTTAAGAGGCGTTACTCTCCCTGCTGCAGGTAGGACGGCCCAGTGGGCACCCTCTCTGTGTCTGGGCAAACCCAGGGTGGGATCCCAGGTGTCCTGGTGCTGAGCCGCCCACTCTGGAATCTAGAAGAAGACCACCCCTCAACCCCGTCTCAATAAACCCCCAGGCCCAGAGCACTCTGGGTCCCTGTCGTATGAGATTAAATTCAGAGATCGGGGCCCCGGGGAGGTATCGAGGCCAGTGCCCACAGGGAGGCCCGGCTGCTGCGTCTGGTCTTTGTGTTCAGCTGTGATGGAGGCCGTTGGAGGGCACGAGCGGTCCAGACCAGTCGCTGCATGTGGGGACGGAGGCTGGCAGGGCAGGGGACACGGGGTCTGGGCAGAGGCTCCAAGGACTGGATGTGGCCGTGGGGAAGGTCAGAGCAGCTCTGCGTCCGTGGGGTCCTTTTAAGGCCGCAAGTTGCGGCTCAGAGTGACCTCAGGCCTGTCCCTGCCGGTCCCCAGGTTTCCTCCTCTGTCACACAAGGGTGGGTGGTCGCTAAGGACTGTCCCAGGAAGACAGACATTTGCGGGTCTGTGTGGAAACCGAGTGTGTCCTGAAGGTGTGGAACGTCAGAGCCGGAGGAGGGTGGGAGACGCCTGGGTGGTCACCTGGCCAGCGCTGCCCAGTGACCTGAAGAGCTCGTCCCAGGGACTGTGGGCCCTGCTGCCCTCGAGTCGGCTCTGGGGGCTTTGTGGGGGGCCTGCTCCCTAACTTTGCAGGGCCCTGCTCCCAACTTTGTGCAGGCTTTGCTCCCAGCTTGAATGTCCCTCGCAAACTGCTGAGCCTGGCGTCTCCCCACCTCTCATTTCCCAGGTGAGGCCCAGTTAAGGTGAGGGGGGGTCCTCAGGAAAGGTTTCCTGAAAATGAGTACACTGGAGGCAGCAGGTCCTGTTCTTTCATTGCCTGGGATCTGAGGCCAGGCGGGAGGTGGGGCAGGGGCACACGGCAGGTCTGGGAGTCATCCCTGTCTTCTGTAGCATCTTCATCGCCATGACAACACTAGCCACCAGCTCAGGAGGTGCTCCAGGCACCACTGCTTTACATGTGATTTCTAATCCCTTTGGGCTTCCCTGGTGGCTCTGTCGGTAAAGAATCTGCCTGCAACGCGGGAGACCTGGGTTCGATCTCTGGGTGGGGAAGATCCCCCGGAGAAGGAAATGGCAACCCTCTCCAGTATTCTGTCCTGGAGAATCCCATGGACAGAGGAGCCTGGGGGGCTACAGTCCGTGGGGTCGCAATGAGTCAGACAAGACTGAGCGACAATGCCCATAAGACAGCCTTTCAAGGAACTTGCTACTCTCTCCATTTTATGGATGAGAACATGGAGGCTCAGAGGGGTAGGCTCCAGGTGACACAGCAGGGAAGAGATGGGGCCGGGAGCTGAGCCTGGGTTAAGACCACACATCGCGTAGCCCCGCAGTCTGGAACTGAGCATGGTGGGTGGATGCAGGGAGCCCTGGATCGTGGTGGAGGGTCAGCCACTGGGCTCAGCAAACACTGCTGGTTGAGAAACCCAGGAGCCACCCCTGCCCCCGAAGCGGGGAACACAGCCACCAGCACCTGGATGGAGCAGCCAGCAAGGGTGCCACCTCCAAGGCTGGCACTTCCTCTCATGGTGAGCCGCAGGGGGCCACTCCGAGGGGCTGCACGCTGGGTACCTTCCCTCAGCCAGCCCCGTCCATCCCTGCTCCCCGTTGCTCTAGGCTTGGGGTCTGTCTTTACCCTCCCCCCAACACACACCCTGCCCCCGGAGCTGCTCAGTTCTGCCCACAGGCCTCGGCCCAGTTTCCAGACCTCCCAGGGAGGCAGAGAAGGCTCTCAGCGGGCCCAGGCTGGGTCTGAATTAGGTTGCTGTTGATGTTATTATTTGGGGAGAAATGTTCATTTCCAGCCCCCACACCGTGCCCACAGACCGGGCTCCCTCCTATCCAGAGCCCATGTGACTGATTCCAAGGGGAGGGGGTAGAAACTCGATTTGATTCTTGTTCCAGGAGGGAGGGGTAGGGCTCCAGTCTGGCTGGCGGGCTCCAGGGGCTCTGGCATGTTGGGTGGGCTGCTTGGAGCTGGGGAGGGGGGAGTTGGAGGGGAGCAGACAGATGGGCTTGCCCGGGGTGGAGATTTGGAAACCACACCAGGGGGTCTGGGGGGGCCACCGCTCAGGGGCCCAGTGTCGGAGTCCCAGCCCTGGAACAGGCGGTGGGCGTGAAAAGTCAGCCTGACCTGAGCTCCAGCCATAGGCGCGGGAGGCCAAGGACCTCGGGTCCCTTGCCTAAGAAAGCAGGCAAGGTCTTTTTATTCCTCCTTCAAGGATAGCTTCTCCCCTCCAGCTCCCCTCCAGGGGAGACCCTGGGTCTGTGCAGGTCTGTGCCCTGGATGCAGAAATCCCCACCCTTCAGCTATGTCTGGAGTTGGGGGTCCTGGCCCCTGCCTCCCGGACACACAGCTGAACCGCACAGCCCTCTGTGGGCAGGTTCGTGGGCTGAGTGGGCAGCGAAATACACACCCCCTGGCCCCTGGCCTGGCCTGTCACACCTTCCTCCATGCTCCCTCCTTCCCTGGCTTCCAGGGCTCTAGGTGAAGATGTGACATCCGATGGGAAGGAGCCTGGGCCCCTGCGTGACCACGTGGAGCAGAGCATCCACAAAACCTACTTCCGGCTGAGCCAAGAGTGAGAAGGAAGCCTTTCCTGTGGGGAGTCACTGAAGATGGGGGCTGGCCTGGGAGCTTTTTGGTGCCTCTTGGGGGGCCTGGAGGAGGCAGCCGAACGGAGGGCTTCCCATGGCTCCATGAGCAGCAGAGGCTTCAGATGAAGGAGAAGCAGGTCTTACGGGGGGCACCCGAGGACCCCAGACCTACTGGGGGGCTGACCAGGGGTGAGGTCCCCCAGGACAAGTGAGGCAGGTGCCTACAAATGGGAGGCCATCGCGGGGACCAGAGTGGGGCTGGAACACTTCGGCCTCCAACAGAGGGGAGGGGCCTTGGGGAAAGAAGATGGGAGGGGCCCCCAATCCTGCAAAGGTTTGTGGGTCCAGAGCCTTCTCCAAGTGTGGCGGGTGGGCTGGAACACCTGGAGACCCCCGCCCTCAGTCCCTGCTGTTCTAAACATGGGCCGAGGACAGAGGAGGGGTCCTGCCAGTTACAGGCAGCAGGGCCAAGCCCACAGCTGGTCCAGAAATGCTCTTCTCTTCAAGAGTACACATGGGGACTTCTCTAGTGGTCCAGTGGCTGTTTGTGCTCCCAAAGCAGGGGGCCCAGGTTCAATCCTTGGTCAGGGAACTAGATCCCAGGTGCTGAAACTAAGAGTTTGCATGCCGCAGCTAAAGCTCCCACGTGCCGCAACTAAGACCTGGTCTGGCCAAATTAATTTATTATTTTTTAAAAATAGAGCATATGTGGGCCCGCCCTCTCCGGGGCTTCCTCTTCTGAATCAGGGTCCCTGCCCCACCTTGGGTTAGAAGGGAGGGTCTTCTTATGCTGCCAGGGAACTGAGCTCCTTGGCTCTTCCACCTCACAGCCAGCCTGCCTCACCCAGCATCAGCCTTCGCTGCTCTGCCCAGTCCTGACTGAGCCTGGAGAAGCTGGGTGCACTGGAGGTGTGGGGTGTGGAGTGGGGATGGTACCCAGGTTGGAGGAACAGAGAGCTCTTCCAGAGAAACTGGGTGCCAGAAAATTAACGTGTCCTCCTGGGACAGCTGTGGTTACAGCAGGACAGCCCATCACAGAACAAGATGTTTGAAAGTTTAAAAGGCGGTCTGCTTCCTGGATCTGCCACCCGAACATCTCTCCATGCCCAGGGTAACACAAACCTTGAAACTTACTGCTTACATGCTCCTAGTGATGAAGAACTCACTACCTCAAAAGGAAGACGTTTTAGTCAAAGAGACAAGACCAACTGTTTGTACTTTCTGAAGATAAATGCTTCTCGCCAAGCAGAGCAGGAGAAGTCTCTCCTGGTTCTGGTGAAGAACAAGGGCTCTGGACTCAGACCAGACAAGTCTCAGCTCCACTTCTTATCAGCTATGTATTATTGGACAAGCGCTCGGTGTCTCTGGACCTGTTTTGTCATCTCCTTTTTTTCAATGGATGTAATAATCATACCTTCTTCACAAGGCTATTGAGAGGATAAAATCAAATAACCCATCTAAAGTACGAGGCAGAGTTTCTGCCACTTGACAGGTGCTTGATAAATGTTAGGGATTATCACCTGACTCTATGAAATATAAATTCCTTAAGCCTGAAAATAGGAATCTAAATCAAATTGGAGCTTGGCCTCATGGATTCTACAGAAAAGAGTTTCTGCATTTACTCAGGTAATGAAGGATTCTTGGGATTTCCCCACAGGAGGTTTCCTGGAAAGGTATGGGGTGAAGCTTTTCAAGTCTTTATTTTGAGTTACAAGAGTGACCGTTACGGAGCGTTCATCTTCTGCGGGTCAGTGCTCAGCAAGCATTTTCAGAATCCTATTCCAACCTCCATGGGCTGCGTGAGGCTCCAGGGCTATCCTAGCCCAGGTTTTCTAGAAAATAGAACCCGAGGCAAGACTTCAGTGCTAACAGGTTACTGGAAGGTGCAGTCCCAGGGCGATGAGAGTGAGGTTGGGCAGAGGAGAGAGGATGCAGGAGACATCACATAATGATACACTTCTGGGCCGGCCACTGCTTCACCCATTGCAAGAAGGGCCCCAGGGAGGTCTCCCAGTAGGTTTACAGCAAGAAAGCCAAGCCTCAGAATGACATCTCCAAAGGAGGAAAGGAGAATTTATCCCCCAGCTTCATCCCATCTTTCATCTCCTTTAGCCTAAGTTGGCCCCAGGGGGACTTAAGTTCCCCCCAACCAAGTGCATCACCAAGTACCTTTAGGTGACTGTAGGGGGAAGCCCAGGCCATGCTCTCCCCTGCAGGGAGTCAGGAAGAGGTTAAAAGGGCAGCAGCTGCAGCCACAACCTGAGATCCCTGTGAACAAACAGCGCGGTCCCAGGAGAGCGAGAGGCAGTGGAGACCCCGAGCTGCATGCCCAGTGTCCTTCCCAGTGCCTGTTCCACCCTGGCCCCCAACTCTGCTCTTTCTTTCTTCAAAAGTGCCGCTTCCCTGGCGGTCCAGTGGTTGAGACTTTGCCTTCCAACACAGGGGGTGTGTATTCCTTCCTTGGTTGAGGAGCTAAGATCTCACATGCCTCGTGGCCAAAAAAACAAAACACACAAAAAAACAGAAGCAATATTGCAACAAATTCAATGAAGACTTTAAAAATGGCCCACAGTAGGGGGAAAAAAATCTTTTAAAAAAAGCTGCCAATTATATTCCAATAAAGAAATGTTAAAAAAAGGGGAAAAAAAGCTGCAGAGAACAGCTGCCTCAGGGTCCTTTGAAATTCGCTGTGAAGACGATGCGGCAGACTCTTGGGTTGGGAGGCTGAGCAATCTGGATGGGAATACTCGCTCCACAAGCAACTCACTTTGGATATCTCACCCTGGACTTCTGCCTTCACATGGTTTTACTTGTGTTTGTGTGCATGTGCATGCGTGTATGCACACGTATGTACACACCCGTGTGCACCTGGGTCTCTTCCTCTCCCACAAGGACACCAGTGACTGAGTCAGGAGTGAAGTCACGTTACCATCTGCACCCAGCTTTCTCACCCGCAGTTTGGGCGCCGGGCAGTCTCCTGAGATGGCCAGGATGAACCACACCCCCCAGTGTTTACGCCCTCTGGCGGGTCCTTCCCGAGGTGGGATGGCAGCAATGTGCCGATCCCAGGTCTGGCCTGCCCCCCTTTCCGCTTCCTCCCTCTTGGATCCTGCGCTTTGGGGAGCTCAGGGCCACCACCTGAAGGTCCAGGTCCCTCTCCCCAGGAAGATGAGGTGGAGAGAGGCCAGACTCTTCTACCACACGGAGCAGAGAGATGCCTAGCCCGGGTCCGGTCTCACCTGCGGATGATGCCAGCCCAGCCATGATCTGTTGACAACATGAGAGACTTGAAGTGAGATCAGAAGAAGCACTGCCCTGCGGAGCCCAGCCGGCCCACAGCCCCGTGAGAGATAACAGGAGGGCAGCTTGGGGTGGCTCCTTATGCGGCAACAGGTAAGTGAAACAGCAGATGTACCCTCTGCCTCCACAGGGCTGAAATCTGCAAAACAAAAACAAAAACAAAAACCTCCCGTGAAATGTCAATGGGAGGTCAGTTCAAGAAGCATGTGTTTGAGGGTCCACAGCAAGGCACGGGGTGGGGGACAGGGGGTCTGGGGTGGAGGGGCTTGGTTGCTCTCATTTCCCGCTCCAATCCACTGTCCCCTCTGTGATACTCAGAGCTAAGGACTGTGGGCTTGTTGGAAGCAGCAGGACCCAAAGAGATTGCAAACTCGAGCGTCTGTAGGGACACAGGGCTGGGCCGGAAAAAAGAAGCGGGGCGGCCCTCGCCCACCGGATCCAGCAGTGTCACAGAGAGGCCACTCAGCCCAGTCACCTGGGCCCTGGGCCTGGCAGGGCCACAGGGAGCGGCCACAGCCCACATGCAGCCCTGGAGGTCACTGATCCAGCCCAGCTCTCTGCATAGACAGGGCCCAGAGAGGACACGGTCCTGCCCAAGCTTGCACAGCGAGACAGTGGCAATCATCTGGCCTGCTCCTAGGTCCTGGTCCCCATCCGGGGCTCCTCCTGCACCCTGATTCCCGGCTGAGGTTGTCCAGGCAAGAGGAGTGGCCGCCTGGGGCACACACTCCAGGCTGGACCCAGGCAGAGAGAGGCTGGAGGGCCGCCCCGACTCAGCATCCTGTCCCCTCCGGCTGTGAGCGCAGCTGGACGCGATCTGACTTGCTGTCAATGGTTGTCATCTGCCCTGGCAACAAGCCAAGGCTGTTACATGAGTGCCGTTGCCATGGAAACCATGAATCAGGGCCACACTTTGCACAGCCAGACACGTGAGGGGCTCTCGAGGGCTTCTCTGCCAACGGGAAAGGCAATGCCTCTCATTACTGCAGTGGAGAGAGGGGGAGGGTAGAGGGAAGGGGAGGGGCCTGGGTGGAGGGGCGGGGCCTGGGTGAAAGGGGCGTGGCCGGGGAAGGAAGGGGCGGGGCACGATGGGGAGGAAAGGGGGTCGGGAGAGAGGAAATAGTGAGAGGGACAGTGCAGCCCTAGGACCGTCTTGGGGGCTTCCACACCCAGACCACAGTGCAGAGGGGTGTCTCCCGCTATGCACCCAAATCTGCCACTTACTGTACCCAAGAAGTCAAACTCCCAGAGACCAGAACCCGGGGTTGCACCCACAGATGCAGCCTTTTAGCAACAAGGGGGATTGGGGTTGGGGGGGCTCTGGATTGTGGGGTTCCACCTGAGAGGCCAGCCAGCACATCTGTTTTTCCCCCAAGGTGCATAGAAGTTTGGGGATGTGCCCAGAGTCACCTGGTGGGGTCGCATGGAGCCAGGCAGCCTCTCCCAGGCTCTCACCATCGTCCGGCGGGCAGGCGGGTGCAGGCCTGCCGGCTCCGGAGGAGCCCGGGTCCACACAGGGTCCCCCACGTGGCCTGGGCCCAGCAGAGAGCAACCCAACACCCCCATCTGCCCGGGGCACCCGCCCTGTGTTGGTGACTGCACCGCCAGGGCCCGAGGTGAGCCCATGCTGACCTCGCCACCACGCCCTGTGGTGTACCCCCTGGTCCGGAACCTCACCCTTCCTGGAAACAGGGCAGACCCCACCCCAGGGAGGACCCACCGCCTGCAGACACCCAAGTCCCTGGGTGAGCTGGAGGTGAGCGCAGTGGTCCCTGCTCCTCCTGGGCCACCATTCTCTCGAGTCTTTACCGAGGCCTCCTGCCAAAGGCCGCAGAGCTCACAGAAGGGACAACTGGGCTTTGAACTGATTGCTTGGTGACGACAGTTGCCACAGCGGTGAGCCACTGAGCCACTGAGCAGAGGCTCGGTCGCCGACCACCCGAGGGAAGCGTGACATCAGTCCTCCCACATCCGATGCTGGAAGGCTGCTGCACACTGCTTGGCTGCCCCTGGAACAGGCCTGTGGGCGCCCCTGGAGGACCGAAGAGATGCAGGATGCCCGGGGTCGGGGATTGGCCACCAGCCCCTTCTCTGACCACGTGGCTCCTCGGCTCCAGAGGTGGGAGAGGGCAGGGGGCTATGTCCCTGCTTTGGGCTGCAGCCACTTAGCTGGAGGGAGGTGCTCCAGGTCTTTCTGCTGGTTCGCTGAGTGAGCAACCAGAAGTTAGGTAAAAGCTTCAGGGTGCCAGGAAAGAAAGCTGAGCGTAGCAGGCTGGCTTCCTGGGACCAGTTATCGCTGGTCCTCTAGCCTCAGGGACGAGAAGAACCTGCCCACCTTCGTGGCCCGGGGCTGAGACCTTCCATCGAGGGATGAATAAAGCCAGCGCATGTCCCTGTACAGGTAGCTCTTCAGCCCCGGAGCTGGGCGGGCCTGGAGCTGAGGGACCCACCCCCTTCCAGTGCCGGAGGCCTGGGATTGGCAAGCCCCTTCCTCTTCTCAGTAACAGACAACCCACCTGGTCCGGCCCCCGCTGTTCTCCAAAGACAGGTAAGTACCACCGGTGCTTCAGAATGGACAGAGATGATGAACTGGTACCATGCAGCCTGCCATCAAGCCCAGCGTTTCTCAACGTATTTTCCTTTATCACCTTTGTAAAGGAGACATTTTAGACCCCTTTTTAACTAATCGTCTCTTTCCCTGTGAAACTAAATACTAAGAAATATGATTTTGTCACGTAGCGAGTAGCACTGAGCTTTGGATGGACACAAATCATTATAATAGCTAAGACTGTCATATTTTGTAATATTGTAGTATTAATTTTGTAATATTTTTTGCACCCTCCTCCCAGAACTGATTTTAGCCCTGTGGGGTGCCGACACCCCACTGAGAACAAATGGTCTTGTCAATGTGTCCATGTTGCCCACTGCAGGGTGGCGCCCTTTGTCCATTAGACGCTCCACGATGGGCTCCTGGACTGGGCACCGTGGCCAGAATGTCCTCCAGCTAGTCTGTGCCCCGAGGTGCTCGTTCCAGGAGGGGACAGAAGACAGAGGAGGGGGTACTTAGAAGATGGGGTGCTGGGGAGATTTGAGCCTGGAAGGGAGCAGAGAAGTACTTTCAGGAAGCAGGGGGACTGGTCCCCACAGTGTGGTCCAGGTACTGGGAACCGTCAGGGTGCACAGGGGGCCCATCTCTCAGAAGCACGCTCACGGGAGGATGATGGAGAAATCGTTTCCGTTCGCTGATGTGGTGGTATCGCTCATGGCCACCTCCCAGGACCGCTTCCCAGTGCGGGCTCCGGGCAGGGCGCAGTGGGAGCTGGCATCGGAAGAGGAGAGGTGAACTGTCCTAGCCCGTGTGCTGGGCCAGAGTCCCAGCGGAGGAGAGTGCGTGGTGACCGAGCCACAGACGGGGCAGGACGCCGCTGGGCGCGTGCCTCCAGCCTGTGTCTCTGTGCGTGTGCGCATGCTCAGTCGTGTTTAACCCTTTGCAACCCCATGGACTGTAGCCTGCCAGGCTCCTCTGTCCATGGGATTCTCCAGGCAAGAATACTGGAGTGGGTTGCCATTTTCTCTTTCGGGAATGTTCCTGATCTAGGGATCGAACCCGTGTCTCCTGCATCTCCTGGGTCGGCAAGAGGATTCTTTACCATGGCGCCACCTGCGAAGCCCATGTCTTTCTGAGGTCTCAGCTTTCTGGCCACACACCTGTACTTCCTGGAGAATTCCATGGACAGAAGAGACTGGCGGGCGACGTCCATGGGGTCGCAAAAGAGTCGGATACGACTGAGCGACTAACACTTTCGCTATTTTTTGTTTTTAAGAAGAGAAGGAATGGTATTCATCAGGAAGGCCATAGCCATTCCAAGTGCTTTTTAGTTAAGTGAAAGATGAGGATCTGACTTCCTTAAAGAGGAACCCCTCCTTCCTCTTCCCCAAAATGTCGCATCGGGAGGGGTGTGGATGGCAAGCGTGGGGGAGGGGACACATTGAGAGTCGGCGGGGGGCCCAGGAGGTACACCTGCAGACTCAGTAGCTGGGGCTGGAGCTGATCCATTCCCCCCCACCTCCTGTCAATGAGCCTAAAGCTCAAATGGGAAGTTTTAACATATTCCTTAATTAGAACCCGACTTTGTTCTCAGCTGCCCACCCGTGCGGGCCCCAACAAGACCAGGCAACATTGTTGTCTGTATGCTTATGAGACGGATCCACTGGAAGGGCGCATTCCCAATGAGATTACATCTTATACATGTTTAATGTACTGTTCTTGCCATTTAGAATGCGGGTCTATTAAAATAGTGGGGAGGGAAAATTGACTCTCAGAGCTGGGTGCGGGGAGGATAGATCACTGGTGAAATGAATAATATATTAACAGAATAATGATGTTGCTCCTCATATTAATCGTATAAATCACAGGATTCTCGGGCTGTCGGCAGAAGTTTAAAAAAAAAAAAGCCGATTTCTAGTTTTCTGGAAGACGGAGGCCCATGGGGGTGTGTGTGGAAGCTGGCTGCCTTGTGGCCACATCGGATATGAAATTGAGGTTTTCTGGACGCTCTGACGAAGCTGCCAAGGACCTGGGACTTCCCCCTGAAGGAGTGGGAAGGTTGTAACTCAGTTCCAGTCTGCATCCCTTACCAATGCCAAGGGTGCACAGAAATATGAATGAGATGTGGTCCCCTGCCCACTGGGGCCAGAGGGACAGGAATGTACACAGAGGGCTCAGAAGTGGGCCAAACCCACCCACCACTGACTCACGTGCCTGCGTGCCTAGTCACTCAGTCACGTCCAACTCTTTGCGACCCCGTGGACCAGATTCCTCTGTCCAAGGGATTCTCCAGGCGAGACTACTGGAGTGGATTGCCACTTCCTTCTCCAGGGGATTTTCCCCACCCAGGGATTGAACCCGGGTCTCCTGCATTGGCAGGTGGATTCTTTACCATCTGAGCCACCAGGGAAGCCCCACCGCTGACCTACATAGCTGTTCTAACAACTGCCAGGACCACATCTCACCTGGGCAATCACCAGCTGGGTTCGATGCTGGGTCACTGAACGTGCTCAGGGCAGTGAACCCCGGGGGTCCATGGCGGGTGCTGGCCAGCGTCTGTGGCTGCAGCCTTGCCCTCCTCCTGTCCCCGCTGTGTTCCTGGCAGGGACCATGTCTGAGTGTGGACCTGTGCCCAGCACAGCCAGCCCCATCCTGGGAAGATGCAAGGGGCAGAACTCAGGCATCAGCAGCCTGTGAGGCAAAAAGGTCTCCATGGCAACCAAACCCCGCCCCCAGAGGGGGGTCACTGGCTTTGGTTTTCCAGGCCCTGGGAGGGCAGCTGGAACCCACAAGCTGGAGAAACTTGGGTGCAGACCAAAGGCTTACTGCCCTGGATCACAGGCTCCCCAGGCCCCAGCCGGGAAGCCATGGAAAGGAGGTCGAAGCCCGGGAGCCCATCTCCCCCTTCCTCCAGTGCTAGGATGGCTCTTAAAGCCTGGAGCCCTAAGGAGGTCTCAGCCCTGTGTCTGGAGGGCAGTGAGCTGTGGCGTGGGGGAGAGCGGGGGGCGGCAAGACTCAGGCAGCGGGAGCAGGATGCAGGCTAGGAATCCTGAGAGGTGTGTCCTCAGGCGGAGGAAAGAGGACAGAAACCCTGGGCTCCTGTAGTTCTCCCCCCAGGAGGCTTCGAATGCCCATCCCTGCTAGCTGGGGGGTGCCTGACTGTCAGCATCCCCAGAGATGTAGAACAGATCCCAGTGCATGAAGTTCTGTCTCCATGTGGGGAAAATTAGGGAAACAGGGGCTCAGAAAGGACACCAGCTGTCCCCCGGTGAGGCCAGGGCAGAGCAGGTGGCAGAACACAGCTGTCCTGATTTCCAGACCAGCCTCGTTCTGCTTCACCAATCATCCTGGGAGGTTTAAAAACTACCAACGCCCAGGCTCTTCCCCAGGCCAGTGAAGTCAGGGTCTCATAAGTTTCCCCGGTGGCTCAGCGGTAAAGAATCTACATGCCAGTGCTGGAGACATGGGTTCGATCCCTGGGCCGGGAAGATCTCCCGGAGGAGGAAATGGCAACCCACTCCAGTGTTCTTGCCTGGAGAATCCCTTGGACGAAGGAGCCTGGCAGACCCCAGTCTATGAGGTTGTAAAGAGGCAGACACGACTGAACACAGATACACACAGGCAGCAGCACTGGGATTTTGTCAGCGTCATATCACTGGGCAAGCAGGGTGGCTCTGCTGCTCGGTCACCGGCCTGTCCCCTGGCTGGCCTGATCCCTTGGCTGCAGAGTTCTCAACAGTATTTGAAAACGCTGCCTTAGACAGAGCAACTTATGAACCCTCTCCTTGCAATTTTATCTACACCAGTCGCTTGCATGGCAGACTGCCTCTCTGTTGATGGCTCCAAGGTCACATCTAAATAATCAGAAGTTCTCAACTAGTGGAGAAACATTCAACTTCCTATTTTTCTGGGAAGAGTTACCCCTCCCCTAACACACGTTCCCCCCATCCCCCTCGTGGGGGGTTAGTCTCTCTCCTCCCCTCTTCCCCAGGGCCCCTCCTGGCTGCTCTTCACCCAGGGCACTGGGCACCTGCGTCCGCATCACCTCCCCCCAGCCACCCTTGGCCATGAACTCCACTCCTAACTCCTCCCATCCCCCGACCCGGAAGTTCCTGACCAAGTGATGACCATCAGCTGAACTTGAGAAATAAAGATGAAAGGCTGAGGCTTCTCCACTGAGGGCTTTGATGGACTCTGACCTGCCCACCTTGATGTCATTGTCAAAGACGGAGCCTTGAAATCTTCTTCTTTGGGGATCTGAAGCCCTGTGAACGTCTGTGTTCTGAGAAGTTGCGCGTAGCTACCTCTGGGTCATTTTAAGAAATGTCTCGGGGACTTCCCTGGTGGTCCAGTGGTTGAGACTCCACACCTCCAGTGCAGGAGGTTCCATCCCTGGTCCTGCCACATGGTGAGCACCACCCCCCCACACACAAAGAAAAGACTCCACTTTCCTTCATCCTAATTTACACAAAGTGCTTTAGGGGTGCTGTGCACTAAATGTTTGTGTCTCCCTACCAAATTCATATGTTGAAATCCTAACCCTCAATATGATGGTATTTGAAGGTGGGGCCTTTGGGAGGTGTTTAGGTCATAGGGGTAGAGCCCTCATGAACGGACTGGTGCTCTTTTAAGAAACCCCAGGGAGACTTCTCTGGCGGTCCAGTGGTTAAGATTCCGAGATTCCACTGCAGGGGGCATGGGTTCGATCCCTGGTCAGGGAACTGAGATCCTGCATGCTTTGTGGCACAGTCAAAAATAAAATAATAATCAAAAATAAATAAAAAGAGACCCCGGAAGCTCCCTCACGCCTGCACCCACGTGAGACGGCCGTCTGTGACCCAGGAAGCAGTTCCTCACCAGACACCAAATCTGCCAACCTGCCTTGATCTTGGACTGCCTGGCCTCGGAACTGTGAGAAACGAACTCTCATTGTTTCTAAGCCTCCGGTCTCTGGGAGTTTGTTACAGCCGCCTGAGTGGACCAAAATGATGGGTCTACAAAAGACAGCAAGCAGCCGCGATGCCCTGCCAGACCACAGACGCTGTGTAAAGTCCTCATCGGAAATGTAAACTGGCAGAGGCCTTGAATGGTCATCGGAAACTTACTACCAGGCGAGCAGTGATGCCAAGGGGCAAGGAGAGCAGAAAGGGCAAGGTCGTTTTTTTAATCCAGTTCTTATTGCATCTATTTATTTATTTTTGGCTGAGCTGGGTCTTCATCGCTGCCTGCGGGCTTTCTCGAGTTGCGGCGAGTGGGGGCTACTCTTCATCGCCGCGCGCGGGTTTCTCATTTCAGTGGCTTCTCTTGCTGCAGAGCACGGCCTCTAGGCTCACGGGCTTCCGTAGCTGCGCCTCACGGGCTCTAGAGCGTGAGTTCAGTGGGCGTGGCTCACAGGCTTAGTTGCTCCATGGCACGTGGGGATCTTAGCTGCCCAGTCGGAGACCTAACCAGTGCCCCCTGCATTGGCAGGTGGATTCTTAGCCACGGGACCACCAGGGAAGTCCAAGGGGGAGGTCTTGATTCTGGTTGTGCAGCTTCCTGGCTCCACAGACCTGGGCTTCTCTGCATCTGCCTCTGCACTCACACACGTTCCTCCAGAGGCTGCCCAGGATCTTTGGGAGTTGGCGGGGGAGGGGGAGTGTGGGGTGGGGAGGCGGTGATGGTCTGCATGTGCAATGACTCCACGGGCTGTAGGGGACTCTACCAGCCAGGATATTTGCAAACACCATGCACAGGCCGGCCCGCTTTCTGGGGAAGCATGAGAAGTGGAGAAGGAAGAGGAGGGTGGCCTTGGGGGCCTGGGCTGTATATGGAAAGCCCAGCTGGGATCCAGGTTGCATCTGAAAGTGTTTTGAAGGTAGACAGCAATGGCAACCCACTCCAATATTCTTGCCTGGGAAATCCCATGGACAGAGGAGCCTGGGGCGGGGGCGGCGCCAGGGTTGGGGGTTTGGGGAGTTACAGTCCATAGGGTCGCAAAGAGTCAAACATGGCTAAAGTGACTTAGCATGCACACATGCCATGGAACATTCTAGGTCTGTTGGAACACTTCCTGCAGGCTGGAATTGAAGGAATGAAGAAGGAGGGGCATTCTATCCCTGTCTCATAAAAAAGCAGCACAAGCCATCCTCAACTACTCCTGGCCCCATGAAAGGCCTAATTTCCATCCACCTATAACTTTATTAGGCTCCTCCGAGCTATTCATCAGACAAGCCTGTCTTGAAAAGCGGTGTGTAGTGACTTTTATTAAAATGTCTTCCCCGTGGCTCACACATTAGGTTTTATGGTCCTGCACACAGATCAGATCAGCCTTCACAATGGTAAAGAGCCAGCTCCCTTGCGCTGGGACCCGCAGAGGTTACAGTGAGACCCTGGGAGACCAGATGTCCGGTCGCACCGTTTCCCCGGAACATGGGCCTCAGCATCTGGAATGGGTCCTTGCTGCAACTCCAGGAGTTTGGGTAAAATTTTCCATCGAAGTGCAGCCAGCTGACTCTTATGCAGCACCAACCCCAGCCCCCAACTCCCAGCTGCCCTGCCCTTCAGACACATGCTGGAGCCAATGTATATTTTTGGAAACTGGTCCCTGGGTGGAGCCTGGAGAATCTGGATAAGGGGTGGCCAGGCTGCTAAAAGACTGTGATGGGCAGGCAAGTCCCGAGAGCACAGGGCTTGGCCAGTTGTGAAAAATCTGGAGGGGGAGGGACTAGACTGATGGAAAGGTCAGCGGTGGAGGTAGGGGGCGCCTGACACCACCCCCTGCATCGGAGGGCCAAGGGGCCTTCGGACACAAATGCAGGTCTCTGTCTCCAAAAAAAAAAGTCCTGAGGGAGCGGGTGGGAACTGGCCGGCTCTGAGGCTTTGCCACTGATGGAGCAAATGACTGAGGCTCTCAGCCTCAGTCTCTTCACCTGTTAAAATGGGGCTCTCCATCCCACCCATCCCTCACCCCCGCCCCGGCCATGCTGCTGGGTCATTGGCAGGGTTAAAGCAGACAGATCTCAAAAACCATTTAGTGACAGGCTTGGCACATCAGAAGCCCAGGGCTCAACCGGGATGTGTTGACAAATGGATAAGGTGTGTTTGAAAGAGAGAGAGAGGTTGGTCTGGGGTCACCTGAAGGATTGGCCTGAGACACCAGGATGACGGAGCAGCCGTCAACGGAGACGGGAAAGAGGGGGAGGAGCAAGTCGCAGGGGACTGAAGCTGAAAGGAGGCTCGCCCTGAGTCTGTTGGGAGCCCATCTCAGGAGACAGGAAGGGGGTGGAGGGCAGGCAAGTGGGAGATCCAAGGACCACCACCGTGCCCACTGCCACCACCCATCTGCCTTCAAGCACTTGTCCTCAGGGAGGGGTGCCCAGTGGAAGCCCCTCCTCGGAAAGCCAGGAACTCCCACTCCTGCACAGGCCCGTGCTCGTTAGCACACATCTCAGGAGAGAGGTAACACCTTCAGAGAGGCGATCGCTGTGACCCCTTCTCATGACGGGCAGATACCACAGCCCGAGCCTCTAACACAGCCAAGAATCCGAGAAGAGGCAGTTGCTACCTGGTCCTGCCGCCTGCTTTCTCCTCGATGGGGCTCCCCGTCTCCTGACTCAGCCCGGAGCCTGCTTGGTCATTCTGCAACAAAGGCCCAGCTCTCCCGGTAAAGAACCGAACTCCTCTCGCTCCAGAAATAAACTCTATACATCTGCCTGCCTGTGGCCTCACATCTCTTCCTCTCCCTTCTCAGCACGAGGCTCGGGCTCTTTATAATTCATCAAAAAGGCCACACGTAATGAGCTCCACTCTTAACTCTGCAGCCAGGGCTGTCGGCTTACTTTTTAAGAACCCTTACATCTGTGTCATCCAGAGTCAGGTATGGGGGTGAGTTGGCACCGCCCTCTTCCTGAGGACCAATCATGTGTGAGGGGCTGGGCTGGGGGCTTCCCTAGAAGCAGTCTCACAGAATCCTCTTGGAAGGAAGGTGCCTGCCTGCCCATTCTGCAGGTGTGAAAACTGAGGCACCATGAGGTAGTGTCTTGTTTGAAGTCTCTTGGCAGATGTCCAGTGAAGAGTCAACCTCATCCGAAGAGACATCTGGACTTTGCTCTCAGCTCCTAGAAGGTGATCTCTAAGCCCTTGGAATGCCCTGCCCAATAATAAGTGTGTCTTTCTGGGGGGTCTTAGACCGTGTCAGAAAGTCCAACGACATGATTTAGGGTGGGGGCTTTGACCTCCAGAGGGGCTGGCAACCAAGCCCAGCCACATCAGAAGTCAACCATATCTAAGTGATGGAGCCCCAGTAAAGACTCTGGACACCAAGCTCGGGGAGCATCTCTGTGTGTGTTGCCATGTCGCTGCCAGGAGATGTTAGTGTTTTCCCCACGCTTACCCGCCCTCCTGGACTCTGCCCCATGTGTCTCTGCCCTTGGCCGAGCTTAATCTGAGTCTTTTCTGTAATAAACCCTAACCATGATCACAAGCGCCTGGGGTTTCCCAGGTCGCACTAGTGGTGAAGAACTCGCCTGCCAATGCAAGAGACTGTAAGAGATGTGGGAAGATTCCCTGGAAGAGGGCGTGACAACCCACTCCAGTATTCTTGCCTGGAGAATCCCATAGACAGAGGAGCCTGGCGGGCTACAGTCCACGGGGTCACAAAGAGTCAGACATGACAGAGTGACTTGTCACACATGCTGCATTCAGGATGCTTTCATCTTGAGGACCTTACCTAATGATGTCTGCACAGGCTCTGTTTCCAAGTAAGGTCACGTTCTGAGGTCTGAGTGGACATGAGTTGTTTTTTTTTTTTGGCAGGAGGACACTGTTCAACCCACTACCCCGGCATCTCCCCTAATAAGATGCGATCTTGGCATCTGATTGCCAGTGGACCTGCACCAACACACCCTCTGTGGGCCGGGCATCATGCTAGATGCTAGAACTACAAAGGTGGACCTCCCAGAAGTGGCCCCCGGCCTCACGGGACAGAAGATTTGGGAAGGGGGCAGGTGGGGAGGATCCAGTGGGGGAGGAAGTGTATCAGGGCACTGGGACCCCTCTCTCCACCCCGCTTCCCTGCTCCCGGGGCGGGGATCTAGCCCAGAGGAAGAAAGACCCGGTTCAGCAGCACCTGGTTTTGCAGCCTTGGCTTCTAGGGTGCACGTGTCCAGGAGGCGGTCGCATGCATGAAAACGCCAGGGAGCCTCTTCCTCTCACTGCCTCTCCGGCACCCGAAATAAATGAAAAAAGAGACATTCCTGGCAGGGTCTGCGGAGGAACTCCACGGCAGGAATGAGAATTGGCTGCAGCCTCTGAGAAATCCTCGCCTGGGAAGGGATTTCTAGGATAGCACACCTCGAGGAATGGAAAATGCCGGGAGTGAGGCTGGGGGGGTGGTGGGTGAGGCTGCCGCCCAGCCTGTCTGCATGTGGCCGCACCCCCGCCCGCCACGTGCACACCTATGCAGGTGTGTGCACACCTGTGGCCGGGCGTGAGCGTGCAGGCGAGCGCGGGGCGCCAGCCCAGAGCACGCACATCTGCTGCTGTCTGCCCGCCTGCCAGCCTCTCCCGTCACCCCCCAGGCCCGCTGGCCAGCTAGGTCACCTTGTCCTGCTACGTCTGCATGAAACTGGCCCTGGCCCCTGTCCAGGATCTGGGAGGACTGCCAGCCTCGCGCCACTCCCCGGGAAATCTCTGCAGGCCGACATGGCTCCGGGCCCGCCTGGCACCGAGTCCCACTTTCTCTGAATACTCCATTTGCCCTGTGCCAGCCGTCCTTCTCCAGGTGTCTCGTTCGCACAGGTTCAGGGACTCACCACCACAGGGGGCTTTTTTCCAGGTTCCATCGCAGCCTCAGTTACTTAACATTTTAAAACAGATCTTTAATTCAGTCACTGGAAGACTTTTCATTGTATTTGGAAGAACTCGGGGATGTGAATCTACTCTTCCAGTTGTTGCTGTTCAGCCTTTAAGTAGTGTCTGACTCTTTGCGACCCCATGGACTGCTGCACACCAGGCTTCCCTGTCCTCACCATCTCCTGGAGTTTGCTCAAACTCATGTCCATTGGGGCAGTGATGCTATTTTAACCATTTCATCCTCTGTTGTCCCCTTCTCCTCCCACCCTCGATCTTTCCCAGCATCGGGGTCTTTTCCAGTGAGTCGGCTACACTTTATGAAATCTAAGGTCAAGGCGGTAGATGCTGTTAGAGGAAGGTACACACTCCAATTAGTGAAAACAATAGTACAAAACGAAGAAGTACAAACACCTCCCTAACAGACGGTGTGGATTACGTGCTGGGATGATGATCCTGTGGAAACCCTGTGTTAAAGAAAATAGATGAGTGAAATCACCCGGCCTGCTTATTTTCATTTTTTCAGTGTGGACATTAGAACATTTAAAGTTACACAACACTGGCTTCTCTGGTGGCTCAGTGGATGAGTCCGCCTGCCAGTGAAAGAGGCATGGGTTCGATTCCTGGTCCAGGAAGATCCCACGTGCTGTGGAGCAACTAATTCCATGCACCGCAACCACTGAGCCTGCGCTCTAGAGCCCAGGAGCCACAAGTACTTAGTTCACACATACAGCCTGTGCTCCGCAATGAGAGAAGCCTCCAGGGTCTTTTCCAATGAGTCGGCTACACTTTATGAAATCTAAGGTCAATGAAAAACACTCCAACTGCAACTAGAGAATAGCCCCTGCTCGAAGACCCAGCACAGATAAATAAATAATTGTAAAAACAGAAACAAAATAAAATGACACAGGACTTCTGGGACGGTTCAATGGTTTGGACTCCATGCTTCCACTGCAGGGGGTGTAGGTTCGATCCCTAGTCAGGGAACGAAGATCCCACATGCCACTCAGTGTGGGCCAGAAAATAGAAAAAAGAAAAGGCAAAATAAAATGAGTATGTGCCTTGAGTGTATTTCTAGGGCTTGGAGGGATAGATAGTGAGCTGAGAGGTCGGCAGTGGGTATGGAGATCTTGTTGGCTCAATACTGATAAAAAAAAAATTACTTTTAAGGCAAAACAAGAAAAATTTTAAACATGAAATTCTCTCTCTGCCCCTTTGAGCCCCTGCCCTCTCCCCTTTAATGAGCATCGTGCACCTGCGTTACATACTAACTAGGTCTCCTTAGAAGACACAGGAATACCTACTGACCAAAAAAAAGAAAAGAAAAAGAAAAAAAAGCAATTTCCTCCCAACACCAGCAAGATAACTCCTTAGGAGATAACAATCCTTTCTCAATTCTGTAAGGGGTCACAGCAACCCACGACTCACCTTGTTGGACTATATAAGCTGTCGATATGTTACTCTGATGCATAACCCTTTGTCTCAAATGCTTAGGTAGCTGTGCCTTGACCTCTAACCATCCTAGGAGCGTTCTGAAAGACTGGCCCCCAGGTTATAATCCTCAGGTTAGCTCAAATAAAATTTTCCATTTCTTTCTTAGATTGACTATTGATTAATTTTCGTGGACAGCACAGTTGGAACATCTACCTGGGTAATGGAGAGCCACAGCAGGTGTTGGAGCAGAGGCTGACATCGGCTGACAGGCTGAGACATCGGTGCCCAGGAAGATCCCTCTGACAGTCACTTTGGGGGGAGTCATTGTCACCGAGGTCAGCAGACATGACCGTGGCTTGGATTAGGATGGTGGCTACAGAGATGGAGAAAAACTGCTTGTCTCCCATGTAAGGGGGCTTTGCAGACATTTCATGAAAAACTTCTGCTCTTAATTTTCTTGCACATTTCCTAAAGATATTTATAACCATCCAAAGGTATTTTCAACAGGAAATGGCAAGATTTCTAATTTCCCCTGGTGGATCAGTGGTAAAGAATTGGCCTGCAATACAGGAGACACCAGAGACATGAGTTCAATCCCTGGCTTGGGAAGATCCTCTGAAGAAGGGCATGGCAACCCACTCCAGTATTTCTGCCTGGAGAATTCCCATGGACAGAGGAGCCTGGTGGGCTACAGTCCATGGGCTCACAGAATCAGACATGACTGAGCTACTTAGCAGAGCACACAATTTCCCCAAGATCCGCATTTTCAGTGTCTCCCAGGGAACTCATCTATCATGGAACCCTCTGAAGACTCAGTCTCTACAAAGCATAAGCTAACTCACTCAGACTCCAGTTCCCCTCTGCCAATTTCCTGGGCTGACCTGCAAATTTCATCTCACTGTTTCCCTTAGGTCTCTGGTTTCTTTTTGCCAAAACATCTGCTTTTATCTCATCAGCCACCCGCCAGAATGTACAGAGGACTGGAAAAGTTCCTTGGGTGGGCTCGTGTCTGTTCCAAACAAAACTGGGGCCCTCGTCCTAAGGAAAGTGGGAAGAATGGTGGGTGGGCAGACAACTGGTCACCGCCACTGAGAAAGTCCAGGGAAGAGAGGGAGAGAAGGGACCACGAGCGGGGGAGGAGGGAACCAAGGAGAGCTGAGGGCTTGTAGGTTTCAGGGAGGACCGGCCGCTGCCCAGGACCCAACGCTGTTGAGCGCCAAGCGGGATGAGGGCAGCACTGGGGGCATAACGCCTGGCTCTCAAAGATGGTCTGTAAGTGTTTGGTGATAACGTGGGTTTAGCTACGTGACCGTTACTGATGACCTTGGGAAGACCAGTTTCAGAGGGGAGGGGAGTGGGAATTCTTGCCGGAAGTTTGGCTAGCAGGGTGGGGCGGGGGCAGAGCCAGAGAGAGAATGGTGGAGAGGAGTGTGTTGTATTTGGCTCTGAATCCCAGCACCTGGCATTATTATAATCATGCCAGCATGCGCGTGAGAAGGCTAAGGCTCAGGACTGAGGCTAAGACCAAGAAGGGGGCGTTCCAGGTTACCAGCGGGGACCGAGATTTCATCCCGAGTGGCCACCGCCCAGTGGGTCTCCCCACCCCCCCAACTCTCTCCTTCTCCCACTCCTTCCCTTCACCCTCTTTTTCTTTAAGCAGCAGGCGCTTTGATAACCTGGCCTTTTAGGAGCTAAACAAACCAAAGCTGCAGACTTTTATTTTGTTTTGTTTTTAACAAAAGAACTCATTGAATAAGCAATGGGCTTTTCTGCAGCTATTTTTAAAGATGGAGCTGCAGGCAAGGCTTCGAGGAAGATCAGAGAGAGCGACCTTCTGAAGGTCACCGACCACTTCCTGGGGTTGGGGGGGATGGGGAAGCCAGAGCTGGCAGGGCACCTCCCGGACCCCAAAGGCTGGGGCCCATCAGAAGGCGGAGGTCCTGGGTGCGGTTCCTAGAACGCACCTCCATCCCGTGTGGCCCCCATCCTTGGCAGTGTCCTCAGCCTGCTCCTTTGGCCGAGGGACTTTGTGACCTATGACATCACTGACCTAGCAATGACCAGCACCCTGGGCTGTATGTGATCCAGAAGGAGGGGCTGTAACTGCCCCACCCCCTCCACTGTCTCCTCACCTCTCTTCCTCCTGCGGGCTCCCACCTCTGACCCCACGGATGACTCTTTTTTATCAATTCACCCCTCACCTGTGCGCCCTCTATGGACATTGCTGCACGTCCTGGTAGCTGGTCACCGCACGCACACACATCGGATGCCCTGTCCCACCCTGGGAACCAAGACCTCCAACCTGGTCCCTGCCTTCCTGCAGTTCCAAGGTCAGGGTCAACATTCCTGGGAACAAAGCGCTCTCACACACATTCATGCACTTAATTCCCGGCCACTTCCAAGGAAGGCATCATCTCCAGGGAAACTGAGGCTCAGAGAGGTCGGCGGCTGCATGTGCCCCGGTGGGACGCAAGCTGGAGCTCTTTCCATCTCCGTGGTTCCTTACAAAATGCACGGTGCTCCTTCTCCCTCCACAGAGCTCTGGTCCAGGGGACTTGGAAGGTTCTGGAACTCCTTGTGAGCTTATGTCTGGGATGTGCTGCCAATGGTGTGTTGAATCACATCCAGGTGGGGAAGCACCAGTCCAGCTTTTGTGTGCCCATGACCCTGACTCCCTGGGCCTCAGTTTCCCTGGCTGTAGATTGGGTTGATAATATACTAGTAGTAGTAGCAGTTACTATGTATTTTTTAAAGTTTATTTTGCACTGGAGCATGGGCTTCCCAGATGGCACTGGTGGTAAAGAATCTGCCTGTCGATGCAAGAGAGGCAAGAGACTTGGGTTCAATCCCTAAGTTGAGAAGATCCCCTCGAGTAGGAAATGGCAACCTGCTCCAATATTCTTGCCTGGAGAATGCCATGGACGGAGGAGCCTGTTGGGCTACAGCCATGGGGTCACAAAGAGTCAGACATGACTGAGCGACTGAGCACAAGCACATAGTTGATTTAGAATGCTGCTTTAATTTCAGGTGAACAGCAAAGTGATTCAGTTGTATCGAATAAGTATTTATTGTTTACTTGCTGAGCCATGTCTGATTCTTTGTGACCCATGGGACTGTAGCCCGCCAGGCTCCTCTGTCCATGGGATTTTCCAGGCAAGAATACTGGAATGGGTTGCTATTTCCTTCTCCAGGGGATTGAATATGTGTCACAGTTACTGTTTCCTGGGTCCTAAGTGTTCTTGCCTGGAGAATCCCAGGGACAGGAGAGCCTTGTGGGCTTCCACCTATGGGGTCGCATAGAGTCGGACACGACTGAAGTGACTTAGCAGCAGCAGCAGCAGCAACCATGGAGCATGGGGCACGGGGCACAGAGTCCCCTAGGTTGGCACCATGATTTCCCCCAAAGGAGACAGGGAAACCAAGGCTCAGAAGAGCAAAATGACTTATCCAAGGTCACACATTTGCAAAGATCTGAACCCAGGCAGCCCCGCTTGGATGGTCTTGCAGGGCTGTTGGGAGGATGTAAGAACCTGGGACCAGGACCTTGAACCCTCTGTTTCTGCTCTCGACCCAACTACAGGGCCTTCCCCTCCCCCTCCTTGGAGCCCTGGCGCCCCCTGGTGGTCGGAGAAGCCATTGCGGCCCCACCTCCGTCGCGGCCCCACCTCCGTCACGGCCACACCTGGGACAGGTCCCTCTGAAAGCCCGAGGACCAGCCGCTGGGGAGCCCACCAGGACGGGTGGCAGCCCGGCGAGCCAGGAAGTCAAATCCCAGCCCTGCTGCCTCACAGTGGCTCTGCTACCTTGGGCAGAGATATCACTCAGGCAGGAGACACCACTGAGTGATTCATTTATGCGTCCTTTTTGTTGAATTTCCCTCTGCCCGGTTCCCAGAAAAGAGCAAGCCTCCGAGTTCCTCTGCCTCCAGGTCTTTGAGTCAGCTAATCCTGCCTTCTGGCTTGTATGCTGAATGTTGACCTAGAGGTGATTACTCAGGGCCAACCATTGGGGCACCCGGGGTGGGAGAGGGTGGATACCGTCCAGCATCCAGCGGCACCATGTTCCCAAGAATCCAGCCTGTCTGAACACAAAAGCACTTTTTCCAACAACGTAAGCTCCCGTTTAGAACCGAAGGTGGGTGGGCAGGCTTCTGACATCACCTGCTCAAGACCTCCTGAAACCTACATTGAGTCATCAGCAACCGTCTCCCAAGAGTGTTAAATAAAGATAAATCCAGACTCAGAAAGACAGACTCTATTCAAAAGGATCAGCCGGTGGAGACAAGCAGTTCAGGTCATCATTATGAGGCAAAGAAAAGGATTTTGAGCATCTGCGTCTGGCCATGGGTTGTCATGGATAAAAATGGGGGTAGGGCGAAGAAGGGTAACTCTTTGCAATAAGCCATCTTCCTGAGTGCAAAGGAGGTGGCGGGGGTGTGGAGGGGGGAGCGTCCCATTAACCTCTATTGTTTCTTGGGAGCTCAAGCCTCAGGTTAAAAAATCCAACGTTGTCAAGAGTGAGGGCACTGGTGTCATTGTGGGTTGAACCTGAAGGCAGGAAGAATGTTAATTGTGTCCAAGGTGAAATATAAGAATAAATGGATCACAGGCAAGAACCTTTTTTCCTAATACATGTTAAAAGCTGGCAGAAGCGTGTAGGTCGCCCTGGGTAGAGCTGGTGGTGATGCTACCAAAAGGCACTCCAGGCTCTCTGTAGCTCCCCTCAGCCTCTCCCACCTTGAGCTCAGAATCCCAGAGCATCTCCCAGGGAAGCCTGGTGATCTTCTGACAGAAGAGCCACATGTGGCCAGCAGAACCCTTGTGGCTGTGGTCTGGTATGCTGGGCACCAGCCAGGTTTCAGGCATGTTCCCCAGGGAGAATGTGAAGAAGAGGCACCAGCTCCTGACAGCCCGTGGCTCTTTCTGTGTTTCCCTGGGGGCCCTTCAGCGTTTTAGAACTGATTCCAACCTGTTTGGGGCCAGAAGGCTGTGGTTTCTGTTTGAGAGAAGACACAGCACCTGCCCCACCCTCCTGGGGGTGGGGGGTGGGCTAGGAGTGGCCTGGTTCCCATCAAACGCTCTTTGGGAGTCTGGGAGTCTGGGGGTATTGGAGATCAGCTGGAAACGACAGCCGGAGCTGGAGCCGCAGAGCCTTCCAGAGGCCTGGGCGCCCATCCCCTGCTCTGCAGCTAGCTTATAGCACCCCCTGCTGCCGGTTCCTGGAAGCACACTGGACTTCGGGGAAGAAAATGAAAAGACCGCAAAGATGGCATCCAATCCATCCGCCTGCAAGGGAGGCAGGGAGGCCGCTCGCTGCCCGGGGCCTCCACAATCCTAACTCACCACTGACTCGGACTCTGATATGTGCCCAACCTGCTGGGAAAAAAGGACACGTGTTTCCCAGTTCTTCTGGGCCCCTGTGCCAGGCTTGTCAATGCTGCCCGAACATTCTCCGAATGACTGCTTGGAAAATGCACCCATTTGCTTTTCTTTTGTTGGGGGAGAAAAAATGCATGAAATTCACATAACATTCAACGGGTCACTTTAAAGTGAACGATTCAGTAGCATTCAATGCATTTGGAATGTTGTATAACCACCTTTCTGTGGTTTCAAAACTTTGTTCACCATCCCCAACAATGCCCACTACCCATTAAACCAGGGGTTCCCCACCTCCAAATTCTAATGTTTGATGATCTGAGGTGGAACTGATATAATAATAATAGAAATAAAGTGCACAAAAATGTAATGTGCTTGAATTAGCCCGAAACCACCCACCTCCCCCCGCCCCAACCCTGGTCCCTGGAAAAGTTGTCTTCCTCGAAACCAGTACTGTGCCAAAGAGGTTGCAGACAGTTGGATTAAATAATCCCTTCCCCAGCAAAAAAAAGAAAATTTATCCCAATATTTGTCCCAGAATGTGGTGACTCACCTAATGGAGCTCCCAGCAGAAGTCCCTGTGATATTCATGTATTAAATCATGTCTTACCATTAAGTCAGAAACATGTCCCCTAACCCTAACTAAACAGTCCCCTAACCCTGTTGCCAGTTGTATGTGTACAGTATGAATATAATAAATGTTATTCCCCATATTTTGTAAAAACAAATCCCTTCCCATTCCTCCCTCCCTCCTCCAACCCCCAACAACCACCAATCTGCTTTCTCTCTCTATGAATTTGCCTGTTCTGGACACAATACAAGTGGAATAATGACACGTGTAGCCTTTCACGGCGGACTTCTTTCACTGAGCATAATACTTTTGCGGTTTATTCTTATTGTAGCGGCATTTCATTAGTTTTTAAGGCCAAATAATATTCCACTGAGGGCCTCCCAGATGGCGCAGTGGAAAAGAATCTGCCTACCAATGCAGGAGACTCAGGAGATACAGGCTCAGTCCCTGGGTCAGGTCGAGAAGATCCCCTGGAGCAGGAAATGACAACCCACTCCAGTACCCTTGCCTGGAAAATTCCATGGCCAGAGGAGCCTGGCGGGCCACAAAGAGGTTGCATGGGGTTGCAAAGAGTCGGACATGACTGAGAGACTGAGCACACACGCAATATTCCATATTCCACGCGGTATGTACCACAGTTTGCTCATTCATTCTCTTGCTGATGTATATGTGAGCTCTTTCCACCTTTGGGCTCTTGAGAGTAGGGCTGCCATGAACATTCATGAACAAGTGTCGGAGTCTCTGTTTTCAGTTCTTTTAGGCATACATCTAGGGGTGGAATTGCTGGGTCATATGGCAATTCTAGGTTCAGTCCCTGGGTTGGGAAGATCCCCTGGAGGAGGGTGTGGCAATCCATTCTAGTGTTCTTGCCTGGAGAATCCCATGGACAGAGGAGCCTGGCCCACGGGGTCACAAAAAGTCAGACACGACTGAGCACATGTGGATACGTGGTAATTCTATGTTGAACTTTTTCAGGAACTGCCAAAACTGTCTAGCAGTTTACATTCTCACCAGCGACGTATGAGGGTTCCTGTGCGTCCCCATACTTTCCGTTTTCTGTTTCAGTTTGATCGCGTTTTCTCTGTTAGAGCCATCCCAGTGGGCATGAAGTGGCTTCTCATTGTGGTTTTGTGTTTGCCCTATGACTAATGATACTGAGATCTTTTCATGTGTTTATTGGCCATTTGTATGTCTTCTTTAGAGAAGTGTCTATTCGAGTCCTTGGCTCGTTTTTCACTTGCATGGTTGGTCTTATAGACATTGAGCTGTGAGAGTTCAGTCTTTATACAAATCGTGCAACACAAAGAAACTAGAGCTTGGACAGGTTAAGTCGCTTGCCCGAGGTCTGGGAGCCAGGCCGGGGCTCCGGTCTACACCTCACCCCACCTCCCGTGTGCTAAGTCGCTCAGTCGTGTCTGACTTTTTGTGACCCTATGGACTGCAGCCTGCCAGGCTCCTCTGTCCGTGGGATTTGCCAGGCAAGAATACTGGAGTGGGTTGCCATTTCCTTCTCCAGGGGATCTTCTCAATCCAGGGATCAAACCCACATTTCACTATATCTTCTGCCCTGGCAGGCGGGTTCTTTACCACTAGGGCCAGCTGGGAAGCCCACCTCAGCTGCAATTGGATTCTTTTCGTGGCTGGAGCTGTTGGCTTGTGCTGACCTGCGGACACCTCAGAAAAACTATTAGGGAAGGAAGAGATGAGAAAGAACAACGCAGGTTCCTCTCCTGCAAGGACTTCCCAAGGGCAAGGGTCCTGGGGATGCCTTCCATCCTGGAAAGGGTAGAATGTTCTGGAAGCTGATTCCCAGGTAGGCTCCTTCAGCTGTCAGTGTGAGCATGCATGTGCATGTGGCGTGTGCCTGTGTATTCACACGTGTGCACAGGTGCATGCATCTGTGGGTGCCTCAGCTGCCAGGACCCACACCCTCCGTGGCCCTTGCATTCCTCTGGCGCCCACAGGCTGCCCTGGAAGGAGGAAACTGCAGAAGCATGGCTGAGAAGGGCTGCCACCTGCTGGTCGCCCTGGGAACTGCAGGCAGGTGGCCCGTGGGGACCTGACACGTGGTCTCCTGGGTCAGACGCCCCGGCAAGGATCCTTCTCTCTGGGACAAAGAAAGCAGAGTCCCTTGTCACCCCTGTGCCCCCCAAGGACCGCCCCAGGGTACAGCTACAGGGGTCTGATAGCCTTCTTGACACCCTGAGCTCCTCTGCAGTCAGACCCAGTCATCAGAATAAATCAGAATGTTTTTGAAAGCTTAATAGTAAATAATTGGAATCCAAAGGCAACCAGTTATCAAAATGGCAGTTGTAATATATGTGCTCAGTGAAATAATATCCAGCGGCAAGTCTAATAACAACTGTAATTCTGAAGGCATGATCAGCATAAATGTCGTTTTGAGAGATTCACAATTGGAATGTGATGTGAACGCATTTGTGATTGTTACTGATGGCAAAGCCCCAGAAACTGCTGACAACAGTTTCGGTCCTATATTTATGACCTTGATTTGATTAAAGGTTTCTAACAGCAGAGATGTCATTTCTCCCATCCAAGCTCGTGAATTCTCTCCATAGGTCCCTTGGGAATCAGGCACCCTCAGGTTAAGAGCCCCAGACCCAGATCCTGCCTAGTGGTCCCAGCTCCTCCTCAGCCCCTTAGCCAGGCTCCAGCACAGCTGTGGCCCCTGCCGTACCTTCCAGAGCCTGGCTGCCTCCCTCCCACCCTCTGATCCCCGCCCCCAACACAGAACAAGACATCATCCTCAGAAGACAGCCATGGGCTTCCGGCTCTGATGATGAACAAGACCTCATCTGAACTTGATCACATCTGTAGAGACTCTGTTTCCACAGAAGGGCCCATTCACCAATTCAGGGTGGATATAAATTTAAGGAGAGTCACTTCCCAATACTTTGGCCACTTGATGCCAAGAGCCGACTCACTGGAAAACACCCTGATGCTGGGAAAGATTGAGGGCAGGAGGAGAAGGGGGCGACAGAGGATGAGATGGTTGGGTGGCATCACTGAGGCAATGGACATGAGTTTGAGCAAGGTTTGGGAGATGGTGAAGGATAGGGAAGCCTGGCATGCTACAGTCCATGAGGTTGCAAAGAGTCAGACACAACTTAGCGACTGAACAATAACAACAGCTAGTCAACCCAGAATAGATGAATTCATCGACCTTGCCTTGGATCTTCCTAGACACCCGGGCATGTCTGGGGTGATAGGCTTCTTCAAGGAAAACGTGGCTCTTAACAGGTACCAGCAAAAATACATTCAGTTGCTTCTGCTCCTGACATCCTGTGGTCATTAGAACCCGCAGCCTCTCATTAGCCATGGCGAAGTCCCTCCTAGAAGTGTAGGCTGCTGGGAATAGCTGCCCAGCCCTTTTGCCATCTGGGGCTGGGATGTAGGTGTAGGGTGAACTAATATAGAACCCTGACAGTTCTCAGACAGAGGAGAAACATCATAAGACATCCCTTATACGTAGCATCTAAAAACAAACAATACAAATGAACTTACAAAACAGAAACAGACCCACCGACTTAGAGAACGAACTTGCGGTTGCCAGGCGGAGGGGTGGTTAGGGAGTTTGGGATGGACACGTGCACACTGCTACATTTAAAATGGATAACCAACAAGGACCCACTGTATAGCACATGGAACCCTGCTCAGTGTTATGTGGCAGCCTGGATGGGAGGCGAGTTTGGGGGAGAGTGGATACATGTGTATATATATATGGCTATGCTATTCACGTAAAACTATCACAACATTGTTAATTGGCTAAATCCAGGTGCTTATTCGCTCATTTGTATCCGACTCTTTGAAACCCTAAGGACCGTAGCCCACTAAGCTAAAAGTCCATGGGACTTTTCAGGGAGGAATACTGGAGTGGGTTGCCATTTCCTCCTCCAGGGGATCTTCCCAACCCAAGGATCTAACGCGCATCTCCTGTTTCCTGCGTTGCAAGGGGATTCTTTACCGCTGAGCCATCAGGGAAGCCAGGCAGCACTAGTGATAAAGAACTCGGCTGCCAATGCAGGAGACGTAAGAGACATGGGTTCAATCCCTGGGTGGGCAAGAGCCCCTGGCATGTACGGCAACTCATTCCAGTGTTCTGGCCTGGAGAATCGCATGCACAGAGGAGCCTGGTGGGCTACAGTTCAAAGGGTTGCAAAGAGTTGGACACAACTGAACGACTAAGCATGCAAACTGAATCTCTTTTCTCAAACCTAAGTCCTAGTGTTTGAACAAAGTTCAAGAGGCCCTGCTGGAGACAGGAAGCTCTCACACTTGAGGGTGCACTGGGGCTGCCCGCTCCTCGGAGCTGTTTCGGGTGTGGCATGGGGCCCAGGGATCAGTATTTCCAAGTTCCCAGGTGCGGCCTACGTCCCACCCTGACCAGGAGTCACCCCCAGAGTCTCAGACTTAAGAATCACCTGGGGGCGCCTGGACCCACCTCCAGGGGACCCTCAGGAGCCCGATCGTCTGTGAGGCAGCCTAAGCAGCAGTTTGAGAACCACTGGTCCAAACCGAGACCGGAGCCCGGGACAGCGGCTCCATCCCATGCACCTGCCAGAGAATGTGTTGGGGAAGTCCTGCTACATCCAAGAACCTTTCCTGCTGCCTGCAAGGCACAAACGTCCAGGCACGGAAAAGAAGAGACTCAGCCACCCGCTCAAGGCTTGGCTATCGTCAGAGCACACAAGCTTTATTCAGCAATAACGGCAGTATTTATGAGTATGAGCTGTACAACGGTGGGGATGCTGTCTTCAGCACAGAGTCTGAGAGCAAACAATTATGGTGACAGAGCTCGGCCTCCGCGGCCCTGCTCCCTCCCCAGACAGGCCCAGGTTGCTCCCCACTCCTGCACGGTGGATGGGGTCCCGACCATGGGCTCCCTCTGTACCCACACTCTCTGCACCTGACCTGCCTCCCCCAGGCCACTGGGCCAAAGGGAGAGGGGTGGACTGGTCCCCCACCCTGGGCTCCATCCAGTCCTCTTCCCTCTCAAGGCCACCCTGGGAGCAGTTAAGGGGGCAAGAACTCTGTCCCCCGCACAGGGTACCCAAGTTTCCCCCCAGCCTGACTCTTTTGCCACAGAGCCTCTTCCTCAATGCAAGTTGACAGGGACTCAATAAAAGAAAGTGCTGTCTACGAAGCACTTCACACTCACAAAGCATTAGCCCTGCCCCCCACCCGACCCCCAGCAAGCAGACGGAGAACAGGGTTTCCTCAGAAGGGGACCCAGGAGCCCCTGGGACAGCACACAAAGGCAGGAGCCAGGCCCCCGAGCTGTCGGGGCCACGTGGGAAAGGTCAGGTTTCCTTTTAGCTCTGATCGAGGGGACATCTCAGCAAGCAACTAACTGAGAGAGGGGAAGTCGTCTGAAACGTCTGGGTGACGTCATGCGTGCTTGTCCCTGTATGTAAGATCTTTCGTGATGTAGCCTTAAATTAACCATTTGTGAGCTTCCTCCTAGCCCTCTGACCTGGGCAGGGCTGCCTGGGGGAGGGAAGTGTGAACCCCAGATGGACGGCAAATGTGCCAAATAGGGGAGAAATCTGTGAGGGGCAGCGGGCACACCTAGGGGAGAACACGGACCACGTCCAGTGTCGGAGTCCCACTTGGGGGCCTCCTCAAAGGCAAGGGGTGGGGCAGGGCTGACCGAAAGGGGCTTCCGGCCGCATGGACGGATGGATTGCTGGGAGGTGGGACTGAGCGGCGCTTGTGGAGGCGGCTAGACTGTACAGATGGATGACCGGTCAGGGCGGATGGCCCCGCACTCATGGCGTGCACCAGCCTGCCCCCGACACTGCCCAAAATTCCCGGTCAGCAGTCAGTTAACACTGAAACTGGGTTGGGTGTGGGCGGCGCTCAGACCGTGTAAGTTTTGACAGACTTGTAGAGGGGAGGCAGCAGCCCATGGTTCTCGCGGACGACCTCCAGGTACTCAGACTGCGTCTCCAGTAAGAAGGGCCCACAGCACATCTGGCAGCAGCACCGGACTCCAGTGGGCGGCTCCGGGTTCTTGTCAGACATGGGGGAAAAGTCAAAATCAGCCACCTATGGTGAATAAAACCCCACGGGTCAATCACCCTCCCACCCACCTGCAGCCCCGTGAGGTGGCCTTACAAGCTCAGCAGCCTGGCTGGGCAGCCTCTTACAAGCTCAGCTGCCTGGTTGCTGCACGCACAGAAACACCTTTCGGACACTACATGGGGCTTCCCTGTGCCCTTGGCTTTTCTGCTTTCTAGGTTTCCCCTGCTTTTGGCTGCCCTCTCCTTTACCAGTTTGTGGGCATGGCGGGCAGGCCAAGGGCAAGCAGAGTAGGAGGTAAGTGACATCAGAAGCAACCAAGTTTATCAACGGGGCCCCAGTTACAGATGCTTCATGGGTACTTCAGCCCCAGCCCTGGGGTCTTGCTCTGACATCCAGAGCACCTCCTAGACCCCCTGGTCTCCCCCTCGCCCTCTCTGCAGATCCTCTCCTGTCAAGGCCAGGAGTCCAGCCCCCCCACCCCACCGAGCACCCACCTCTACCATGTCCTTCTGGTGAGCAGCATTCCTCAGGGTCATGTACATGATGAAGGCCAGCATCATGGTGATGAGCGTGGCACACGGGAAAGCAAAGACAGCCGGCTGGATGCCTAGGAGGAAGAGGGGGTTGAGCCATGAGCCTGGGCAGTCAGTGCTGAATACCAGCTCTCAGGGTACAGCTCGGGGGAGAGAACAGAGCCCACCAGAGCCGTTTCCCTCTTTGTGTACATGCGTCCCAGTCAGGCAACTCCAATAGGCAAATCCAGGATTTCACAAAACCCAAGGTAGGGTCTGTTGGGGTTTTAAAGCGGTACTTGATAGTAACTTTCAAAGGGTGCAACTGAATTTCCCACCAGAGCGTGGGCTGGACTCATAGCAACTTGCTTCTAAACAGCGGCAGAGGACAGAGGGGTGACGTACAACTTCCAAGCCTAGACCATGAAAGACCCAGCAGCTTCCTCCTTTCTCTCTGGGGTGACTTGTGTTGGGGAAGGAGGCCAGGGCATGAGGACACCCAAGCATCCCTGTGACCTCCAGCAGCTCTGGGCCTGCTCACTTAGATCCTATTGCGGAGAAGCCACAGGGCAGAGCAAGAAGAGCCCAGCGGGTCCTGGGTTCAAATCTTGGCTCTGCCCAGGTGACCTGACAGTCATGCTGACCCACGAGGTGGCCGTGGAGATGCAACCAGGTGAGGCAGGTGCAAGGCAGCTGATCAGCAAGTGTGGGTTCCTTCTCACCCTTCTCCCACTCTCCTCCGGGTAGAGACACCACCACACACCAAAAGGATCTGTCTTTGAGGAAAGGCAGCATGGATTACCTGCAGTGCCAGCTTTCCACACAGGACGCAGGGGATCCCAGGCGCTCGGTGCCCAGGAGGTGCGGGGGAGTCAGGGCCCAAGGCCCCCAGGGATGCCCACAGGTCAAAGAGTCTACCTGGCACACAGGGTCAGCCAGGGCCCAGGGCAGAGCATGGAGTCGGCTCAAGGAGTAGGGACTGGGAGACTGAAGGGGGTGGTAACACATCTGGTGCATTGATAGAGTCAACCTAGGGGAAAGTGCAGCTGGTGGGGGGGGGTCCTCTTTAATACTACACAGGGTGGGACCTGGCTGAGCAGCTGAAAGACCATCCCTAGGGCCTGGGATCCTTTCTCCTCTACAGAAGAAAGCCCTCTTCTGGGGGAGGACATTTCCAGAGGACCCCCTGGAAGTGAAGGGGAGAACCTGGTGCTGTCATCAGTCAATCCCACGGCTGCAAGCCAGCAGCTGGACCATGTGACTGTTTGGAGAAGAGTATGCCCGGGGGGAAGGCTGGGCACCCATGTGAATGGGAAAGACTGCACTGCACACTTTCTGAGCTGCCTGCACTCCCTGGGAGACTTCTGACAGCCCAGTGAGGCCAGCACAGTCGCCATCGGAGATGCTTGTTTTGGTGGAAGTGAAAACACTGAGACGCAGGTGATGGGGCGGGTGTGACGGCAGTGAAGGATGGAGGGCTCGTGCTGGGGACAAGGGAGGCAGAGGTCACGTGTGGGAGGGACGCTGCCCACTGGCAGCGCTGGTGGCAACACGAGAGCTGAAGTTGGGACGATCCCAGGGCACAACGGTATGGATGGTGCTGGCCCAAATGGTGGGTGCCGGGGCTGGGAGCAGGGGCGTTGACAGCGGTGCTGGCGGTGGCCGGGGTGGTTGCTACGGCAGCGCTGACTCTGGCTCGTGAAGACGTTACGGCTAGTGGTGCTGGTGTTGAGGGTGGTGTTGCTGGGACTGAAGGCGGCTGGTGTCGGGGGGCTAGAGCAATGGCCGATGGCACTAGAGTTTGGTGGTGGTGCTGTGGGTGGTCGGCAACGGTGCTGACTGGGGCCGGCAGGGTTACCGATGATTCTAGTAATAGTGGGATTGGCTGCTGACGGCCATTGGTGGACCGAGGGTGACTGGCGATGGTGGCAGGATTGACTGATTTCTGCTGGGAGCAGAGGCAAAGTGTCACTTACTGGAGGGCCACACCTGGATCTTGTGGTACTGGTGCGTCTTGCTGATGACGTTCTCAGCCTGGATGCTGAAGCAGTAGTCCCCGGGATCCCGGAAGATGTGGGTCAGGTTGTAAGCCGTGCTGTCCACGGACACCGGGTGGCATTCCCCTTCCTCCAGCGGGAGGCACTCGGGCTTAAGACGCCAGCACACGTTCAGAGGGGGGCTGCAGGGAAATGGGGGGGATGTTTTTTCAGCTTGCCAAAGGGTGTGAGCACAGACCAAGTCCAAGAAAGGTCAGGCAGCCGTGAACTTCAGTGTTCTTCCCAGGAAAGAACACCCAGGTGCCCAGGCCTCCAGGAACATGGTAGTACATTAGAGATGGCCCGAGACTGCAAGGGGAGGCCAGGGCAGTGACACATACAGGGACATGCACAGACTGCTGGGCGAGGCAGAATGCATGCTCCAGTGACGCCCTTGGTATGTCAAGGGGACAGAGAAGCACGCTCTCAATGAGGAAGTCAGGGAAGGCTTTCTGGAGGAGGTGGCATTTGAGTAGGGTCTGAAAGGATAAGTGGGCTTTCTATAGGTTTGAAGGGGTGAGGGCATTCCCACATTGCAGACAGCCCCACAAGGCCCGTGTTCCCTCCCCTGGACCCTGAGAATGGAGTCATGCTGTGACTCTCCCATGGCCCAGTGAAGGGTGGGCTCGTCACTCCATGTGTTCCCTAACTTGGGTCCCCTCAGGGATGAAATCCAGTTGTCACGTATGGATGTGACAGTTGGACTACAAAGAAAGTTGAGCACTGAAGAACTGATGCTTTTCAACTGTGGTGCTGGAGAACTCTTGAGAGTCCCTTGGACTGCAAGGAGATCCAAGCAGTCCATCCTAAAGGAAATCAGTCCTGAACATTCACTGGAAGGACTGATGCTGAAGCTGAAACTCAATACTTTGGCCACCTGATGGAAAGAACTGACTCATCTGAAGAGACCCTGATGCTGGGAAAGATTGAGGGCAGGAGGAGAAATGGACAACAGAAGATGAGATGGTTGGATGGCATCACTGACTCGATGGACATAAGTTTGAGCAAGCTCTGGGAGTTGGTGATGGACAGGGAAGCCTGGGGTGCTGTAGTCCATGGGGTCGCAGAGTCGGACACAACTGAACGACTGAACTGAACTGAAACAAAGTCAGGAGCCTCTCAGCGGGAGTGTGGACAGGACCACAGATCAGGCACAGTGTGCTCCAGGCTTCACTCACCTCCCCAGGAAGTTCAAGGTCACTACCATCTTTTGGAAGGTCTGAATTAGGTTGGGCCCGAAGACTTGGATGCCTCGAAGGGTTTCTGAAAAGCAAAGAAGACAACCTCGTTATACCTGGTGGCTGACGACAGCTGTCTCGGGGTTCCCGGGGTTCCTGGGCTGTGCAACCACCACCCCGTCCACTTGGCCCCCCGGAAGGGCAGGTCACAGGTCACATCCAGAGTCCTGCTTCCCCATCAGCAGCAGATGCTGGAGCTGCTTAGACTGAGACCGCTGGGGGAAGCCAGAAGGACTCTGGTAAGCAGGACCTGGGGCTGGCTTAGGATAACCACCTCCCTCCCCACCATCTGGGCTGTGTGTGGGGCAGGGGACCAGCATCCTGTTAGCATGACTGAGAAATCGGCTGCAGCTGCCCCAGTGCCCCGTCTTGACAAAGCCAGGAGCGGCGGGTCTGGAGGCTCCCTCCCGGTGCAGCCGACTGGGGCCGTCCCATTCCCGACAGGACAATGTAGCCGGAAAGAGAGAGTGATGGGGATGCACCCTATCACGGCACAGTGTCTGCGCTCTGCCACTCGGTGCCCCCAACCTCCTCCGTGGCCTTCAGGGCCCTCTTAGAAGTGGGCAATGACAGACCCTCACAGGGCTGCCAAGGGAGCTGAAGAGAGGCTGTGCAAGCCACTCTGATCTGTGTGTGCTCCAGCCCTGGAAGGAGTGGTACCCAGGGCTCCTTGACGAGCCAAACACTCAACCCACACCAACCCCTCGAGACTCACCTTGCAGCTTCAGCGAGGCAGAGAAGTCACCCGTCTTCTGCAGAATGCCCTTCCCGGCGTCCGGCGTGACCTGCTCCCACCCTGCCACCACCTTGACCTTCACAGTGAAGGATCCAATGATGGAATAGTTATAATAGACAGTACCATCTCTGGTCACCATCTGGGTGCTGTACGGTGTTGGGGAGGGGAGAGATGACAGAAGTGATCCACGTGACTTTTTAGGATCAGCGGTTGGGTGTACAGTGACACATTCAGACCAATGTCATTTTGCAAGCAAAAATGTCACCTCAGCAGCAGTCCCCAGGGCCAGCCAGGCCATGAGGTCAGCTGACCTACATGGGTGGAGTGGCTGCTGGTCATCTTTGGACTTGTAAGTTACAGGTAGAAGAACTCTTAGCAACAGGCGCCTGTTACCTGCCAGGAAGTGCTCTGCAACCCCATCCAGACCAAGGAAAGACCGTGTGTTAGATAGAGATGATCTGGGAAGGGGAGAAATATGAACTTTGGAGTTAAGACAAATCTGGCTTTGAATCTCAGCTCCAAATTTCCTATATACATAACTCTCAGCCTTACTTTTCTCATCTGTAGGACAGGAAGAATCATACCTCCATCTTAAGTTATGACTTTTTTCTCTACAATTACCTGAATCACTTTGAAAGGAACTTGAGTAACAATAAAGAAAATATTTTTGTTAATTTGTTGATACTCTTTATATATGAAGTTTATATACCTTCCAAATATTTTCTTCCAGTTTAACCATTATCTTTCGGCTCAACTTGCTTCTTTCATTTCAAATTTTAAATCTGATGATGCCAAACTTAGCATTTTTTTTTCCTTTACAGTTTCTACCTTTTATTTGTATTCTTAGAAATGCCTTCTCCACTGCCAAACTATTCAATTGCAGGGGATTATCGCCTACATTCCAATCTAGTCCTCGTTTATTATGTTTACTGTTTACTATTTTAAATCTGTAAATTTGGAACAAGTTTTGTTAGGGATTAGACTGGCTCACACTGGTCCCCAGGGACCCCGAGTTTGGCATAGAGCAGGTGTGCAAGGCATGTTCGGAGTGAGAGTGAGCAGGTGAAGATAGCAGAGTACAGAGCACTCCACACAGGCCAGAACTCTGGGCCATCAAAGGGGGTCAGAACATACCCGTCTCCGAAGTCCCAGCTGTAGAGGAACGAGGCATTCTTGAAGAAGTTGCTGGGGTCGTGGAGGAGGAAGGAGACTTTAAGGACTGTCTTGGTGAGGTAGGAGCTGGGCCAGGGCAGGGAGGTGTTCTGGGTGACCACAAGGTTCCCCACGAGGAACTCTGGGAGGGAGAAACCATGGGAGGGTGAGTCCCCCGCCCCCAGGGTGGAGGAGGGCAGAGCCATGTGCCAGCTGGCAGGGCAGCCTCTCCCCCGCCCGACCTCCTGACTGTCACCGTTGTGGTAACAAGAGGGGACCCTGCAGGTCTCCGAACACAGAGGCATACACCCCCCTCCTAGGCACTGCCCCAGGCCAGTGGATGCTGGTGAAGACTCACTTCCTGTCTTACACGTACAGTTCGCTCCTGTACCCCTTTCACCAGGACCCTGAACTTTCTGGCGCCAAAGATGCCCAGGACCAGAAGGAAATGCGCAGGCTTTTAAATCAATTCTTGGGAAATACTTCAAAGTACTAGATGAGCCTAGAAAAAAACGAGCATTTCTACTGACCACATGTGTTGTTGTTTAGTCACTAAGTCGTGTCTGACACTTTGCGACCCCATGGACTGTAGCCCACCAGGCTCCTCTGTCCGTGGGATTCTCCAGGCAAGAATCCTGGAGTGGGTTGCCATTTCCTTCTCCTGGGGATCTTCCCAACCCAGGGATGGAACCACATCTCAGGCACTGCAGGTGGATTCCTTACCACTGAGCCACCTGGGAAGCCCATTGCCAAGTACACATGTGTACATATTTAAGGTATACATACATTAAACAGTTGATCAAATTGGTCATAGAATTTCATTTTGATCTTTAAAAATTTACAAGCATGAGTACTCTCTCAGGCTAAAACACACTCTTTGTAAAGATCATTATTATTACAAATTATATCAGTATTCTTACAGTTGCATACTTAGCTTGTTGCTATTTTCCTCTGTTATTATAGAAACTGTGATGAACACTTTCGTGCATAAACCATTACCCAAATGGAGGTTTATTACCTGAAGATAAGTTCTTTAATAGATTGTAGGGATTTCCCTGGGGCGTCTTCCCTGGTAGCTCAGCTGGTAAAGTATCTGCCTGCAATGCAGGAGATGCCGGTTTGATTCCTGGGTCAGGAAGATCCCCTGGAGAAGGGATAGGCAACCCACTCCAATATTCTTGGGCTTCCCTGGTGGCTCAGACAGTAAAGAATCCGCCTGCAGTGTGGGAGACCTGGGTTTGATCCCTGGGTCGGGAAGATCCCCTGGAGGAGGGCATGGCAACTGACTCCAGTATTCTTGCCTGGAGAATCCCATGGACAGAAGAGCCTGGCAGACTACAGTCCATGGGGTTGCAAAGGAATGATTCAACACAGCATAGCACAGGGACTTCCCTGGTGGTCCAGTGGCTTAGACTCCACACTTCCAAGGTAGGGAGCCTGGGAACTAGATTCCACATGCTACAATTAAGAGTTCCCATGCTGGAACTAAAGATCCTGCATGCAGATAAGACCCAGTGCAGCCAAATAAATAAGAAGAAAAAATTGATTGTAAACTCCAAGAAAGCAGGGAGTTCTTGGAAATAGAGAGAACGGAGGGAGGGTGTGAGGGAGGAAGAAGGGAAAAAAGAGAAGGGTAGGGTAGGGGGGATAGGGAAAGAGAGAAAGAGAAAGAAGGATCGGAAGACTAAAATAACTTACAGCCATTGATACATTTGGATCATCTCCTCTCCCAAGGCCTGTATTAGTTGACACCCCAGTAGCAAATATGCACTTTGTGTCCATTTCAGCACAGCCCTGCCAGCAGTGGGTATTACCATCTTCTGATCCTTTGTTAACTCAACTGATAGCAACTGAAAACCATGGGTCTAATCTGCCCATGTGTGATGGTTGTGATGCCTGTGCCAGGCTGGTTGTTTTCTCTGCCCCAAGAGCCTGAAGGCAAATCAGCGAGGAGGGAAGGTCCTCACCTGTGATGGGGAGGACGAGGAGGCTCCTGGCCACAGGCTGGCACATCCCACAGTCGGCGGTGGTGACCCAGACGGAGATCGGGAAGTCCCCGGGCACGCTCCCCACAACGCGGATGGTGGAGCTGAAAGCCTCGTCCGCCTTCCCCGTGAGCAGCAGCGGGGTGTGGATCCAGTGGAAGCGGTAGAGGTGGGTGCTGGTGGGCAGGGCCAGGCTGCCGTTGTCATCGGCCACCAGGCTGGCCATGATGGTCACCTCTGCCCCCGTGGTGGCAGGGCCATCGGTGGTGAGCTGAAGTTCATACAGGCCTAGGAACCCAGAAACAAAGGCTGTGTTTCAGGAGAGGGCATGGCCAGGAGCCGGCACTGCCCCACGCTGCGTGGGCGTCTATTCATCTCATGGGTGGAGAAACTGAGTCAGGTCAAGGGACAAGCCCAAGGATTATACGATTAGCACATTGCCAAGTGGAGACTTGAACCCAGGCCCAGCTGACTCCAAACCCACACTCTTTCCACTGTCTCAATTTATTTTCTTTTTTCATGCCAGCCACGCAGGGCCTTACAGAGCATGAGTCTGCTGACCTGGCCAGGTTTCTCAGCTACAAAAATGACTATCAGTTCATGTCACAGGAGGAAACACTGCAGCTGCTGCCCAGAAAGGCGCCCTCCCGCATCACCCACTCTTTGGGCCCGAGCTTTACATGTGAAACAAAATTCCAAGTTGAAACACAGAGCTGAATCTGGATCCCCTTAGAGGCCTCATGCCTTGGCAGGGCAGAACAAGCCTCGGGAGGAAGGGTCACTGTGATCCAAGACTGGGCCCTTCTCTTTGGTCTCAGTCTGCAAATCCACAAACTGAGAGCTTCTAGATCTGAGCCACCCGATACGGTTGGTTCCACTGCCACGTGGGGCTCCTGAAGCTTCAGTCAAAAGGAAACAAACTTCAAACCCACTCTCTTGGTCGCACTGGCCATGTTCCAAGGGCTCAACGGCCGCATGTGGCCAAGGGTCACGGGAGAGGACACTGTGGATACAGATCTTTGTTATCACAGAAAGGCTCCATGGGACCACACGTTCTCAGGGACCTCCAGGGTCTTGGCCGGGGTCAGCACGGGAGCGCTCTGATTCCAGCTGGGCCCGCTCCTTGAGGAACTTGAACTGACATATTGGGCATACAGCTCTTACAGGGAACCTGGGAATTAAGACTTGCAGGTTGCAAGCAGAGAACAGGGCCTGGGGACTTCCCTGGTGGTCCAGTGGCTAAGACTCTGCACTCCCAATGCAGGGGGCCTGGGTTCAATCCCTGGTCAGGGAACTAGATCCCTCATGTCATAACTGAGAAAAAAAAAAGACTCCTCATGCTGCAACTGAAAAAAAGATCCTGCATGCTGCAACAAAGAAGAAAGATCCCATGTGCCTCAAGGAAGACCTGGCATGGCCAAATAATATAAATAAATAATTTTCTTAAATAAACAAATATTTTTTCAAAAGAGAGACAGAGAACAGGGCCTTGTGGACATGGAATGGAGACCATGTAAGAGGCCTTTTAAATAATACTCCCCACCCGACCAAGACCATTCAGTCTTACACTGAATGTAAGACTAATTATAATCTGAAAATACAGAAAGGTATAAAATTTTTTTAAAAAGGAAAACTTTTAAAATAATCAGCAACGGTCTCTCTTACTATATTTGGACAATTTTCTGCTATTTTTTCAAATGATGCTTACTCTGAGATTATTCCACTGTTGTTGCTGGTTTTGCATATCAAGCATCTTCCTAAGTTATTATGCTTCACCTGCTTTAGATAACTGAAGATTTTTATCATACTCACGGGTAAGATTTTAAAAATCAGGTTTATTTCCATCATAAAAGTTAAGACAGGGACTTCCCTGGAATCTTCAGTGGTTAAGATCCCATGCCCCCAATGCAGGGGGCATGGGTTCGATCTCTGGCTGGGGAACTAAAATCTCGCATGCCACACAGCACAGCGTGGCCACACACACGCAAAGTAATACATGCACATGAAGAATATTAGAAGTGTCCTATTACCCTACCCCCCCAAAAAACAACAGCTGCTAACAGATTAAGGTCCTCTGGCTCTTTTTCATGCACCAAAGTTCCAACTTCGTCAGCATCACCCTCTGCACACAACTCTGCGTGATTTTTTTTCCACATGACACATCAAAAGGATGTCCGAGGGGGTCCTAACGTGAACTTCAGTGGTTGCAAGATAATCCCTCAAGCAGGTGTATCTGAATTCCCAGAACTCTTCCCTCTCATCAATAACACTACTGCGTGTTTCGGTAACTCTTTTCCTGCAGTTTGGGTTTTCCTCTTCAGGTGCGATGTCTGAAGGGCTTGCGAGGTTAGAGACTGTCCAGCCTGTGGCAGGGCACACCTGGGCAGATGAGGTGATACAGAAGGAAGGGAGGAGGGACCACAACACCCACCCCCATCATTTCAGCCCCTCCCACCTCTCCCTTTCCCAGGCATAGGCACCCCCTCCCTTGACTTCTGGTACCTCCTAAATGCTGATGGAACCCAGGAACAGTGACTTCAATTCTACTAAGCAGTAATGTAGTAGCTACTAACCACATGCCATTATGTTTAATCACTTAAATGTAATTAATACTAAAAACTTCAGTCCCTCCATTGCACCAGAGCCACATTTCAAGCACTCAAGAGCCATAGCTCTCCCGGACAGCACAGATGGAAAATATATCCTTCATCATCCAAAGTTCTGTAGGCCAGGGATGCAGCAGCAGTCCCCAGGCTTTTTGGCACCTGGGGCCAGTTTCGTGGAAGATACTTCTCCCACTGAGCTGGGTAGGGAGCGGGGTAGGGATGTTTTCAGGATGATTCAAGAGTATCACGTTTATTGTGCACTTCATTTCTCTCATTACTACATCAGCTCCACTTTAGATCATCAGGCATTAATCCCAGAGGCTGGGGTCCCCGGCTCTAGACCCCCTGGCTTTCTCCCCTCCCAAACCTACCATTCTCAGTACCTGTCATTCTCTGTCTGGTTAGAGGGTCCCTGGGCCCCTGCCACTCTTGCTGCTCCTCTCCATCACTACGAACACTTTGCGTGTGTGCGTGTGTGTGTCCTCAGTCACCCAGTCGTGTCTGACTCTTTGCGACCCCATGGACTGTAGCCTGCCAGGCTCCTCTGTCCATGGGATTATCTAGGCAAGAATACTGGTGTGGGTTGCCATTTCCTCCTCCAGGGGATCTTCCCAACCCAGGGATTGAGCCCATGTCTCTTGTGTCTCCTGCACTGGCAGGCGATTCTTTACCACTAGCGCCATCCTGGGGAGCCCCCATCCAGTAGATGACTGCTCCATCCTACCCGCTGACCCTTGGCCTCCAGTCCTGCCCTACTCTCAGCCACCCCAGCAAGCAGCTTCCTGCACAGTTCATCTGATCACGGGCTGGCCTCCCGGTAGAGGGAATCCACATTCATGTCTTGGCACATCCATGCTGTAGCTTTAACACTTGCTCTGTCCTTCATAGCCTCAAGGCCTTTGCACATGCTGTCCCCACTGCTCTTCTTCACCTAGCTGTCTGTGGATATAACTTCTTCCAGGAAGCCCTCCCTGACTCCTACCCACCCCACCCCCGGCACCCTCATCTCTTCAGCACTCTTCCAACAGCTTGGCACACAGCTCGCCCTGGGTTGGGATAGACATTTCCTCATTTCCCCTAACTGCACTGCAAGCTCCCTGAGGGCAGGACAGGGGTCATCCCCGTCTCCTCCTAGCCTAGTCAAGCACTCGGCACCAAGTAGGGGTTGGACACTGTGCTGTGGAGTGGCACCTGGAGAGAAGGGTGTGGCAGGGGTACCAGCCCACCTGGTGCTGCCCTAGGAAACTCTTCATCCAGGTGCTGCAGACTGAGCCCCTTCCTTGGGCCCCACCCCACAGCTCTGAGGGGACCCAGAAGTATAGGACGTGCCCCCTGCCCTTGTGGGGTTCACGAGAGACCTGTTGATTCAGCCAAACTGGAAGGTGACTGAGTGGGTCCTCAGCTGGATCCCATTCACCCTGCGACACCATGTCGCCTGCCCCTACTAGGGACTCTGTCTCCAGCCTTTTGGTCACTCATGTTACACATCGGTTCCGAATCCCTTTCCTTGATGCCATATTTTGAATTATAAAGTCATCTGAGCTAGCATTGCAAAAGGGACCAGCAGTGTCTTAATCTCAAAGAGAGAATTCCAGACAGAAGTCTCTCCAAGAAAACACAGTGTATGGCTGAGTCCCTTTGCTGTCCACCTGAAATTATCACCATGTTATTAATCTGCTATGCTACTGCTGCTGCTAAGTCACTTCAGTTGTGTCCGACTCTGTGTGACCCCATAGACGGCCACCCACCAGGCTCCCTCGTCCCTGGGATTCTCCAGGCAAGAACACTGGAGTGGGTTGCCATTTCCTTCTCCAATGCAGGAAGGTGAAAAGTGAAAAGTGAAGTCGATCAGTCGTGTCCGACTCTTCGAGACCCCGTGGACTGCAGCCTACCAGGCTCCTCTGTCCATGGGATTTTCCAGGCAAGAGTACTAGAGTGGGGTGCCATTGCCTTCTCCAATTAATCTGCTATACTCCAACATAAAATAAAAGCTAAAAAAAAAAAAAAAACTTTCAAAGATTCTTTAAATTGAAAAAACAAACAAACAAACAGTGTAGATTTTACACTGGGGAACCTGAATCCCCAAGGGCTCCCAGGGGATAACGCTACTGCCTGGGGTCAGAGAAAATCTGCATTGCCCCAGGCTAAGTCCCTCTGGCTGGGGGACAGCCTCTGGCGGTGGTGGGGGGCCAGCCTTTGGCCAGGCTGCTGCAGAAGGAGGTGCTGAGATGAGAGGCCATTTCCACCCTTCCCCCTCTTGCTCTTGCCCACCGTCTCCCCCCCTACAAGGAGAGGCGCGTGGGCCAGAGCAAGGCTGGCAGGTGGCAGGGACGTTCGGCTGCATGCTAATGGCCAGCCAGCATCTGCAGCAAGATGGGCGCATGTCAGCACGATGATGAGGACGAGACGACGCGGATCGGTTGCCAGGGGAATGGAATAGGGGGGCAGCCGTCTCAGCTGGGCAGAGGGACGGGGTGGGGGAGGGCAGGGGATGTGGCTACAACAAATGCAGCTACAGCAGCAGTGGCCCAGCTCCTGGGAGCCGTCCCCTGCACCACCTATCCAAACGCTGAGACTCCAAGGGTACTTTGTGTTTTTGTTTTTTAAAGCAGGTATTTCACAGCCCCTGGGTGATGCTGCCCCTCGTCTTCAGGGTCTCAGAATTGTCCAGAATCTGAAATGCGCCATGAAGTCTTTGCCACCTGTGGCTGAAGGGACCAAGCCCGGGTCGGGTAACCTACCCGTCGAAATCCATGTTTCCTGTTCTGGAGTCCAGGTGCCCTGGCCTTGGAGTATAGAGCAGCCCAGGCCAGGGTTGAGGGACCCCACAGGCACCCCAGTGGCCCAGAGCTGAGAGGGCCACAGCAAGATGTGAAGTGGCAAGAGCCACGAAGCTTGACCCATGGAAAAATGCCCACCAGCAGGCTCCCTTGGATTCCACCTGGAGCATGTACATACTCCCTGATCACACAGCCTGCAGGGGCCCTAGAACCTTCTAGAAAAGGGTTACATGGGCCTTTGCACCTTGCACATGTTGTCAGCCCAAAACACTTCCCAAAGTACCTCTGAAGTGTGAACAACACAACCTGGAATTAATGAATGGTCCAGGACACCGACTTCTGACTTTAACCCTTGGTACAGGAAGTGTGCCTGAGTCTGACTCAGACCTGGGGAGGCTGCAAAAGGGCTTCTGAATCTTTCTCTCCTGTGGGTTTTCCCCAACCGCATCTCAGTTGTTTCGACTGTATCATGGGTGCAGTAGGCCAGGCTGGGAACTACATATGATTTCCAAAGAATTAATCCCCTCCTACTTTTTTTTTTTCCCGGCAATTTAGGCCACATTGATCATTTCTGGACATCTGTAAACCTAACAGACAAGAGACCTCATTTCTATGTGAATATCCAGGGAGAAGCAGATTATCCTGACCAAACACAAAATTCTCTTAACATTCACTCCTAAGATGCAGGGTTTTTACTTTCCCTTGTGGCTTTCATTTCACAAGTTAGGATTCCATCTCTTCTTCTCTCTACCATTCTTTAAAGGTGGGATGGGGCATGATGAACATATTGGATAATACTGAATAGCTGCATTCAATAATCTTGAACGCACCCAATAGCTGCCAACAGTCTACTCCAAACTCTCCAACCTGGGTCCCCTTTATTTTGTCGCCAAAATGGCCCAGAAAAGTGGGGTGCTGGCCTTCGGGCGGTGAGGAGGTGGGGATGCTAGAAGCACAGCCCCGGGGGACATGGAGTGGTACCCAGCGGATTCAGCTCGGGGTCCATTTTGGAAACCATTCCCAGAGAGGAAATGGCAGGCTGGCTTCCCGGGCTCTGAAAATCGCATCCCTCCGCCCCCAACCACCACCCCGAAGCCGACAGGAGCTGGGTGGCACGCCTCTCCCAATAAGGCAACATTGGAGGCAATCTGGCCGCACTCCCTGGGGTCTGTGGCTTGACGACCGACCCCAGCATCCCCGGTGCCCCTGCAGCATCCTCCCCCACCTCCAGCGGCTTGGAGGCTCCCAGGCTCCGGGATGGAGGCCCCGGCCACCACGCCGTTCTTAGGGCAGGGCCGATCTGGAGGGCCTGCAGAAGCGAGGGGCGCGGGGAGCCCCCCAAGTGCCGGCGACTTCAGGGGACAGGGGTGAAGGGACAGGCCCGTCGGGCCGTGGTCCCCTCCACAGTGCGCGGCCTCGGGAGAGGAGGGAGGTGAGCACAGGGCGCAGGGCGCCACCTCCGCAGCCCCGGCTCCCGGCGAGGCCGCCGGCTCCAGACCGCCCCGAGGCCCCCGGCGCGCGGCCGACCGGGGAGGGCGGCCGGCCGATCCGCGCGGCGCCTTACCTGCGGCCACCCTAGCCGGGGCCAAGGGCAGGAGGCAGGCTAGCCAGAGGATGCGGCCGAGGCGCGACCAGAGCGCCGGGGCCATGGCGGCGCCAGGAGCCGCTGGAACGCCGAGGGGACGCGGCTGGACTCGACTGCAGCGGCGGCCGCCCGTGGGGCGCGCGGCGAGGGCGGTGCGGGGAGGTGCGGGCGCGGCGCAGGCTCGTCCTCGCCTCGGATCGCGGAGTCTCTGCGCGTCGCCGCCGCCCACGGCCCGCCGCGCCGACCCCGGCCCACGTCAGCCGCGTTGCGCCCCCTCCCCGGCCCCCGCTGCACCCTGCCTCTCTCCGCGATCCTCCCGGCTCCCCCCAGGCCCCAGCTCCTCCAATCTGCGCCCCCTCCTCCCTCCCGTCGCCGCGCCCCTCCTCTCCCCTCGATCCCTCCCCTCCCCGGTGCCCGCTCCTCCAGTCGGCGCCCCCTCCCCTCCAAGCGTCCGTGCCCGCGCCCGGCGACTCTGACTCAGCGTCCCCAGAGGCGCGCGCGACGCTGCGAAACCTCTAGAAGGGCCCTTTGGGCTCTTTCTCCAGGCGCCTTCGCTCATGACGCACACGGCTTGGAGATGCTGCCCTCCGTTCAAGAAACGCTGAGGAGCCACCGTGTGCCCGGAGCTGGGCGGTGGACCTGAGAACTGTGTCCCTCCAGAGAGAAGGACCCGAGCACAGGGGCCCAGGCGCAGGCGTTGGCACTGATGCCCTTCCTCTGGTTACCCTCTCTGCACCTGCTGCAAAATGAGGCTTATGTCCCTGGGCCCACAGCGCTGTCAGAGGCCTTGCGACGCTCAAGACAACCGCGATGAGAAGAGACCAGGCCGCTCCTTGGACACTCCTTGGCCCAAGCAGGGGCTTCCATCTGCCTTAACAGGAACAGAGCGAGTCTTTTCTGCTAGAAGGAGGCCAGTCTGGCTGACCTTAAAGGCTGGACACCCGCAGCCTGAATCCTGGTCCCAGCTGGGCCTCTCCCTCATCCTTGGCAAAAGAGCCCACCCAGAGAGAGGGAGTTGGGTGGGACCAGGGGAGTAGCTGCGGGGTCCCCAGGGGGTGGGGGGGACAGATTTGAGTGAGTCCCCTTAAGAAAGTTAAAAGTGCTAGACAGATGTCACTCACTGATGGGATCAGTTACCATCATGGGGACAGATACCAGTAGACTTTGCATTCTCCCTGAGAGCTCTGTGACCTTGAGAAAGTCACATAACTGTCCTGGTGCCTCAATTCAGTTTTCTTTAAGAAAAATAAGACCCCATGAGACTGCAGTAAGGGTAAAACGAGTGAACACACAGAGCAGTGCATGGACATTTGCTGTTGTTTGGTCGCCAAGTCACATGTGACTCTTTGCAGCCCCACGGACTATAGCCCACCTGGCTCCTCTGTCCATGGGATTTCCCAGGCAAAAATACTGGAGTGGGTTTGGGTTTCCCAGGCAAAAATACTGGGTTGCCATTTCCTTCTCCAGAGGATCGTCCCATCCCAGAGATCTAACCTTCCTCTCCTGTGTTGGCAGGTGGATTCTTTCCCACTGAGCCACAAAGGAAGTCTGTACTTGGACGTAGTTAAGTGCTCAATCAGTGCTGGCTGTCGTCATGAGAAGTGCTTAAGGAATTGGGAGAATTTTGCTTGTCCACCAGGAATTGAGAAGAACATTGTGCTTGAGAAGAAAAGAATCTGTTAAGGTTATAAATTGTTTCAAATATTTAACTATTTCACATGATTCAAAAGTCTGGCTGTTAGTGGCTTTTAAAATGCACTAACTGCCGAGCTTCCTTGGTGGTCCAATGCCTAAAACTCCAAGCTCCGGAGGCCCGGGTTTGACCCCTGGTCAGGGAATTCGATCCCACATGCCTCAACTAAGGGTTTGCATGCTGCAACTAAAGAACCCACATGCCGTGGTGTAGCCAAATACAATTTTTTTTAATTAAAAAAAAATTAAACTGACAAACACGTTCTTTAAAAAAATAAAATTTACTAACTGTATGAAAAGAATAAGAACATTTATTACTTTTATTTTTTTTTTTATAATATTTGTTTTTATTTATTTCTTTGACCGTGTTAGGTCTTAGTTGCAGCATGTGGGATCTACTTCCCTGACCAGGGATCGAACCCCTGGCCCCCTGCTTTGGGAGCATGGAGCCTTAGCCACTGGACCACCAGGGAAATCCCCATTTATTACTTTTAAAAATGTGTAACATTACATCAGGTAACTTTACAGCAGCCAGAATCGCAGAAACCACCTGGAAAGGCCACCCTGAAGCTGATGTTGATCTGAGTCTTCTTTGTCTAATTTCTCACATGTATCACCTCTGCCGGAAACCTTCCTTCTTCTGGGCTCTCACAGCACCTGTCTTTTTTGAAGTGTTATTTTGATATTTATTTCTTTCTTTTTGGCTGTACTGGGTCTTCATTGCTGCGCGGCCTTATCTCTTGTGGCGAGTGGGAGCTAGTCTCCAGTTGCTGTGCACAGGCTTCTCAGTGCGGTGCTTCTCTTGCTGCACAGCATGGGCTCTAGGCGCACAGGCTTCCGTGGTTACAGCAGGCAGGCTCAGAAGTTGTGGCGCGTGGGCTTAGTTGCCCAGGCATGTGGGATCTTCCTGCACCAGGGATGGAACCACGCCCCCTGCATTGCAAGGCAGATTCTTAACCACTGGACCACAGCGACGCCCCCCGCACCTGTCTTGAGGTACATTCTTGTTGCTGAAAATTTTTCTAAAGCAGGTGTTTTGGTCTGTTGGCCCTAGCAAAATAGTATAATTAGACTTCCCTTTGGTAACAGAAGGGCAGCAGCCATAGTGTTCATCTTCCTACCACAAATCCTCATTGTCCTTCGCTGGAAATGTAACTGCGGGAAGTGGGGGCCCCTGATCTGATAAGTCACCCCAGATCAGCTCTGGAGAGGCTTTTGGGGTTAAATCCTATGGTAGTGTGGAGGGGGCAAAAGGGAGTTCAGGGTTATCTCTTTGTTGAATTCACCATGATTCCAGGCCTAGACCTCCACTCTGCCAGATTGTCTGTTGGAATTTTTTGACCTCAGCACACCCAGTCACCCTGTTGAAACTCACACGAGACCTAGGGAGGATTTATTGATTCATCAGGGGGAAAGGTTCTTCATAGGGGTGGGACCCTTAGGGCCAGCCCAACAGGTGAGGCAAAGGTAATCAGGGAGGGAGAGAGAGGAAGAGTGGGTTCTTGGTGACTCTCAAAAAGTCAGGCTGAGGCCCTGACCCACTCCATGCAGGGACCACTTCTGCAGACTGCTCGTGCCCACCTGACTGAATATTTTGGGGCTCCCTGTATTCTCTGTAGTGTCCCAGCTGATCCTGCCCTATGGGTTCATACAGGGTACAAATTTATACATTTGATTATGTTCTGAATTGTATCCCTTGAGAAATTCATATGTCAAGGCATAGCCCCCAAAGTGACTGTATTTGGAGACAGCACCTTTAAAGAAGCAATTAAGGCTAAATGCAGTCATAAGGGTGGGGGCCTAATCCAATATGATTAGTATCCTTATAAGAAGAGGAACAAACACCAGAGATTGATCTCTTGAGAGAGCACACAGTGAGATGATGCCACCACAAGCCAAGAGAAGAGGCCTCAGAATGAAATCTACCTTGGTGGCACCTTGATCTTGAACTTCTCAGTTGCCAGAACTATGAGAAATAAAGTTCTGTTGGGTAAGCCACCCAGTCTGTGATGGTTTGTAGTGGCAGCTTAAGGAGACTAAGACAACATCCAATGGGCAATAGGAATACATTGGTAAAGAAAGACAAGAAGGGAGCTTTCCGTCTAGGAGGGAAAAACAGATGATAAATGAGTAAATAAGAAATTTCAGATTATAAGGAAAATTCCAGTATAATGAGAGATGGGGGGGGTGTGATGGTTTTCTTATTGGGCCTTTCGCCTCTCTGAGGAGATGACATTTGAGCTCATCAAGGATGACAAGCAGCCTGCTTTATGCCTTTGAGGGAAGAATATTTCAGGCAGAAGAATCAGCTGCCAAGGTCCTAGGTGGGCAGGGTGCACAGCAAGGCCATTGTGGCTGGAACATGAAGAATAAGGTTGGAAGGTGCACAGGGCCAGGGGCTGAGGATAAGCTGAAACAGTTACCCTTTGGAGGGTTTTAAGCAGAGGAGGGGTATAAGTTATTAATATATGATAGAGATGAAGTTGACACTGTCCCCAACTGCTAATTCAGGAGACAGACAAGAAAACAGGCAAAAATCATAGCAGCATGATGGGTACTTTTAAAGGAGAAGCTAAGGCCATGGGAAAGTGTAGGAATTCCGCCAATGTTATCACTGACCTAACTCTAGGTCTTTATCAAATGCAATTAAACTGAAACTTATCAAAGGATTTGTCTACAGCTGCTTCTTTCTTGATTTACGACCCTCCCCCCACCCCCACCCCCACCCCCCCCCCCCCCGGCCCGGGGCAGAAATAATTGGCACTAAGTACAAATGCATCTATTTACAATCCCAGGCGCTTCAGCTGAGCCTTGTTCTTGAAAGGCAACATTAAACAAAAGCAAGAAGCATGTCTGTGAATAGGATATCTTACAGGAATTGCAAGCTCTATTTATTACCAGGTGTGAAATGTATCCATCTGAGAAGGGAACACAAAGATTTTGGTGAGTTAATGATGATGGGGGGGAGGGCGTTGGGGGTCATGGGGAAGTACTGTCAAAAAAAGGAGATGGAGCCAGGTCATGGAGCAGGTGGAGGTGGGTCAGGTCATCACTTGGCGTTCTGTCCATCTAACACGCTAACCACAGGTTTCCAGGAATAGCTCATCATTCAACCACTCTCAAACATGGGAGTCCATAGGTGAGATCCGACAGTACATTTCTCTTCCAGGACCTTTAGGTCCAGCCCACGCCAGGGCGCCAGGGCATCAGGGCCTTCACTCCCTGTCATCATTGCTCTGGTCCAAGGTCTGCGTTCTAGCCTCAGGGTGATGAAGCTGCAGCAACTGACCAGGCCGGCCACCTCCAGGCAGAACACCTGGGCTGCCCTATGTTTCCAGGGTTTCCGTCCGTCCTCAGCCTTCGTCCTTCCCAAAGACCCTCCTTACCTCCTCCCCCTCCCCGGACTCAGAAGGACCCCCAGGACGCCGGCGAAGGAGAAAACCGCGCCCAGCCTGCTACGTTGGAGGTGGCCTCTTCCCGGGCCCGTCCGCCGCCTGCTAAGGGTGCCCCCACCGCCCTCGCTGCAGCGGCAAGCGTCCCTCCTCCCCAGCTTCCTGGCTCCGGAGAAGACATTCAGGACAGAAAGAGCCCAGAGACGCAGGTCACCTGCCTGCCTCTCCCTCCCGGGCCGGCAGCCCCGCCCCAGCGGACGCAGGCTTAAAAGCGCCGGGCCGAGCCCACCCGGGCGTGACGCCCCTCCCCGCTCCCGCTGCCCGCCCAGGCCGCACCCACTGGAGGGCGGTGCGCCCGGGCCTAGTCCTCGGGCGGCCGGCGCAGCGGCTTTAAGCGGGGGCGGGACTGCGCGCCGTGCAGCGCGACGGAGACTGGGACTCGGCCGGGGGCCTCTGCGGGCGGCCGGCCGCCGAGGTCGGGGTAAGTACGGGGACCAGGGCGGGGCTGCGCCAGAGGGCAGCGGAACTGCCCCGGGAGGCGCGCGCGCGGCGGCGGCGGCGGCTCCGGCGAGGCCCGGGCGTGAGGAGGCCTCTGCGGGCGCGGCGGCCCGCGGAGCGACGGAGAGAGGCTCCGAGCGCCCTTGGAGTCCTCCCGCACCCCCTACCCCCCGACGCCGGGGCTCAGGCCGGGCGGCGTGGCCGGCCGGGGAGCGGGGCGGGCAGAGCGCGGGACGGCGGAGGGCAAGCGGCGCGGGGATTGGCCCTCGGCGCCCGCCGTAGCCCGGCGCTGGGAGGCGGGCACCGGGCGTCCGGGGCCGGCGACCCACGGAGCGGAGCCGCGGGCCGTTTGAGGCCGGGGCGATAGGAGGGCGGGCTTGGGGGTCCCCGTGTCCTCCCTGCACCCCCGGGCCGGCCGGGCCGCTCTCGGCCTGCACGCAGGCGCCTGGCTCGCCCCAGCCGGGCGCACGGAGCGAAGGTAGCGGCGTCGACAGCGCCCCTTCTGGCCCGGCGGGGCGGGGCGGGGCCGTTTGTCGCGAGCGGGCGCGGCGGCGGCGTCTCGGGGGGTCCCCCCCACACCCCGAAACACCCCCACTCCGACCCCCAGCCCCGAACGTGGGCGGGACGCGGCGGCGGGACCCAAGCCGGGCTCGGACGCTCGGCCTCGGCTCTTGGAGCTGCTCTCCGACCCTCAAGGCGGAGATGGGAGGTCTTCCCCTCAGGGGCGCCCCCCAACTCGGGGACCGGGCAGAGAGCGAGCCTGGCCCTTCGGGGTCCCGGGAAATGGGAGAGTTTGATGCTTTCGGTAAAAAAGGCGGGGGGGGGGGGTGGGATTCGAGCCTTTTAAAAAGTTTAGGCACGCCTCCCCCCGTTCCCCGAAGTTTCTTGGGCAAGGGGAGGCCGTGACCCCGAGTCTCGGGTCCCCCCGGGGTTGGGGTTCGAGGTGGGGAGGGAAGCCCGAAGTCGGGTCTCGTCTAGCGCGGCCGGCGGGATTCCCTCCATTTGGTTCCGTTTAGTGCCTTCTCCTGCCTGGAGCCGGCGGGCCGGAAGGGGCTCTCTCTTGGTCTCCGGGGGCGGGGGGATGGTCCCCATCGCTTGAGGGGCGCAGAAGTGGGAGCTGCAGGGAAGCTTAAGCCCGGAGGCAGGGCCGTGGAAGGGCCTGCAGAGGAGTTCGGTGGTGTGTTTGTTGAAGGAAGAAAGAAAATCGAGTCCTGAAACTGCGCCTTCGTGCAGAGTGAAACGAGCCGGGTATTCACGCAGGGAGGATGGATAAACAGCTGGACCAGGTTCTCTTAGTAAGGGGTCTTAGTACAGGAACCAGGTCTCTCGTTTTTCCACCTGGAGTTGCAGTGCTTAAAGTGTGGTCATCCACACCTGTTTCCAACTCACTGAGATGGTTTTTGGAAGTACCTGTGCATTCATCCCAGGAGTGTTTCCTGAGTGCCTGATGTGTGCCCAGGTGGGAACAAAATTTACAGCTTCCCAGGGCTCGTCTCTGCCTGGTGCTTGGGAGTCACCTTTGGTACTGCTGATTTTAGTGCACAGTGAAGTTCGGTCACCCAGTGCAGAGAGGGTCCAACCACAGTCAGCCGGCCGCATCCAGCCTGGTGGCTACTCTTATACAGCACAAAAACTGAAAATGGTTTTTACAGTTTCTTTTTTTTAATAGTTGGAGGGGCATCAAAAGAGGAATAATGTCTCATGGTACAATTAAAGTGAAATTCAAATTTCAGTGTCCATAAGTCAAGGTTTATGAGTTACAGCCATGCTCATTTATTTGTAAGTTGTCTGTGGCTGTTTTGTGGCTATAGCAGAACTCAAGAGTTGTGACAGAGCACAGAATCCAAAATATTTACTATCTGGCTCTTTCCAGAGAGTTTGCTGACCCCTTGCCCAGGAAAAGATGGACATACTCTAGGAAAGAAAAGGATCTGTGTATAAAAGTCGTGTTTAGAAATGAATAGAATGGACTTTTACTTTCCAAAAAAAGCAGAGGGAGTCATGTTGTTTTCTGAATTAATGGCAAAGTATTTAGATTAATACAGGCATTTAGGTAAGATTTTCCTGGAGACTGTGAATTTATGCCCTCAATAAGTTAGCTAATCATGTGCTTCTTTTTGTAGGCTGGGCGAACTCATGGACATGATACTTTTCTCTTGAGAAACAAACTAACTCAAAAGAAAAATGGCATTTGTTGCAACACAAGGGGCCACGGTGGTTGACCAAACCACTCTGATGAAAAAATATCTTCAGTTTGTGGCAGCTCTCACGGATGTAAACACACGTGAGTTGATCCTCTTTGTCATTAAGAAATGTGTGGATGTGACAGCTTCATCTCCGTTTAGGTGATGCCCACACTGAGAGAAGTAGTCACGTTAACTTTTATCCGAACTTCCCCTTTCTCTGCCTTGTGGAGAAGCAAAGTGATGAGCATTACTAGCTGGAGCTCCAAAGAGGCACGCGCGTGCGTGGGAGTATGTGTGTGTGGGTGTGTGTTTCCTTGTCTGTGCATGCACACGTGTGTCTGGGAGTACGAATGCGTGCGACTGGTTGTAGGGAACTAGTTATGTGCCTCCTTTTGGACCATGACAGTTAAACTGATAAGATCTGATTGCTTCTCTTAAATTATTAAATCCAGTAATTTTTAGGAACACCCTTAACATAATTTCAATTACCTGATCATTTGTTTTGTTATTTACAGCTGATGAAACAAAGTTAAAAATGATGCAGGAAGTTAGTGAAAACTTCGAGGTATGAGCTTTATATTTTTATACCTTTTCATTTTGAGATAAATACATGTGCTTTCCTACAGTTCCCTTGTTAAGTCTTTTCACTAGTCACCTAAAAGTTATATTCTTTGTTAATGTAATGTGTTGTATTTCAAAATTGAAATTTGAAAATCTGTACAGTATTGTCCATTGTCTTCACACTAGTGATAGTGAGTCCCAAACAGTGTTGAGGAATGTTGTTTTGTTTAGGTATTTGGCCTTGTTTTCACTTTTCAAATACCGTATACCTCTTCTGCTGCTGCTATGGCTGCTAAGTCGCTTCAGTCGTGTCCGACTCTGTGCAACCCCATAGATGGCAGCCCACCAGGCTCCGCCGTCCCTGGGATTCTCCAGGCAAGAACACTGGAGTAGGTTGCCGTTTCCTACTCCAGTGCGTGAAAGTGAAGTCTCTCAGTCATGTCTGACCCTCAGCTACCCCATGGACTGCAGCCCACCAGGCCCCTCCGTCCATGGGAGTTTCCAGGCAAGAGTACTGGAGTGGGGTGCTCTTGCCTTCTCCGATACCTCTTCTAGGTGTATGCCTTCAGAATACACTCAGACTTCTGTTGTAGATTTGCTACATTAGGTAATGGACGGTATGTTACTGTGTGGAATGAGTGCTGGCTTTCAGTTTTGGCTCTCCTGTTTGTAACTTCTCTGAGACTCGGTTTTTGTCTTTTGGGTCTTACATTCTACAGTTTTATATTTTATATTCGTCGCTCAGATTCTATTCATTTTTCTTCAGTCTTTTCCCTCTTTGTTCTCCGATCTGTCCTCAGATTCAATGGCTGTTTTTCCGTCATCTCCAGTCTGCTGTGATGCTATTTTTAAATTTCAGTTTATTTGTGTTTTTAAATTTTAATCACTGTACTTCCTATAATTTCCATTTGCTGCTTCTTTAAATGTCACTTCTCTGCAGAGATTCCTCATTTTCATTTATTGAGACCATCATATTTATTGTAGTAACTGCTTTGAAGTCTCTGCTAAATATAAAATCTGGGCTGTATTAAGGTTGATTTCTGTTGACTCGAGGTCACGTTGCCTTGCTTCCTTGCGTGTCTGGTAGGTTTGATTGTAAACCAGACGTTGTGAAGTGTAGGGACCCTGGGTTCTGTCACCTCCCTTGGAAGAGTTGATATTTGTACTGTAGTCAGCAGTGCAGGTGCTGGCCGATCTCAGTGAGCTTGTGGAGTTTTGGTTTTACGCTGTGCTCGAGGGTCTGTGGGAAGCCCAAGGGGTTTCTAAAGTCCCTCTGACTTGGTAGGCTTCAACCTCCGAACCCCATCTCGGTGTGGCTCTCACTGATTTTAGACTCTGTTGGGTTGGGTAAACTAGACCTTCCTCGGGGGCGTGGTCCTTCGTCAGCCGAGTGTCTGAGGTGTCTCCAGGTGTTAAGGTCTTTGCACTGTGTCGAGGCCAGACCCCCAGTATCCTCTAACGTTGCTAGACCTCTGACGTCTCTTCATTTCTCAGTCCTCAAGCCCGCACTCTCTGGCAAGCCTCAGGCAGTCTTACCTTCCCTCACCAGAAGTACAGCCCAGTGCTTTGTCCAGAACTCTGGGGAGACCATCCACACCCCCATTCTGTAGTTCCTTTCTCCTCTGGGGCTTTGCCCTGCAGATTCCAGCCACTTTGGCTGCTGCAAACTCGCTGTTTGCTCTTCAGCTCAGCAGGACCATGGTGCTTACCCTGGGCTCCGGCCTCCTGAGCCCAGTCGGGAAATGGGACCCAGGCAGAGAGTCGAGGTGGGGCGTGGCTGGTGAGTTCCCCTCTTCTGGAGATCATGGCCTTGCTCCGCCTCTGTTCCAGCGCCCAAAACTGTTATCTATATTTTGTCCAACTTGACGGTTAGTCTGGTGCCAGTCAGTCTCATAGGCCAAAGAGAGAGTCACTTTCTTGTTTTTAATGTGGGGATGGGAAAACCTTTCTCACAGAGCTAATATGATTATTAAGAACAAAATGTTTCCTAGCCTCTGTCATTTGAATCACTAAACACGAGATGAATGTTAGTGGGATTGAATCTGATACCTTCCTATCTATAGTAACGGATGGTATTTTTCTTTGGTAGGGAAATTGTTTGGTTTTGTTTTGTGTTAAATAGATGTTTTTAAGAACTTGTTGCCTTGTACTGAAGTGGGACAAAAAAAATCCTGAGATATTTAGAGGTTGAACGAAAGAGCTTTCTCTTCCACTATTAGTGCAAACTGTTTAAAAACAGAGGTGGGAGTAGAACAGGAAAGGCTTGCATTTTGCATTCTCTGGACAGAACCACAGCTCTCGGAGGTTTGCCTGAGAGGCTGGGATCACGGCGCCGCCTGTGATGCTTCAGGAGTGGCAGGTGGGCCGGCCTGATGGGCGCAGGGGGCTCTTCCAGGGAAGTGTCTCATTCCTTCCTCTCCCGTTGGCGAGAGTCTGGCAGTTAGCAAGTCAGTTCCCACTTTGGTCTCAGATGCATCGATTAAATTAGCAGAATGAAAAGCACTTGGGGCTTTTCCAAATAATGCTTTTTGAAATCTATCTGATAGACATTTAGCTTAAATGAAATTCAGATGACTGAGTCCTTCAAAGAATGAAATACTTGGAATGACCATCAGAAAGTAATTCTAAATTACCACCACTCCTATCCCAGAACTAAATATTTAAGTGAAATGAAGACTTCGCAAGAGTTTGAGGAATCTTAGAAATTCTTTTCATTAACCACTTAGGGATAAGATTCCAAGCAAAGTAAGTATCATAGGGGCCGTCTCTCCTAACAGAAAATAGAGAAATGTTCAAGTTAGAAATCATGGGGGACATTCCTGTGGATCGAAAAGCTGTGGGCTGGGTTGAAATCCTGGCATAACTGAGCAACCTGTTGCATCTGTCCTATGGGAGGAATTTGACACTCAAGATGCTTTGAAGGCTGTGGAATCTGGATGCTGTGGGCTGACGAGTAGATGACCTGGCTTTCTTGATAACCTCAATAATGTTCCAACTTGACTCTCACCTCTTTTCCTTGAATCCTTGAGTGGGGATGTTTCATAAAAGTTAGATGTTGGGGGTGAAAAGTGACAAGCACAGTTCTTGTCCCCCGTGGATTCGCAGACTGCTGGGGGAGGGGCTGCCAGCTCCTGGGGGTGGCCCCTTGCCCAGCGTGCTGCGGGCTCAGAGCCCCTGGAGTTGAACTTGGCCATGGGAGACCAGTGCTCGGGTGTGTATTCCAGGAACAGCAGCTCGCTCTTTGTTCCTATGGCGAAACACAGTTTTCTGGGTTTTGCCTGTATTTCCTCCTCCTCAGATTCCTCAGGCAGCAGACAACCCTGGACCTGTGTCCTCTCCCATACCAGTATCTGCAGCGCCAGACACGTCTAGTTGCAGCCCATGGGCTTCTCAGACTCAGGATAGTAAAAGTTCAGTGCCTCCCTCTTGCACTACCACCCCTGCCGTGTGGAAACTTTAAAAAGTTCTCATCAATTTGTGCCTTCGTGTGCGCTTTTCTTAGAACCTTTCCCACTTTGTCCCGTGGTTGACCCCTGCTGGCCTCTTAGGGTTTCTTAGCCGCATCCCTTCTTCAGAGGGTGTTCTCTGCCGCTGGTTCCAGATTCCAGTTAGTTAGGTTAGGTTCCCTTAGTTGCCAGCCCAGCGCTTTCCCCATCATAATTCCGTGTTATCAGATCGTTTCTTGATTACCTGTCTTCTCCACCACACTGCTGCCTCCCCCGACTCCAAGGACATGGACTCTGTCTACCTTCTTCCTCGTTTTATCCCCGTTGAGCATGTGATAGGAGCATGCGTTGAATGTGCAAGTGAGGCCTCCAAGGGGAAGAGGGAAGAGCACTTAGGTGTTAGATACTCGTGAGTGGAATCCTCTTTCCAAAGCTTTGTGACTCTGACAGTCAGCAAGCTCTGAGCTTTTTTTTTTTTTTTGTAAATCTATGAAATGGACAGAATACTTAAGAGAGTCATGGTGAGGATTGAGTGAGAAAGAGTAAAAGGCACAGGGCACAGTGTTCGTGAAGCAAGCACTGTAAATAATAACGAAGCCGTAAATAATAGCGGAGCGACGTTGAGCATTTACCATAGGCAGTGTGGAAAGCTTTACGTGTACCAGCTCGTGTAGTCTGCACATGGTTACGTAAGGCAGGAGATAGTAGCCTCTTCGCAGGTGGGGCCACTGAGGCCCAGGAGGTCAGGTGCTTGTTCCAGGTTTATACTCGCCGAGTGGGGTCCGGGCCCTGCCCTGGTCGCTATCTGACTGCACGGTCTCTAGACCACAGTTTCATTTCCTAGTTTCCTTTTAACACCCGTGATGTTCATCTAACTCGTATCAACCTAACTGATAAGCTGGAGTTTTAGACTTCAGTGTGGTCAAGCTCCTCATCCTCCAGATGAAGAGATTCAGATCAAGTCTCCTTAGAGGGTGGCAAAGTCAGCCCCGACAGGCTCTGAAGTGAACGTTCTCCACAGCATCAGCTTTTCTAGGCTGAGCACTAAATGTTAGCATTTAGTTCTCTTGAAGTGGATTTCAGAAGCAGCAGTCAACTTATTTCAAACGATGTTATCATTAAAGCATCTGAAAGTTTTAAAAATTGCTAGCAGCTCTCCCAGAATGTCTCTCGAGCTGATGGTGACATGTGAATTTACAGTGGAACTATCCGTACGTAGACCGTAACGGCGTTCTCTTTTCTTCCTGCGTGATTAGAATGTGACCTCCTCTCCTCAGTATTCCACATTCCTGGAACACATCATCCCTCGGTTCCTTACGTTTCTTCAAGATGGAGAAGTTCAGTTTCTTCAGGAGAAACCAGCCCAGGTAAGCTGTTCAGGAGAAGAATGTCCTGCTGCAGGGGCCCCAGCCCTTGTGAATGAAAACAACTCAAACACCTAAGCTGCCCTTAGAAATGAGAGCAGTGTTGCCAGATAAGGGTCCCTTTGCCCAAGGCCATCGCCTCCTCAGGTAGCTGTCTTGGTTTTATTTCCTCGCGGCCATCTCTCTGACTGTTTAACCTCTCCACACGTGCTGGCCAGCGCACATGCGTGGGCTGCGTGTTGTAAGTTCACCCGTGTGTACAAGTGGGGGGAGAATTTCACGACCCCCCGCATGCCTGGTGCCCAGCTCTAGCCTCACACTGTTTTCAGTTCCCGTAACTCTGCCCGGTTTTCTCTATACCCGCGCCTCCTCTTTGCACCTCCCATACACACTTTGACCTTGATCATTTTAAAACAGCCCCGTCGTCTTTTTTTTTTCTATAAATGTTTCAGCTTGTATCTCTTGAAAAATTTTTAAAATTACCACAGCACCAGTAAAGTGAACTGCTGAATGAAACATTCTTGTGTGGTGACAGCTCAAGATGTCCCTCTGAGTTCTGTTCAAGTTCTTAGTTCTGTAGACAAAATCACGAAAGCCTGGCACAGCCTGCGATACGATCGGTGGTTCGGTCCGAGGTAACTGGAGAGCTCGTCCCAGGAGCTGGACTGAGATGATGCAGGGAGATGGCCAGTGAAGTTGCGTTGGTGTTCCGGTCTTTTTGTCTTAAATTCACACCCGCTGCCCTCGTGTCCTTCTCCTGGCAGTGGTGACGAGGTGTGAAAGAAAATTTGGCTTACTTGACTTGGTACACAGCTACGGAAATGCAGAAAATGCCAGTTTGTAGTACATGCCTTGGATTACGTTTAAATAATTTACGGGACTGTTTGTAAAATGGGCTCCATCTTGTAGCATGGTGGCTCCCAGTGCTGGGTGCAGGCGTGTGTGACGCTTGTGGGACGCAAAACACTATCTTGGAACTCTTGGAAGGGTTTCATATTTATACCGTTGTTTCTCTTCAACAGCAACTGCGGAAGCTTGTTCTTGAAATAATTCATAGAATACCAACCAACGAGCATCTTCGTCCGCATACAAAAAATGTCTTGTCTGTGATGTTTCGCTTTTTAGAGGTAACTTTTGAGAATTCTTTTTAGCCACTTTGAAAGCTTTTAATGATTTTCTTACAGTAAAATCCTGTCTGTAAGCAACCGGTTTCTCTTTCAGTAAAATTTAGTTTCACAAATGGAAATTTTCTTAACTGCCTGTTTTCTCCCACTTTGCCAGCCAGATTACTAAGAAAGATTATTAAGTGAAGATCTTCTTGGGGTCACAGGGGCTTGACTCGACACAGTGGGTGGGGGCTGGCGGGCTCTGAGCTCGGGGGCTGGCCCTGCACCTCTGTGCTTGTGTGTCAGGCGCAGTAGGCGCACGGTCGTCATGAAGGGTTGCTCACGTTCTTGGGTTAATCCACGGGGTGCCTGCTAAGCTAGCTTCTGGAATCGTTTTCTTGCTGCCCTCAGTCTTGACGTGTTCAGCATTCCGTCGCGCTTCTGGGCCCCTTGGGAAGGTGAGCTCGGGAGGGTGTCACGCTGATCTCAGGTCTCGGCTGTGTCGTGTGTTAGCTCTGCCACACCAGCCTCGTTTCTCTTGCCCTGAGCCTTAGCTGCCTCTGCTAGGATGCGGACGACACCCCAACTCCCGTGATGTGTGTCGTGTTAGCACAGGGTCCAGTGCACGCGGGTGCTCAGCTATTACTCTTCTGGCAATCTTTGCAAGCAGTGAGACGTGTCTGTTGTTAAGGCCTTGGTTTGTAGTGTGACTTGCCGGTTACTCATCTGTTGACTCTGGCAGAACCTGCCGGTGGGGTACCTTCAGATGGTCCACCAGAGGCCACGAACACGTCCTGTCTGGGTCAGCTGTGTTCTGTGGGTTTATCAGTTTTCTGCAAATCACATTTAAGTGGGTTGATGGAGGGTGTATATGCAAAAAATGCTGAGGAAATACTCTTTAATCCTTTTAGTAAGATAAGATTTCAGTAATATAACTCTTCTAAATGCCTTTTTTTTTTAAGACGGAAAATGAAGAAAATGTTCTTATTTGTCTAAGAATCATTATTGAACTACACAAACAGTTCAGGCCGCCCATCACCCAGGAAGTAAGTGTTTATTCTGATGGCATTTATGAAGTGTACTGACAGATTCCTTCTGCTGTGTGAATTTTTCACTCTGAGTTTCCTTTCTTCTTTTTCCCACCTTACGTGTCTGTCTGTTTTATAATTAATTCTACTGTGGATAACGTATCACATCCTGGTTGTTTCCCTTCACTTTATATGTATGTGTTTTCCCAATCATAAAGAATGTTTTGTAAAGTTGATTTGTAATGGGTATATAATAATCTTGTACAGTTTTGGATATTTAGGGCATTTCAGAGTTTTTATTTTATGACCGTAACCTAGTGTTTGTTTATAGTTTAAATTACTTTGTAGACTGAGTTTGTAGCAGTAGGACCCCCAGGTCACAGGTGTCACGTCCTGATGCCCCTGTGCTGGGTTGCCCCACTGGTGTGCAGAGGGCTTGCAGTGAGTCTCCCTGGCTCACTCCCTCCAGCTTGTGCTGTTGCTACTTTTTGAAAGACAAGAAGTGGCATTTATTATTTCATTCCTTTGCTCTCCCTGAATTAGAAAACTTGTTTTCGGTTTATCAGTCTTTGTCTCTTTTTCTTTTTTTGATCTGTGTGTTCACATTCATCGCCTATTTGTGTCTTGAGTCTGGCATTTTTCTTGCCTATTTCATGAGATCTTATATTTGAAGACTTGATATTTTTCTTACTGTAAGCATTTTCTGAAAATGGTTACAGAAAATCTGTATTTGCATTACAAATATCTTTATATTGTCTTTTTTTTTTTTTTAGATTCATCATTTTTTGGATTTTGTGAAACAGATTTACAAGGAGCTTCCAAAAGTAGTGGTATGCTTTTTTTATATTATTTTGAATTTATCATTTATATTTATGCCTACCTTATTCCAAAGGGTTGAAAGAATAATTGGAAGGGTGCTAATTTTACAATGAGGAATGTTTCGTTTAGTCAAAATCTAGGTTGATAAATTGTTGCCGTTCAGTTGCTAAGTCATGTCCAACGCTTGTGGCCCCATGGACTGCAGCATGCCTGGCTCCCCCGTCCTTCACCATCTCCCAGATAGCGATTGATAAATTAGCCACTTCAAAAAAAGAGTCCTTTTAGTTTCATTGTTTACTGCATTTTTACATAAAGCAGTATATTCTTAAAGAAGTTTTGTATTACAAAATGGAAAACAAATTGTCCATAATTATCTTTTGACTTGTAAGCAACCATTGACATTGCTGTTTCGAGTTTCACTGTGTGCTTTGTAGAGATGGTTTGCACTCATAGTCTTGAAGCTTTTGGGGGAGTGGTGTATACTTGCGGCGCTTTTCTGTGTCATTAAAATTTTTCCGTATCTTGAAAGAACTGTTTCCGAGCAGGGCCACCCGTGTTAAAGTGTGTGGAGTGGAAGAGGGGCGCCGCTTGCTCCCCGTCCCCCGCCACTGCAAGGACTCGCTGTCACAGCAGGGAGCGTCCTCCAGGGCTCTCCCTTTGGCAGTCGTCGTTCTGAGCGACTGATAATTCTGCCGTATCCGTGTATTCTGACCTTCTCCCTGGTTCCCACCAATAATACTGTAGTATAAGATCATTGTGCATAAATGTGTTTGTTTCAGAGTTTCTACTGTGAAGGTGTTTTTTAACCTTGAATTTTTAAAAAATTAACAGATGGTAGAATTCACTTTTTGTTTTCTGAGGATTTTAATCTGCCGCTGCTGTTGTCGTTCAGTCACTAAGTCATGTCTGAGACTCTGCGACCCCGTGGACTGTAGCCCACCAGGCTCCTCTCCTCTACTATCTCTTGGAGTTTGCTCAAATTCATGTCCATTGAGTCGGTGATGCCAGTAGTGTATAAAACTTAGATTGCCTTCCAAGTTATCAGATTATCATTGTGTCAGCTACTGTTTTCATCAAAGGAGCTATTTTTCATACGAAGCTGTCTTTTTTTTAACATGAAGCCCAAATTCCACTGAGAACTAAGGATGCCAGTGAGGTCCTTCCTGGCTTTTTAAAATGTCTCCTGGACTATGCTTCTGTTATTTAGGAGACTGGGAAGTTATTTCAGTAGGGACCAGCTCCTGGTTTCTTATCACTAGAGAGCTGCATCCTGCTTCATTGAGGTAGCAGTGTAACGTGGCACACCTTTCCTCTTCCATCAGCCTGGAAACACTAGTAGAGAGGGCTGTGGGCAAGTCTGTTCTCTGTTGTTGGAGGTGGAGAATGTGCCGTGTTATCTTCATGGTCCTGAAGAAAGGGGCCTCCTAGTACTGTGGGGCTGATGTTGCATACGTGGGCAGGATATTGAGCGTCCCTGCCCCACGTCAGGCGTGTTTTATTAAGAGGAATGTTGTGTTTGACTTTAGGAAAAATGACTTCTCTGCTTTTTCTGTAGAACCGCTACTTTGAGAACCCTCAGGTGATCCCTGAGAACACCGTCCCTCCCCCAGAGATGGTCGGAATGATCACGACGATCGCTGTGAAGGTGAACCCCGAGCGTGAGGACAGCGAGACAAGAACAGTACGTGTCTCGGTTGTTCTGCTCCTAGCTTTGCTTTTATCCACATCTTCTCCCCCGGTGGAGGAAGCCCGAGGTCTTGACTTTTTAGACCCTAAGCTTTTTGGTTTTTCATAAAAATTAAACTCATGGAGGCATTTAAAATAAGCAAATAAATGTGTGTGCGCACAAGAGAGCCTCACTGATTGTGCTCTGCAGGTGTGCGCGTGAACTGTCGCTCACTACTGATGCAGACATGCAGAATCATGGTGGAATGAGAGCAGCTAACCCTGCAGGGGGCCCCGGCCTGTTCTTAGCTTCAACAGTAGTGAAGTCCCTTTAAACTACGTATAAACCTGTAGTTCAGTGCCTGCCCGTGTGGGCTCCGGGGACAGAAGTTCTAGAATGTTACAGCTCCACCACTTGCGTTTTATCACTGTAGGAAAGTTCATGAACCATGAGTTTTGTGACGGTAACAGTGTTATTTTCTGCAGCTCATGTGTTAAATCTATAGCACTGGCCACATAGGGAACATGTATTGAATATGTACTATGATTGTGTTTTATGATTAAATCAAGACAATCATCTGTGTTTGTTCTACTGCGATGTTTTGCAGACTGTTTCAATATGAGCATAGGAAACTACATTTTAGTTTATAAGGAACAAAGCTGTCATTTCTTTGCTCTTCCTGAATTACAAACTTTTTTCACTTCCCTTTTCCTATCCATTCATTTCCATTTGTGTTTTTGAGTCTGATATTTTCCTTACCTATTTGAGATTTTATGTATTGACAATTTTTTTCTTATATTTATTGTATTTTTCCTGTTTATAAGTACCTTTGAATAAAACTAGGTACGCACGTTACTGTTTTTCTTTTGAAAGTGAAGTGAAAGTGAAAGTCACTCAGTCATGTCTTACTCTTCATGACCTCATGGCCTATACAGTCCATGGGATTCTCAAGGCCAGAATACTGGAGTGGGTAGCCTTTCCCTTCTCCAGGGGATCTTCCCAACCCAGGGATCGAACCCATGTCTCCCACATTGCAGGCAGGTTGTTTACCAGCTGAGCCACAAGGGAAGCCCAAGAAAACTGGCGTGGGTAGCCTGTCCCTTCTCCAGTAGATCTTCCCGACCCAGTAATTGAACTGGGGTTTCCTGCATTGCAGGCGGATTCTTTACCAACTGAACTACCGGGGAAGCCCATAACAGATTTAAAAAAAAATTTTTTTTTTAAATTTCTCCAATGAGTTGAATCTCTTTTTGACACATTTTTCTTGAGGATTTTACTACAAGTGATGAAGTTGTAAAATATAAAACCCTTTACATCGAATGATAATTCTTGTACTTTGTTTTCAAAATATTTTGCTGCTTTCACCACAGATAATTACAGAGATGAGTCGGTGTTTTCCCTTCCCTGTATTTCGACCGGGTGGTGCTCAGTGGTGGGACACTGATGGGGGCTATACTAGGTGGCAAGGTGGTGACCACAGTCCTCTGTATTCCTGTCTTCCAGCATTCCATCATTCCCAGAGGATCGCTTTCTTTGAAAGTGTTGGCAGAATTGCCCATCATTGTTGTGTTAATGTATCAGGTATGTGTATTTTCAGTAGCTTCCGGGGTTTAAGGCTTCTCATTTTACGACACTTTACACACCTGCTTTTCTGTGGCAAATAGATGTATATGTTACGTGTGTGCCGAGTAATGAATCTCACAGTGTCTTTGCTATGCCAAATTAGTTCGCTATAAGCAGAGTGAAAAAGCATGAGAATCTGATGTGTTTGCTTTTAGCTCTACAAACTGAATATCCACAATGTCGTTGCGGAGTTTGTGCCCCTGATCATGAATACCATTGCAATTCAGGTATCTGCACAAGCCAGGTGAGATTTCTCGCCAGTGATGTAGCCGACCTCCATAGCTCTTTAATCCAAGTGGCACTACACTTGTCGTCATTTGTGAAACAGGAAACTTAGATAAAATTTTGGTTTAACTTGTATGTATTTGTGGCTTTCTGAACTTACATTTTGATGATGATAGTAATGGTTTTTTTGATTCCTTGTTTTGGAAAGATGATGTGCCCCCTCTGTCCTTGGTGTCATGTAAATTTGAAACTATCGTTAGGGCTTCCTGTCCTGATTTCAGCTCTGAGAGGCTCCGGGCCGCCTCGCCGTCGAGCCTGTTTTCTTGCTGCTCCTCTTTGCATGAGGGCTAGGAGGCCCTTTTACGCCATTACCCTTAATCACTGACTGGGCCAGACCCCCGAAGCCTCTCAGCAAAGCATTTTCTCCGACTTCGTGGCGTTCCTCCTCAGACCCTTAGCACTTGTCTCCTTGACCTGTGGCCTGTCTGGCTCTTAGTCACTCGAGGGCAGGATCTAAGGGTGGATCCGCTCTGAGAAGCCCTGTGGCACAGGTCTTTCATTGTTCAAATAGGTGCCTTCCTTGGGGAGCAGGCAGGTCGGTCTCCCATTGACTGTTGGGGTTCAGGTTGTGGGTGCTGCCCAAGGGCCTGGCAAAACTGCCTGCTTTATGTCTTTAAGGCCTCTTTATGTTACTCAGAACTGCATAAAAGTGTGGGCATATTAACGGTTGCTGCTGTGTAGAAATCAACCTTTTGGGCTTGGTAATTACTGCAGGTGATACCATATCACCTAAAGAGCTGAGAGCTAATGTTGTCAATTTTATCACTTCTCACTTAGGCAACATAAACTTTACAACAAGGAGCTGTATGCTGATTTCATTGCTGCTCAAATTAAAACGTTGTCATTTTTAGCTTACATCATCAGAATTTACCAGGTAAGTTCACTGACCTCTGTTTTAAATCAGGTTTACTGAGATATAATTTACAAGGAGTAAAATTCACCTTTTGTGGGTGTACAGTTTGCTGAATCAACAGATACATACCTAACCACCAACCAGTACATCAAAATACAGAACATTTCCATCTTCCAAAAACTTCCTCTTACACATAGCCAGTCTCGTCCTCCCGCCCCCTGTCCCTGGCAAACACTGGTTTGTCTTCTGTCCCCATAGTTTTTTGACTTTTGCAGAATGTCAAAGAGATGACATTTTTATATTAGTAAAAAAAATCTGAAGTAGATGCCCTTTGCTCTTTTGGTCAGCTTGAGTTATCGTGAATAACTTCCTGAGACTCCTCAGAAGGCAGACGTGACTTGAACTCATTCTGAGCTGATTAAAGGTGTCATTTGTGACTCACGTCGATGGGATGACTGAGTGAAGAATTTTGTTTTTTAACTTGGATGTTTATTTCTCCCTCCTTCCCTGTAACAGGGACATTGTTGAAAGTTGGAAAGACGCAGAAAATAAAAAGGGCCTCCATGATCCCATTGAACTCCTCCTGTGTCGCCGCCTCTCCCAGCAGGGTGGCAGCACGCAGACTGACCAGACAAGGCAAATGCTTGATTGTTAGGCTTATTATTTCTGAGGGTCCTCTGAGCCAAATTTAGTCCTAACTGAAAATTTTTTTGTTTAAAAATTTATGAAACTTGGATTTTTCTCAACAGCCGCCCATCAGTGTAACTACGTTGCTTTCCTCTCCCTGGTGCAGGAGTTGGTGACTAAGTACTCTCAGCAGATGGTCAAAGGAATGTTACAGCTGCTTTCAAATTGTCCGGCGGAGACCGCGCACCTCCGGAAGGAGCTGCTGATCGCCGCCAAGCACATCCTCACCACAGGAGCTGAGAAACCGTACGTCCGCCCGGCCTCTGCCTGCCTGCCTGCCTGCAAGCGAGCGAGGGCTGGGCCATCAGCCTGCCCAGGGTTTCTGGCTCCGTTGATCTTTCCCTGGTTTATTGCTGCTCTGGCTTTGTTTTCTCTTCTGGGTCTGTGTCTGCCTTCTTCCCTCCCCTCTTTCCCTCTCCGCCTCGTTCCTCTCTCTGACTGCCTCTCTGTTTCACCTGCCACCAGGGTTCTTGCTTTATCTCATCAACAATTTCATAATTAATGTGACAATCTCCTTAGCCCAGTTTACCATCTGAGTAGCTCTCAGTGTGTCTCTGCCTTCTGACTGCCTATCTTTTGACACTGCAAATATCCATTTGCTTTTTCTGACTCAGAGCCAGCGAGCTTTAAAAGGTGAGAGGAAGACCGTGTTTTCTTTCTCCATGCTATGAAACGATGAACAGTTTACATGGAATGTCTTAAAATCTGTTCGCTGAAGTGACTAAGTCGCGTCTCAAGTGACTGACTTTGGGTTTTCCTGCCAACTGAGTAATAACGACTTTGGAGGTGGGGTGGGGAGCGGGAGGTTTGTCCTTGCTGAAGTGCTGACAGATTAGAAATCTTTCTCATGTGTGTTTGGTCACGTCCGATCCAGCAGGCAGGGTGGGTCTTTCCCTGGCACTCTTTTGGGGACCGTGAAGCTTGGTTTCAGTCTTGTTAACTCTACAAAGAACAACAGGTTTCCGAGACACTACTCTCCGAAGTTAAGTTAGATGTTAGACTGGTTGAATTCAGCTCTTAGAGGCTGCTGCTTTTTTTCCTTGCAAACACGATTTTGAATATTTATTTTGAAGCCCATTGTTAGTTTACATAGAGAAGTATCCTTCTTTCTCCATGACGACCAACCTTAAGATCTTTAAGAAGGACAACTTCAGGGCAGTGGATAAGGGGGCATTTAGGGACTACCACCCCCTTGGGTGGTTGGTTCCAGCTTTCAAGGACCCTGGACTGACCTGAGTGAAGCACTGGGGCAGGTTCCCCACCAGGGACATGAGGCGCGTGGTTTATCTCTGACACTGATGTGTGTGAGGCGCGTGGCCGGCGTGGCCCAGCAAAGCCAGCATCTCAGACTGAAGCACCGTGCGTGCCCTCCTCCTCCTTGCTTTCCCAAATCTGGGTGGCTCGTTGGTGCACAGCAGCTCCTGGGAAAGTACTGTTAAGGGACTTGCTGGCCACCTGGCTTGTTTGGTGATGGAGGCAATGGATGTTTGTGTTCCAGAGTTCATTCCTTGCATGGACAAGCTGTTTGACGAATCCATTCTGATTGGCTCAGGATACACTGCTCGGGAGACTCTCAGGTATGATGGTAAAGCCAGCGCTGCGGCTGGGGATCCGGCACTGTGTCAGGAGCGTCTCCATGAGCGTGGGCTGTGGGCCTTTCCTCTCCTGTTGGATTGAGAATTGCAGGAAGTTTCAGAAACGCCTTGGTTTGCCTTATGTGCCTTGGCTGAATCAGAGTCGCTGTCTTGATTTACACTGTAGGTAGAACTATTTCACTAGTGTTAAGTGTTTTTGTTTTGTAGATAGGAAATGTGTCACATGACCTGTGAGTTTCCAGTTGACAGGCTGTTTGTATTTGAGCAGCAGAGCCCATTCAGGGCAGGGCCCAGCTGTAGGTGGTTCTGCTCAGGTTAACCAGGTGTGACGGTATAAACATGGAGGTGCATTTATGTGCATGAAGGTGACCATCTTTTTCAATTTAGAAAGTAAAGATTTAAGCACTAAGACAAGAGTGGACCCTGTTAATCCTATAGCTGGGAGGAGGTAACGGGGAATCCAAGACCGTGTGCAGTGTGCCCAGACCAGCCGTCCCGCCGCTGGGGTCCTTGGGGGCAGTGGAGGTGGAGGCCTGCAGATCTGGCCAGGAGACGCTGAGATGCGCTAGCGGAGGTCTCTGCCCGCAGGCCCCTCGCCTACAGCACGCTGGCCGACCTTGTGCACCACGTCCGCCAGCACCTGCCCCTCAGCGACCTCTCCCTCGCCGTCCAGCTGTTCGCCAAGAACATCGACGACGAGTCCCTGCCTAGCAGCATCCAGACCATGTCCTGCAAGCTCCTGCTAAACCTGGTGGACTGCATCCGCTCCAAAAGCGAGCAGGAGAGCGGCAATGGGCGGGACGTGCTGATGCGGATGCTGGAGGTGCGGTGCCCTGCACCCCCACCCAACACACGCCTTCACCCCCGCCTGGCGCTGTGTGCTCACCTGAGCGCTTTACCAGCAGTTCACAGGCCACCTGGTTGCCAAGCTGGGGCCTGGGTGTTTAGACTTCCCTGGGTGCAAGGCCCCGCTCCCTCATCAACTAGGCCAGGGTCCTGGGGCGAGATGCTGGACCCTCTCTGCTGGCCTGCTCGTCCCCTGCCCGGGACAGCCATGGGCCACCTCCTAGGACTGTCAGGGCTGAGGGAGGCAACCATGGGCGCGCTCAGCACTCTGCTGGCGGGCAGTCTGGAGCAGTGTTTCCTGCGACGCTGTGTAGCCCAGCGCTCCCTTGTCCATGAACGTTTCTAGGGAGGTGTCCAATGCCGGGGCAAGGGTGGGCTGTGTGGATCATGGGGAGGTCCCAGGGCATCGGGCCGGTCACCCCCCGCTTCTCCCCTGGGGAAGTTCCTCTAGTAACTCGGGAGGGGAAACGGTGATTCCAGCAGGTGGCTTCAGAGAGTGTGTTCTGTCCTCTGGATGGGTGCTGGGCCTGGTGAAGAGAGTGATTTGGGTCTGCCTCCCACTTTGCGTTCCTGACAGGTGTTTGTTCTCAAGTTCCACACCATCGCGCGGTACCAGCTGTCTGCCATCTTTAAGAAGTGCAAGCCTCAGTCTGAGCTCGGGGCCGTGGAGGCGGCCCTGCCCGGGGTGCCCGCAGCCCCAGCAGCCCCAGGCCCAGCCCCTTCCCCAGCCCCCGTCCCCACCCCTGCCCCGCCGCCACCCCCGCCACCCACCCCCGCCACCCCTGTAACCCCGGCCCCCGTGCCGCCCTTTGAGAAGCAAGGCGAGAAGGACAAGGAGGACAAGCAGACGTTCCAGGTCACGGACTGCCGGAGTCTGGTCAAAACCCTGGTCTGCGGCGTCAAGACCATCACGTGGGGCATAACGTCGTGTAAAGCTCCTGGTGGTAATCCCGCTCCTGAGTCGCTTAGACCGTGTTCTTCCCAGGGTGGGTGTTGCTCCCAGTAACTTACTGTGCCCTCTCTCTTCCAGAAGCTCAGTTCATTCCCAACAAGCAGTTACAGCCCAAAGAGACTCAGATTTACATCAAGCTTGTCAAGTACGCAATGCAGGCTTTAGATATCTATCAGGTAAGGCAGCGGCCTCAGGCCAGGTTCCTCCTAGAATTCAGGTGCTAGTGACAGAGGGGTCTCACAAGCCTGTCACCGTTCAGGTGGTCTGCAGTATCGATGTTCCCGGATTGAGTTTGTGCTGTAGCACAGGGTTGCGTTGATAGTGAGAATGCTCACGTTGGTGTATTTTGAGAGGCAGATGGTATAAAGGGAATGCAGTAGAAATGAGATTTAATTTTACTGAATTTTTTGCTGCTAACAAAGGTTTTTGGGTTTGTGGGTTTTTTTGCAAATTTTAGATGAGAATAAAGAATTTAGAAGATGGGGTGGGCAATAGACATTTGATTTCTAATTCTCTTACTTGCGCCCCGCTGGTCTGGTTATGTAATGGAATATGTTCAGAGACTTGGTTTTGATTCCCGTGTGGTTTTCCCCCTGTGCAAGGTTCAGATAGCAGGAAATGGACAGACATACATCCGAGTAGCAAACTGCCAAACCGTGAGGATGAAGGAAGAGAAGGAGGTGCTGGAGCACTTTGCCGGTGTCTTCACAATGATGAACCCGCTGACATTTAAAGAAATCTTTCAAACTACAGTCCCTTATATGGTGGAAAGAATCTCAAAAAATTACGCTCTTCAGGTATGACACTCCTTTCTTACGTTCTTTCAACATGTGTCGAATACTTGGTATTCCTTTTATTTCTAAGTAACGTGCCTAAGGATAGTGATTGTAGAGCAAAATTTATAGAGAACTGTTCATTTCAGTCGCTCAGTTGTGTCCGATTCTTTGAGACTCCATGGACTGCAGCACACGAAGCTTCCCTGGCCCACACCAGCTCCCCGAGCTTGTGCAAACACATGTCCAGTGAATCAGTGATGCCATCCAACCGACTCATCCTCTGTCATCCCCGTCTCCTCCTGCCTTCAGTCTTTCCCGGCATCAGGGTCTTTTCCAATGAGTCAGTTCTTGTCATCAGGTGGTCAAAGTATTGGAGTTCCAGCATCAGTCCTTCAAGGAATATTCAGGGCTGATTTCTTTAGGATTGACTGGTTTGATCTCCTTGCAGTCCAAGGAACTCTCAAGAGTCTTCTCCAACACAGTTCAAAAGCATCAGTTCTTCGGGGCTCATCTTTATGGTCCATAAAGAAAACTGTTAGGCCATAGTAAGAAAAAAAAATGTTTTCAAAAGCTCAGGGTATTTTGGACCAGTTCCTTTCATAGTAGAAGTTAAGTGTGTGTTAGACGTAGGCTCTTGGTACTTGACAGTGAGGATGAAACGACAGATTTGAGTTCTTAAAGTGAACTGTTCCAGCAACACTCAATAAATCGATTTTGATGGTTTTTTTTTTTCTTTTGGTGGATAATTCATGTCTGGGAGTGTCTGATACAGATTTGATTTTGTGATTTTGAAACGTTGATTGCTTTTTCTTGGAGCCGCTTTGTGGACGGGGTGATTTCTGTCACGTGTGTCTCTCGTTCTGACAGATTGTCGCCAATTCCTTTCTGGCAAACCCTACTACCTCTGCTCTGTTTGCTACGATCCTGGTGGAGTACCTCCTGGACCGCCTGCCGGAGATGGGCTCCAACGTCGAGCTCTCCAACCTGTATCTCAAGCTGTTCAAGTTGGTCTTCGGCTCTGTCTCGCTCTTCGCAGCTGAAAATGAACAAATGCTGAAGGTAGAGTCAGGCCCAGCCCGCGCGTTGTGTTGGGGGTTTTTTTTGTTGTCGTTGTTTCTCAGTACTTCATCTTGAGCAGAAACCGGAGTGGCTCTTTATATTTTCAAACACAATAATATTAAATGAATAAATGTGTACAACCAGTTGGAGCCAAGTGTGGAAAACACTGCAGTTTTAAAGCAGAGCTGTTCCTGGTTGCCTGCTGACCCAGGATGAACACGTGAGCAGTCTCACTCGCAGGGCTTGTCAGTAGTCTCGGCACCACTGATTCTTCATTTTTGAAGTCATTTCTTACATGAACCACACAAGTAGGGTAGGAGCACATCATGTTCTTTTAAAAGAAAAAAAATCGGGTGACACCAAAGAATAGAAGAGGAAGGAACATCTGACCTCTCAGAGCCGACGAGAAGCAGTTGGCTGTTGAGCAGCTCCCATCACATCCCCTTCTTTCCCGGGTGCTGTGTCTGTGTTCGTACCTTCTTGCGTTTGGTGCACAGACGCCCTGTTTCAGGCCTGTTTGCTCATTCCCCTCTGAATCAAGGGCTGCAGCCAGCTTGTGTCCCTGTATTAAGGCCGTCCAGGAGGGTGTGTTTGCTGACGCGCTCCTCCATGCGACTGACCCTGTACGTGTCGTGGTGTCTCATCAGTTACTTGACTCCAGCAAATGGCAGAAGCCAGTGCATGCTTATGGCAGCCACTGAAGGCAGCGCGTGGGACAAAAAACCTTATCAAAATTCTCTTCTACTGACCGCAGGATATTTTAGTTTCTAGAATGCTGAGTATTATCAGTTCTGTCTGAAGAGAGATGCTTTCCTGTAGGGAGAAGGTTTGAGAATGTAAAGGAGACCCGTTTTCTGCTGAAGTAAGTGTGACGTAAAGCACCAGTAGTCTGTGCTTGTGTGAGACAGTTTCCTCCACTTCTTCAGTTATGTAGTAATCAGTTACCAACAACCTTGACGTTACTTTTGAGTTAGTATAAAAAGACAAACTTTCAGAAAGATGTAAAATATTTGTGTTCTTTGTTCACATAATTTAACATCTTCAAATAATTCAATTTTTGCCAACCTCGGGGACAACTGTATAAACCAGCAACCAACAAAAAAGAATAAAACCTAACAGACAAGTCTAATGATGAGGCGTCTGAATGTTGTTCGAGAGATGTTCAAAGAATAATTTGATAGAATGCTTTGTCTTGAGACTAATAGGGATGATTTATCTATAAAAGAAATGCCATATACGGTTATAAATGGCTCTGCGGATAGTTTGCAGTTCACTTTAAATGCGCCTGCAGTAAAACTCACATCAAACTTAACCTGTTGCGTGTCAAGACTAGGATTTGAAGTATAAGATAAAAAGCTAACCTGTTTTAAGCTATTCATTAAACTTTTAAGTTAATGCTTTTTTGAAGTAAATAAATACGAACAGATTTTTTGATCAAGTTTTCTAAAACGTTTCGATCTCGAATGTCTTCTGAGGCTCTTCCCAACTTGTCGTGTGTAGTACGTGATTGGTAGTGAAGTTTCCGTGCCTCTGGGTTGCTTTTTGTATTTCCATAGTTATTAGGAGACCGGCTTCTTTCGTCTCGTTTGATTATTTGTTCTTAGAAGGGGGAGGAACTGTTCACAAGAACTGCAGAGCCAACAGGCCCTTCAGGTCCTGCTACAGAGTGTCTGTGCAGCATCGCTCGCCTACGTATTAGTGGTACGATAGGAACCTAGTAAATGCTTCTTTCACAGTCAAACTGGGTGGAAAGCTACTTGTATTTTAAGAGAAATGAATTTGAGTCAAATAAAAGTTGGAAAGGTTCTGTTTGGTTTTTCTTTTTGGAAAATTCATCAAGATGACCTTCCCTTCCTCCCTTTGTGCAGTGAACCCTCCTCCCTTTGGAGCCTGTTAACCTGCTTTTTCTCCGTCCCACAGCCTCACCTGCACAAGATTGTCAACAGCTCGATGGAGCTCGCCCAGACGGCCAAAGAGCCCTACAACTATTTCCTGCTGCTGCGGGCCTTGTTCCGCTCCATTGGGGGCGGGAGCCATGATCTCCTGTATCAGGAATTCCTGCCTCTCCTACCCAACCTCCTGCAAGGTCAGAGCAGTGATCCCGGTCGCTGTTGAGTCTTGTGTGCACGCGTGGGTTTTGGCTAACCTTGTTTGCTGGTGTTCCTCCTCTGTACCCGGTCATGGCGAGGGGACGTGTGTGCGTGTGTGTGTCTGTCCCTGTGTCTTGAGCTTTAAAGGGGTATATCTCCCTGCTCAGAATTGACTGGGAGTGGGAAGGTCTTCGTTGACCCCAGTTAGGACGTTTTTGTAGCATTTGCGAAGCAGTTTTAGAGACTAGTAAGGTCAGGGATCTCTAGACTGAAAGAGAACAAGAAGGCAAAAAAACAAGTGATAAAGCTGATATAAGCCCTGCTGCTGCTGCTGCTAAGTTGCTTCAGTCGTGTCCGACTCTGTGCGACCCCACAGATGGCAGCCCACCAGGCTTCCCCATCCCTGGGATTCTCCAGGCAAGAACGCTGGAGTGGGTTGCCATTTTCTTCTCCAGATATAAACCCTATATGTAATATATAAAAATACGTAAAAATATGTGTTTTTATTTAGTTGCTAAGGTGCATAGACAGGATTCTTTGATTTCTGTGCATTAGGGATGCTGTCAAGGCTTACAGCCGAAGGGCATCTTGAGTCCAATGAATGTTCACAGGTATGAACTGAGTGGACACACTGTCCTCGGAATGTTTTTTGTGTTTGTTTGGAAAGGGTGAGCTCTTCGCAAGGGATTGAATCTTCTTCTGTATTTTCTTTATAAATCCTTCTGAGAGAAGCCATTTATAGCATAATGTGCCCAGAAGGTACCTGGGGGATCCTTGAGCACGTTAAAGGCAGTGTTGGTCGCTCAGTTGTGTCTGACTTTGTGTGACCCCATGGGATGTAGCCCACCAGGCTCTTCTGTCCTTGGGATTCTCCAGGCGAGAATACTGGAGTGGGTTGCCATGCCTTCCTCCACATTGAAGGTAACGTGGCCCTAAGTCCCCCGGCAGGTGCTTAAGGAGGCCCGTAGGCGGGCTGTGTTGTCTGGTTTTGACCCTGACTCCAGGCCTCCCCAGCCTGCGCCCTCTGCTCTGATCGGTCTCACGGCCCCGCCTGCAGGTTTCCCAGCCTCCCTTCTCTGCCCACCTATTTTGTTCAAGCACACCCACTCCTGGGAGCTGGGCCTGGCCCCTCTCCTTGTCTCCCTTCTCCTTTGGGTTCTGAGTCTGGTGCGACTGCTGTGTGTTGCCTTGGCCTGCGGTCCCTCTTTAGACTCAGCTGCCTGGGACGCACCTTGTTTGGGGGGCACTGTTCCCTGCTTTTCTCTTCCCAGCTGTCTCTCAGGTTCTGTGGGCAGGTCCACATCTGACGTTTTTCAGGAGCGGGGCTCAATAAATACTTTGTTACCCTCGTGAAGAGTGTATGGGGCCGTGAGTTTATAAGAAGGAAGCTCCTCTCATTTACAAAATCGAGTGGATTTTTTTTTTTAATTTATTTTAAAGTATAAACATCAGCCGTGGTTTAGTGGAAACCTGAAATGACATGCAAGCTTGTAAGCCTCAGACTTGAGATGAACACATCACGTTGGAGTCTGTTTCTTTCTAGATTGGGCTTATTCACTGGAGAACATGATGTTAAATACCTTGTGTAGCATTAATTCGGAGAAGGCAATGGCACCCCACTCCAGTACTCTTGCCTGGAAAATCCCAGGGACGGAGGAGCCTAGTAGGCTGCAGTCCATGGGGTCGCACAGAGTCGGACACGACTGCAGCGACTTAGCATCAGCAGCAGCATTAATTAGTCCTTAATGTTAGTTCAGTCCACATTAAATAATACTCATCACAACCTAAACTGATTACATGCAGCCTGCTGTTGCCATACGGTAGATGGAAGAGGCCTCGGGTGCAGTTAGAGGATAGGTGCAGCAAACGTAACTCTAAGGCGTAATTCTGTCTTGAGGCGGATGTTTACAGAAAGAGTGGCCTGTTATTCTCCGCGTTACCTGGGTGCACCTGGGCAGTACCGTCCCCCACAGACAGGGCTCAACGTGCTGACGTCCCCACGCAGGGCTCAACATGCTGCAGAGTGGCCTGCACAAGCAGCATATGAAGGACCTGTTCGTGGAGCTGTGTCTCACGGTGCCCGTGCGGCTGAGCTCGCTCCTGCCCTACCTGCCCATGCTCATGGACCCCCTGGTGTCGGCGCTCAACGGCTCTCAGACGTTGGTCAGCCAAGGCCTGCGGACGCTGGAGCTGTGCGTAGACAACCTGCAGCCCGACTTCCTGTACGACCACATCCAGCCGGTGCGCGCCGAGCTCATGCAGGTGAGTGCGCGTCCCTGTGCCGCCGGCAGAGGGCGCCGCGGGCCCCGGGACCCACCTCCTTCCCGGGGACGCCATGCGTTCCGTTTCAGAGGCAAGCTCGCTGCCCTGCACTCGCGCTCTGCTGCGCTACCAATGGAGCCTTCGCCTGGCTGCGTGAGGCTTCTGGCCTACGAAGTGATGTGGAGAAACTCCACGAGTGTCGAGCAGATACTTGTTTTGCAGCATCGCTCCCCTTTCGGAGGGCTCTCACAGTGTCGCGTTCTCATGAGGTTGATGGCTTGGGAAGGCAGGTGTTAACCTGGATCCCGCTGTTTCCAGGGAGATGCACTCTCTTTCTGGAGGTTCCCGAATTACACAGTGCAGAGGTACACCCTTGTTGTAGAGAGAGAGCTGTCTGGCCGCCCCCGGAGGAAACAGAAAAGAAAGGCGGGTTGAACCCGTGTTAGGTCTTGTGGTCATTAGAGCTCTGTGTCGGCTGTGGGGTTGTCCCCTCGTGTTTTGCTAATGGTGACGGTTTGTACTGTGGTTGGTGAATGTTAGAGGTCAGGGCTGACTTGTTGCTTGCTCACCCACCCCTTTAGCAGAGAGTGTTTGGCCCCAGATCGGGGTCTGATTGCCAGCTTCTGTGATGGGCACGCAGTCGCTCCTGAGATGCAGGATCTCTGGACAGTGGACAGGAGACAGTGACCTGCACGCGTGTCTCAGGCTCCATCTAGAAAGGAGAAGATGGCCGAGAGGCTGGGTGGGAGCTGCCAAGGCCATCATTTGGAGGCCTGGCCAGAGGGCAGGACTTTGGTTTTGGAAGGCTGACCGTGGGCCCGACCTGAGCCACTGCGTGGAGAGAGGAGGCAGGGCTGGGCTCGGGGCCTCCTGCCCTTCACTGAGCAGAACAGGCTGAGGGAGAGACCGCTCAGGGCCCCTGCTTGCTTCCTGCCTGCCGGACTGCTGGCAGAGGCCAGCAGTCAGCCCACCGAGTCCCTGTGCGAGGGTGGGAGACTGGACCCCCATTCCCAGGCTGCCTCCTCCCGGGGAGGCGAGCAGATGCCCCTCTCCCGCAGTGCTCAGGCTTCGAGTGGGCCAACAGGAACATAAGAGAAACTGGAATTTTGCGTACAGAAGAGTTCAAAGATTTTATATTGATGATCGCTAGACACTAATACCTGGCCTTGTTACAGAGGATGTGTCAGAAAATAGATTTAAATAGTGAGCTGTGGCCGTTTTCAGGATTTATGAAGATGTCAGTGAAAAATTGGGAAAATCGCAGTTTTTTGAAAGTCAAGGGCCTCTCTGTTCTTTATATTAACCGTAAGTACGAGGTACCCAGTAACTCGTTTCTCTTATAATGCCGGTCCCTTTACAATCCCAGTGTTCCCTCTTCACCATCCTTTCTCATATTAGATTTGAAATGTAGAAGGAAATTTGTGTATCATGTTTATAAGTTATAAAACCTAATAGCAGTAAAAACCTGAGGACACTCCATCTAATCCAGGATTAAGGGCTTTACCGGCAGACGTGTTTTCCTGGCTGCTCCCTCAGCCCGTGTGCGTATCCATCCAAGCAGTGTGTTGTTCCGTTCTCTTGCCTTTGAGCTCTACGCTGTTGACGACTCACTACCATTTGTGCTCCAGGAGCATGGAAGAACATTTACGTGTGTGTTTTCTGTAAAGGCATTCAGTTTCTGGGAAGGACACACACAGGACTAACACGGGTCCTGCAGGCAGAGAGCTGTGTCTGGGGACTGAGGGGAGGGGCGTCTTCGTCGAGTCTCCCCCAGAGTTTTTGAGTGGGGCGTCTTCGCCACGTTTTCCCCAGAGCTTTTGGGGAGGGGCGTCTTCGCCACGTCTTCCCCCAGACCCAGAGCTTTTGAGTGGGGCGTCTTCGCCGCGTCTCCCCCAGAGCTTTTGGGGAGAGGCGTCTTCTCCCAGAGCTTTTGAGTGGGGCGTCTTCGCCGCGTCTCCCCCAGAGCTTTTGAGTGGGGAGTCTTCGCCGAGTCTTCCCCCAGACCCAGAGCTTTTGAGTGGGGCGTCTTTGGCGCATCTTCCCCAGAGCTTTTGGGGAGGGGCGTCTTCCCCAGAGCTTTTGAGTGGGGCGTCTTTGCCGCGTCTTCCCCAGAGCTTTTGAGTGGGGCGTCTTTGCCGCGTCTTCCCCAGAGCTTTTGAGTGGGGTGTCTTCGCCACGTTTTCCCCAGAGCCTTTTGGGGAGGGGCGTCTTCGCCACGTCTTCCCCAGAGCCTTTTGGCCGGGCGTGGGGGGGCGTCTTCGCCGCGTCGTCCACAGAGCTTTTGGGTGGGGCGGGGGCTGTGGGCGCGGGCTCGGAGGCTGACAGGCGCGCGCTGGCTTGCAGGCTCTGTGGCGCACCCTGCGCAACCCCGCGGACAGCATCTCGCACGTGGCCTACCGCGTCCTCGGGAAGTTCGGCGGCAGCAACAGGAAGATGCTCAAGGAGTCCCAGAAGCTGCTCTACGTTGTGACCGAAGTTCAGGGCCCCAGCGTCACCGTGGAGTTTTCTGACTGTAAAGCGTCCCTTCAGCTCCCGATGGAGAAGGTAACTGCGCCCGTCTCTGGGAGCGTCTTAAAAAAGAAACTGCAGGTTCCCCTTTAAGACGTTTAATTTCTGTTCAGAAACATGCAGATAGAACCAGTCCCTTTGGGGCGGGAGTTTCTTAACCCAAAGAGCAACAAGGCTTGCTGGGGCCCAGCTTGGCTGGTGAGGGTTTCCATGACGCCAGGAAGCCAGTGGGGGGCGCTGCCCCCGAGGACCTGCGCCTGGGCAGGGCCATCCTTCCAGAGGGGCGGGGGTGCTGCCCCGCCCGCCTCACCCTTGCCCTTTGTCTGCTCTGATGCCCAGCGGGTGTCTCATCAAGGGTGACGTAGAACCAGGCTGATCGTGTCCCTGTCTCACCGCCCCGCCCGCCCCGCCCCGCCCCAAGCTCCTACTTTACTCCCGGCTCCCTCCAGGGGCGGCTCTGTCAAAACCAGGAGACGGTGCCCAGCGTATTCCATCACTCAGCTGCTTCTGCCTGACCCTTACTGAGATCTGGCCCCCTCACCTCACTGACCCCTCTGGCCCTCCCACACTCAAGGTCGTACTTATTACTGTCCCTGTGGTCGCATCCGACTTTCCCCTTTTTATTATAAAACCCGCCTTCGCTGCCTGCATTGCCGCTTTTGATACCTCATCATTTCAGGCTACTTTACCCAGAGCATTTTGGGGAGGGGTTTTACCGCCCTTTGGCGTGTGTCCAAGTGACGGCCGCTTCAGTGAGCCGCACGCCGGCCGGACACTGAGCTCTCTGCAGGCCTGGGCCTGGCTGTGCCCTGTGGCCAGGACCATTCAGCCCTGCCTGAGCGCGGGCTCACCTCGCCCTGTCCTGTGTATTAGAACTCCGCTGTCCGTGTGGGAAGTAGACACAGCAGGAGTGCCTGTGATTTTTTTTTTTTTGAGCCAGACATTGCTGACCGTTTGTGAGGAAGGGTGCCCTCTGGGTAGCATCTCCCTGGAGCTGTTTCTGGGGTCTTCTCTGTGTCCACCTGTCCCCCACCCAGCCTCTCCCCCCACCTTCTCAAGCACACACATTGTTGCTCCCCTCCCCCAGCCCTGCCCCACAGACATATTGCCCTTTTTAATCTCAGCTCCTCATCGCAATCCTTATCGAAGTGCTTGCCAAATAAACACTAGTTTCCTTGTGAGAAAATACAACTACAATTCTGTCTTTACCTTGAAAATGACCATAGTGACCACTCTGTGAATCCAGCCAGTTCGCACATCTTAGGTAATTTCCTTAAGTTAGGATTCTGTTTGCTTTAGCCCTGTCTGTGTCCGGTTGGCATTAGAATGCAAACTATGACTTTCACTTGACCTCTGCATAGACTGAGCAGAGCAAGAAGATCCCTTTAGAAGTAGTTTTTCCTCCAAGCAGCTAAAGCAGGGAAGAAACCAGATAGTGAAGACAGGCTTCCCTGGTCCTTCCAGGGATCCGATGCTGCTCCTGGGACCCTTCACAGAGGGTGGCACGCGGGGCCCTGGCAGGAGCCGGCAGGGAAGGGCCAGGCCCAGTGCCGCGGGTTTACATGACACGAGTTGCTTTTGGCATACCTTTTGGCATACCGAAGACAGTCCTTTCTTGGGTGGGGAGGGGACGGTGATCGGCTTGGAAGTTATGTTGCTCCTCTAAGATAACACAGTTCCCCCTCCAGTCTCTGCAGAGAGGGGTGAGGTAGGGAGAGGCCAGCCTGCGTCTGGAGCACATGGGCCCCATCCTATCAGCCCCTCCCTGGCTCCTCACACTGCATGTGGAGGAGACTTCAGTACAGATTGAGTGAAGTCGCCCAGTCGTGTCCGACTCTTTGTGACCCCGTGGACTGTAGCCTACCAGGCTCCTCTGTCCATGGGATTCTCCAGGCAAGAAAACTGGAGTGGGTTGCCTTTTCCTTCTCCAGGGGATCTTCCTGAGCCAGGGATTGAACCCTGGTCTCCCGCATTGCAGGCAGATGCTTTAACCTCTGAGCCACCAGGGAAGCCCAGTACAGATTAGGCCTTTGATTTCTAGGTGTGTAAGTACCCTTAACATTAGCACCTGAGCTGTTGAAGACTTGTGTTTTTGTGTGTGATCCTGCCTTCCCTGCCTTCCTGGTCCACCTGCAGGGTAGGATAAGATGTGTGAAGCTGTGTAGGTTTTCTGAAAAAATGAAGTAAACCCTTTTGCAAGAAATTAGTTAAACCTTAGGAAAGTCATCTCAGTTTTGAGCCGAGACGACTCAGGTTCTAGTTTAATCCAGCAAATCTGCCACAGGAGTCCTGAGCTCACTTAATTTCTGAAATTTCCCATCGGCCATTTAAGCACAAAATCAGTAAACCCGGCTTCACATTTCAGTTTGAGCCGCATCCATTGCCTCCTCTGGATGCTTCATTTGGTGAAACCTCCTCGCCTGTCTGCAGAACCACTGCTGTCTGTGCGGGTAGACGTGCATCGAGCTGCTTCTGGGTGCTGCTCGTGCCTCCAGCAAAGGCTTTTCAGAGTCACGATTTCAGCACAAACCCAGTTACCGTGCTTTTTCACCACAGGCCATTGAAACGGCTCTAGACTGCCTGAAGAGCGCCAACACCGAGCCCTACTACCGGAGGCAGGCGTGGGAAGTGATCAAGTGCTTCCTGGTGGCGATGATGAGCCTGGAGGACAACAAGCACGCGCTCTACCAGCTCCTGGCCCACCCCAAGTATGCTCTGCACGGGGAAGGGCGCGGGCCTTGTTTCAGAGCATTAGGGGTGGGGGTGCCTCCCAGATCGCTCAGTGCCGGAAGCGTGTTCCGTCAGTCAGGAAAGGGACACACTGTCTGCCCAGCCCTGCCTCGCTTAGAGGAAATGGAAAGAACTTGGGTGCTGAGGGTTAGTCTCTCCGCCCTTGAATGTGCTGCCGCTCTGTGGCGTCCCTCTGGGTCACTGGCCCGTGCTCACGTTAGGGGACAACACTTTTGGTGTCTCTTGACCCGTTGGCTGAAGACGTGCATTGTGAAACTTGTCACGTTAGATTCCACTTGTTGCTGAAATTAAAGCAGAGAAGTCACTTAGGCCTGTGCAGCTACACATAGGTCCCTTGTGGTAGGATCGTCGGCTCTGGACTCGAGTGTGGTGACGCTGAATTTAATTGTCGCACAGCTTTACAGAAAAGACCATCCCCAACGTCATTATATCACATCGCTACAAAGCACAGGACACCCCAGCCCGGAAGACGTTTGAGCAGGCCTTGACCGGGGCGTTCATGTCCGCAGTCATTAAAGATCTGCGGCCCAGCGCCCTGCCCTTCGTGGCCAGCTTGATCCGCCACTACACGATGGTGGCGGTCGCCCAGCAGTGCGGTGAGTGACCCCAGACGGGCCGGGTTGAGGTCTTCAGGGACATTGTGTTTCACAGAAGCTGGGTTTGGCTGATTGGTTGTGGACTGTTGTTTGCTGGTTGTCCACTCATTCCATTGACACAGAGAGTTGGTGTTTCAGCAGTAGGTGCTGTATTCACTGGAAAATTGTCACCTGGTTTTACGTATAAAATATTAACACGGTGGGTTTAGCGTTTTGGCCCTTTGTTTTCGTTTCGGGGGCCGAGTACTTTTGGACCTCTGCGTGTAGAGCGGTGACTGTGCGGTCCTGCCCCTGCTGGCCCCCTGTCCCCGGTGGTGGTTGCCAGGCCCAGCCCCCATCACCGCTTGCCCCGGTCCCCCGGCTCCTCAGTCTGCTCCTGGACCCTCATCTGTGCCTTTTCCCCTGCCTGGCCGCTCCTCCCCTCTGCTCCAGGCCTTCCCCGGCTCTGGGTGCCGAAGGACCTATTCTGTTAGTGTTTCCAATCCGTTGCAGACTGGTGGTTTTGTACGAGACAGTGAAGATGTCACAGCACCACCCGCTGCTGTTCCTGAACACTCAGCCTCAGTTTTGCAGCTGCTCCCAGACCGGCGCCGGTCGTGGGCATGACCTCTTGAGTAGCACTTTGTGTCCTCGAAACCTCTTACCCTGGGCGACAAGTAGTTTTCTCCCAGCACTGCAGAACGCAGAACTCCCCCCTTTTTAAAGTCTTCCTGTCCGAACAGTCAGCGCCGTGCATTTAACATGGAGCTTGTCTCCCAGTGTTCCCGGCAGACCCGCACGCGTCTCAGTCACTGCCGCCTCGCCTCGGGCCGGTGCCTGCCGGGTGTGAGTTGTTAGTTGCTCCAACCCCTCCTGCGCGGATTGGGTTTCAGAGCTGGGTGCTCTTGCTCTTTCCTCTGTGTGTGTCAGGAATGTCCGGAGCATAACCCATCGTCACTCGCACGTTGTGCCTCGTGGCCTGGTTAATGAGTTTTTTCAACGAAGAGACCTGATTACGGTTCTCCCTTTAAACAAGTCTGTCTTTGAGCTGTGATTGAGAAAATCTGAAAGTTAACACTGTGTAATGGAGTCAGTTACGTTATACCTGCTTAGTTTGTAAATGATTGCGGTTTAACAGAAGTTGGTCAGGTACCAGGGTTGGCTTTTATTAAATTCCTAATCTCCAGGGAAACGGGTAGTTTTGCAGTTGGAGGGACGAGTGTGTCTGTGGCGCTAAGCCCGGCTTTCCCGCCTGCCGCCCGCCTCTCCTCCCAGGCCCCTTCCTGCTCCCTTGCTACCAGGTGGGCAGCCAGCCCAGCACCGCCATGTTCCACAGCGAGGAGAACGGCTCCAAAGGGATGGACCCCCTGGTGCTCATCGACGCCATCGCCATCTGCATGGCGTACGAGGAGAAGGAGCTCTGCAAGATTGGGGAGGTGGCCCTCGCCGTCATCTTTGACGTGGCAAGCATCATCCTGGGCTCAAAGGAGCGGGTGAGCAGTGCGGTCTGGGTGGGGTTGCCTGCCCGCGGGCGGCCGCTCTCCGAGTCTCGGGACCTGGGGGCACACGAGCGGTGCGCGTCTCTTGCAGGCGTGCCAGCTACCCCTCTTCTCCTACATCGTGGAGCGCCTGTGCGCGTGCTGCTATGAGCAGGCCTGGTACGCGAAGCTGGGTGGCGTGGTGTCCATCAAGTTCCTCATGGAGCGCCTGCCCCTCACCTGGGTGCTGCAGAACCAGCAGACCTTCCTCAAAGCGCTGCTCTTCGTCATGATGGACCTGACGGGCGAGGTAGGCGGGGAGGGCGGCCCCGGGCCCGACTGCAAGGGCGCAGGACGGTCGTCTGCCTGGGCAGCAGTGAGTGTCAGGCGGTTCTGCAACTGTGCTCTCCGGGAAGCTTAGATCTCACCGCTAATGCTGTTCCGTCACCGAGTCGTGTCTGACTGTTTGTGACCCCCATGGACTGTGGCAGGCCGGGCCTCTGTGTCCTCGACTGTCTCGTGGAGTCTGCCCAGATTCACGTCCATTGAGTTGGTGTTGCTAGCTAACCATCTCATCTTCTGATCCCGCTACAATATTGTAAATGAAGGGACAGATCACAGCCCTCAGATTCTCTGAGACTCTAAATACGGGTCAGTCTGGGTAAACAGTAACTGGCCACGTAACACAGTGGTCCTTGAAGGGAAAGTACTTAGGCCTGCCACAGATTAAACAGTGCACGTGCTGCAGAAGTTCCTGAGGGAGCCACATTCTTTACGAACCTTTGTGTGGACGTAGCACAAACAAGTAGAAGGTGGTGGGCATCGCCTGCTTAAATGTGTTTGGTAAACACAAGGATCAAGTCTGGATCCATATTTTCTTCCTGAATGACAAACAAGCGATCGCTAAGCAGCAGGGTTAGCTACCGGGGTACCTTGAGGACGACATGAAGCAGTCTTGACGCCTTAGCTGGTGTGTGAGGGGCGTGGGCCCCCAGCCACAACATTTGGGGCGGGTGTGCAGATGCGGGTGCTGTGGCCAGCAGCGCCCGTCTTTGGTGCTGAGGAGTCCCTGGCCTGCAGGTTTCCAACGGCGCGGTCGCCATGGCCAAGACCACCCTGGAGCAGCTTCTGATGAGGTGCGCGACGCCCCTCAAGGACGAGGAGAGGGTGGAGGAGATCGTGGCGGCCCAGGAGAAGTCCTTCCACCACGTGACCCACGACCTGGTTCGGGAGGTCACATCCCCGAACTCCACCGTGAGGAAGCAGGCCATGCACTCGTTGCAGGTGCTGGCCCAGGTCACCGGGAAGAGCGTGACCGTGATCATGGAGCCGCACAAGGAGGTGAGGCGCTGGTCACCGGGCGGAACCTCTGCAGGCTTTTTCTTCCTTCAGGTTTGAGTGTTGATGATATGGAATCTGGCGTTTTGTGAACTAAGTGCTGTTACATGTGCTCATTCTGACCTCAGGTTTGCAGACCGCAACGTGCTTATGTTAACGTCTGTTTCGGTGACTGTCAAGGGTTGGGGGCTGGTTTTTGGGCCTGATGAGCACAACCTGGTCTCATCCTTGTTTTGGTTTTCGCTGTTGTAAGAGCGTCTGCTCTGGACCCCGAGGAGTGGAATGCGTCTGAGTGCGTTTCTCCATGACCCAGCGTCAGCGCTTGAAGCAGCTCCTCCTTTTCCTAACTGAGGGCTGTCTGGGAGAACTTGATCTCAGTTACGGTGTTCAGGTTGCTCACTAACTTAGGATCTTGCGCTGAGGTGTTTGCTTTTTAAGAGGCGGCAATCAGCGGTGCCTCCTCTGTGTCTCCCCCAGGTCCTCCAGGACATGGTCCCCCCGAAGAAGCACCTGCTGCGCCACCAGCCCGCCAACGCCCAGATCGGGCTGATGGAGGGGAACACGTTCTGCACCACGCTGCAGCCCCGGCTCTTCACCATGGACCTCAACGTGGTGGAGCACAAGGTGTTCTACACTGAGGTAGGGCTGGCCTGGGCGGGCAGCCGGTCCGCACGGAGGCGGGGCTGTGGCTGCAGGGAGCCGGCTGTCGCCTGGGCCGGGGAGGAGGCAGGCATGTGGCTGAGATGTCCAGTGAGGTGGGGGTTGCTGAGTCCTTGGAGCTCTGTTAGCCTTCACGGGGAGCCTTGCTCTTCAGGACCGTGAAGTGCATTTCAGAGCCAAGACTGTACATCCTCCTCTGTCACTCATGTCAGCAGGCTCTCCATTTATTAAGTTTATCAGACTTGAGTGTGTCATGCCCTGTTGAGACCTCACTTCACGTGAGCGCCCTTACCTGGCTCCGGTAGTACCACATGAAGTACAGAGCCTGAGCACTCTCTTTCTGAAGGCGCCGGACCTGAGCCTTAGGGTTTGTTAGGCACCCGGAGCCCCAGCGCAGGCGAGCTGGAGAGCTTAGGCTGGAGCCACCGCAGTTGTGTTAGAACCTGGCGTCTCATCACGGCACTGCCTTGCTGGGCTCTCATTTTGTTTGGTGGACTTGACTTGCCCCTTGACCCCAAGATAACAGGCAGTGGAGGATGGCCCCTTCCGCGGGCTTGTCACTGTCGATATTACAGCGTGGCAGGTAGTAGACAGTGCTGAATAGGAACGCAACTATAGATGCGGTCAAACCATAGACATCAGCTTAGACTTGATAATGGGCTGTGGATTAGCCCAATTTGAAATGGTTTCAAGATGTGACTTATTCTGGAGGCATTGTCAGACTAAACTGAGCCAGAAGTCATAAGAAGCAAGTTCTTGCTTATGCACACCAAGTCTGAATTTCCAACTATGAAAAAACTTGCCTCTTGATTCTTTAAAGTCCCTTGTTTTTACTTGGACATGAGGTCATTGATCGTGTGTTCTAGCTTTTATTTATTTATTTTTTTATACCTTGGTTATAGCCCTTATGTAAGTTGTCCAGGATGTCAGTAGAAGGAGAAAGTGGTTAATAGCACACCATATATAGTATTTTAGGCAGTACATATGTAAATGTGTACTGGTTTGGTGAAATGTCTGGAAGACTAGCTGCTGGAGTATCTGCATTATACTCCATGTATATATATATATATATTTGCAATAAAATACTTCCTTCTTATGCTTCTGTGTGCTTGAAAAGAAAGAAAAAGTATTACTGCTCAAACACTTGAAATACAGCGTGTTTATTTCTTGGGCCTTGGCCAACGGCATTGGGAAACAGCTCTGGACAAGGCATTGTCCCCCCATTGTGGAGTTTGCGTTTAGATAGAGTGACCCTCTGTGTAAAGAAAAAGCATGATGATATCAGAGCCGATCAGAGTGCCAAAAAATTTATTTCACAGAGGTTGACTGAGTTTTGCTTTAGAATAAGGAAGCCCAGTGACATTTGGATACTTAAGTGCCTCAGGATTTGGGTTTGGTTTGTTAATTGTGTCACGTGTGGCTGATGGTCGTGTCCTGTTACTTGCAAGGTCTTCACAGTGAGAGCAGGCTGAATTACATCATTCTGTCTCTTGCAGCTCTTGAACTTGTGCGAGGCTGAAGATTCGGCTTTAACAAAGCTGCCCTGTTATAAAAGCCTTCCATCGCTTGTCCCTTTACGGATTGCAGCCTTAAGTAAGTTCACGTAAATCTGAAACAAGTTACCGGGCACAGAAGTGGAGGGGGACCGATGGCCCTTTTTTTGTTGTCTGATTTTTCTGACTCTCTATGGTCTCTAAGGGGGAATAAAAAAAAATTGTTGGTGTATTTATCAGGCTGCATAATGAGATGTCATTGGACTGTATAGATTGCTAGGATTTAAATAATTATTCTACTCTCTAGTAAACTGCATTTTATGTGTTGTAAACTCTTTGTAGCCCTCTTATGGGAACTGAACATGTCTCTAAGGTGTATCTCTAATTTCCTGGTTTAAGAGTGATGTCACACCATTCACATCTTGCCATTTTCATCTGAATCAAAGTATTTAGATCTTTTTAGACTTTTTAGTGATTTAGGAGCGTTTGAGACTCCTGCTGTCTCCAGGCTTTCATTAAGAATGTCAGTCATCATTGTTTAGCACAGGAATTGTACATAATTTAGGAAAATACACTACTTGCCTTCGTACTTAGAAACAGTCATTTCCTCCTTTTTGATAAATACCCAGTGGTTAACTTTGTCTCTTGTTGACTTTTACACACTTAATGACTTAATGAAATATTGCCAGAATCCTCCTTGAATTAGAGGTAGAGGAGCTGAGAGGCAGAACTTGAGGATGGAGCTCAAGACATGGCAGGCCAGCGTGAGGGAGGATGCAGGGGGTCTTCTCACCCCTCCTGTTGGGGCTCCTCTCCTTGGGGCACCCCTCACGCGTTTCACACGAGCTAGAACATTACTGCTTAAGTAAGCTGTAACATACAGGCTCAAGTTACGTCCTCTGTCCTGAGAATGTCTGCCTTTCAAGGCCTTTGACCCCCCTGCAGATTGGGGCGCACATAGTGGGGGGACACTGAGCTGAGTGTCCCCTTCTTCGCCAGAGCCCGCGGCCCCGCCCTCAGTGTCAGTGCCGTGCACGTGCCCACTGGTCTGCCGTGCCCGCGCCTGGGCGGCATGTTGGGGGCAGGGTGTCGTTGGGGACCCCTTCACCCCTGTTTTCACCCCTCCATTTATCTGGACAGTAAGACTGATCGTGGGCTTTCTGGCAGGCTGTTACCTTGTTAGATAATAGTCACTCATGGATAACAGTGACCCTGTGAGTAGAAGGCCACGCGTTCTTTTGTCTTGCAGGAAGCCGGGTTATTAGGAAAGAAGTTTAGGGACCCATGTGTCTGTTGGTTGATAAAGCCTTTAGATGAGGCTGTTGCTGTACGTTTTTCAAGGTGAATGATGAAAATCGTGTTGATTTCTCTCCCTAAAGATGCGCTTGCGGCCTGCAATTATCTTCCTCAGTCCAGAGAGAAGATCATTGCTGCGCTCTTCAAAGCCCTGAATTCAACCAACAGCGAGCTCCAGGAGGCCGGAGAAGCCTGCATGAGGAAGGTGAGTGGGGCTGGGCGGGTGGGAGTTCCACACTGAGCTCGTCCTGTTGACTTTGTCTGTATCTCAGGAGTCTGCCTGTGGTTCATCCCACCCCGGAGTGTAATAGCATCTCTACCTATTTCATAGCCATCCTGAACTCTTGAAAAATTAAACAGGAATGCCCAGTCCTCCTCATTTCATCATAAACTTGTGGGAAAGCAGAGACTTGCAGCTAGACTTGACTGAGTTCTGGTTAGTATGAGTCGTACTCTGGTATCTTTCCCCCCTAACCTCTCTCTGTTAATAGTTTTTAGAAGGCGCTACCATAGAAGTAGACCAGATCCACACTCACATGCGCCCACTTCTGATGATGCTGGGCGACTATCGGAGCCTGACGCTCAACGTCGTCAATCGTCTGACCTCGGTGACCAGGCTCTTCCCAAACTCCTTCAATGATAAATTTTGTGATCAGATGATGGTAAGCCAGACGTGTATGATGAACCTGAAAGGTTAAACTTTTTAAAGAAGTGAATTACACACTTAAATGACTTACAGCTCCGAAGGTGTGGAGGGGGTACTGTGAACAGCCTCCCTCCCATCCCCGCCCTCCAGCCTCCCAGCTCCTCTTCTGGGAGACAGCCAGCAGGAACAGTCTCCCGTGTGTCCTTCTAGAGGTGGTTCCTGTTTGTCGTGGGACATACGTCTCTTTGATTCCTTCCCACAAAGGGATGTGGGATCCATCCATCCTTCCTTCTTTTTATATTTACCGTCCCATCATTCAGATGGGTGTGCGAAGTGCCTCTTCATCCTTGTCTTATGGCCACATAGTGTTCCGTGGCGGGGACGTGCCAGACTCTACCGCTTCTTTCCCTACTGGTGACCATCTTGATTGTTCCCAGTCTTTGGCCTTTGTCGACCGTGATGCAGTGAAGAACTTGTAAGGGCTTTAGAAATCCTTTTGAGTTTTTACAGTTAGCAAGGAAATAGCTATGCAAATAAAAGATCTGTTTGAAAAGTGTTTAAACCCGAGGAGTAGACAGATGAAGGAGTTTCAGCTATTAACTTCATTTTGCATTCTGTAAATAAACATTTATAAATAATTTGTTAACTTTACGATTTTGCAGTACGTTACTGCAAACATGCATGTTTTTATGCAGCTTCTAAGCTTCACTTGCTGGTTTCTTCATGTCTGTAGATACCAAAGAAATGAACCATGGCCCAAATACCTAACTGGGAATTGACTGGTCCTAAAATTTTTAAGTGATGCCCTAATAGTAGAGTGTAATGTAAGTGAATTCTCCAAATTGCAAGGCCCCTTCCCTTCAAGCTTCCATATATGATACAGATATGTACCTACCGGTCTACACGCATACGACCTGGAACGCTCTTCCCTATGCTTCCGGCCTGGCCGCCTCTGTTGGGGCCCTCCTGTAGCTGGTTCCTGCTCCTGTCACGTGGCGGATGCCTGAGTTTTACCTCGTTTCCCCTGCTGTAAACCGGAGCTCCACAGGCTAGGGGTGCCGTCTGCTTGGTCATGTCTCTGCCCTGATGCCTAGCCTGGCTGCTGGCTCCAGGCAGACTCCGGGGACCGCCACGGCACAGAGTAACAGGAATACAGGTCCTCTTGTTGGAATGACCAGTTGTAGGACATCTCCTGCTGTATCAGGGTAAATTCAGCCTTCCTGTTTATAGAACATAAGAAAACATGTTACTCTCATCACTCATTTGGCTGCACTATTTCAGTAATTAGAAACATTGCCATTCTCATGTTGAGTAGGTTGGGAAATGATCATATATAGGTTTTCACCTATTTTGGAATTGAGATGCTCCCGTTGTCAAGAAAAAAATGTCTAAGGATGTATTTTTTTTTTAACAGCAACATCTGCGAAAGTGGATGGAAGTGGTGGTCCTCACCCACAAAGGGGGCCAGAGGAGTGACGGAAATGTGAGTGACTCGTTTGTTTCCGGGGGCAGCCCCGCCGCCGGGCACTGCCGTTAGTGATGCGAACGTCGGAGCCATGCTCTTAATTAAATCCCGGTCAGAGGTTTAGTTGTGTGTGACTCTATGTAACCTGTTACACATATTTTGTTAGCGTTACATTTTCGCTTTTATTTCTCTTAATCATTGAACGTTCCTTTTTGTGTTTCTTTAAAAAAATCTCCCTTTTGTTCACTTGAACACGATGTTTTTGTTGATGAGAATCCTGGGAAGCTTGACATGTTAGTATTTCACTTTTACTAGCTTTTCTTTAAAGTGAATAAAGCGTGCTTTCTGGACGGTTCTTGGCAGCTGTCGTTTGCACGGGGGTGCAGTGCTCAGCTGCTGTTCCCACTGCTTTCCGCCCTCATTGCCTCATAAGCTGAGCAGAGGTCTTAGGCCTTCACCACGCCCCGAGGACAACGTGATGAAGCATCACGTGAGTCCTGGCACGCGTGTTCTCGAGGTCTGAATCCCCCACCCCCGTTGTTTGCCCAAAGGCCAGATGGCCCGTACTTCAAAACATAATTTTTTACAATTTCGAGGGAAAACCACTCTAGTTAAATCGGTAGGCTACAGTCCATGGGGTCTCGAAGAGTCAGACATGACTGAGCGACTTCACTTTCACTTTAAATCTTTTAAAGGATCCGACGTGGGTCGCTAAATGAATGCTTCTTGCTGATTTGACTCTAATCTTATTCACAGATGTTAATACTCTTTTAAAATATCTTTTAAGTTGATGTCTGTCCTCTCGGTGGGCTGTGTTGCCACAAGCTCCTGTTCCGCCCTGTGGAACTGCAGCAGTACCCCGATGAGGGGTTCCCGAGCTCTGCAGAGGCATCATTAACGTGGTGTTCCATGCTCCTGTGCCTATTTGTTGGATGCTCTGTTTCATCCCAGCTTGCATTTTCTTTATTTTGGCTTTATTATGCTTTGTGTTAACCATTCTGTGTCAAGATGTTCTTTTTCTGTGAGTCTTGTTTCCTGCTGCTTCTAAACAGCCAACAAGCAAAACTGAACCAGGATTTTAAACTTTCTTTAGAAGTGTCAAACCATCCATAACCTCTTTGAAGGTTTGTTATTTATGTATATAGGTGAAAAAAACCCAGAAAATCCTCATGGGGGAATCGCGGAGTGTGTTTGAAAAAGCTGAGCTCTTGGGAGTAGGCACGAGTGCCTCTGTACAGATGAGAGCTGTGTTTTTGCTCTAAATTTTATATTTGCTTTTACAGTTAGCTGTTAATTCTCTGAAACTTACAGCCAATTTTACAATAAACATTTAAGCCCTAGCAGGTAGATGAACGACTTACATTAGATCAAAAAGATCCCACAAAGTTTCAGTGAAGCTTACATGCGATGGGGGCCAGTTGCACAAGGGCTGGGGCCATGGATACTGGGAGTTGGCTAAGCTCCTGCTAAAGCCTGTTGCTCAGCAGTGAGCACGTCCCCAAGAGCGTCTCACTGCTGAGGGAGTCACGGCTCTGCACTCGGGGGCCACAGTGTTTGGGGTCCAAGGCAGAGCGGCTGTGGTTTCTGGTGTGAGCCCAGAGCGAAGCTTCCTTTCTGCTCTTGAACCCTGATGGTTTTCAGTGGGTGCTCCACAGATTGAGGAGCAGTTTATTTGGTTGGATTTCCAAATAACATTGCCCAGCTGAGAAACTGTAACTGACGATGTGCTGAAAGTTGAATAAAAATAGTCATTCCCCATGACATCTTCACCCCTGATGATCCGAGCTTTGCATTATCACCACATTAGGGAGGTTTGCCTGTTTGGCGTTGAACTTACGGGGGAGAACTCGTGACCACCTGTTACACACACATACCCAGGCACACATCTTCACTTCACAAGGTAACCCAGATGTCCATCCAGTGGGTGGTGTCATGGCCTGTGGGTTCTTCTGAGTGTGCAGGCCTGAAACATGCCTGATTGATAGGGATTAAGCCCCAGCTTCAGCGGGGCAAGTTTTTTTTTAAATGTCTTAGCCCTCACGTAAAATCTTGAATGACTGATTCTAAACAAAACAGTTTTTTAAAACGTATTTGCATACAGCAAAGTCTTAGTTTCTCCCCCGGGACAAGAATTCCAAAACTCTTTGTTTGTTAAATTTAGGGAAGAGCGCACTCCCCGTGACACCATCGGAAGAGCTGTTCTGACATCTGAAGGGTGGATGGTGTATGTTTTGCTGTTGCGCATCTGTTAACTGTCGTGTGCTTTCTTGACAATTGTCTTCACTGTCTTGTTTTCCCCAACAACCCTGACTGTTTTGAGTGTGCGGGAAGTTCTGTGTAAATAACATGAATAGAAAAAAGATGATTTTCCTCCCCATCCTCAGGAGAGCATTTCAGAGTGCGGGAGATGCTCCTTGTCTCCATTCTGTCAGTTTGAGGTGAGAACAACCTATTAACAGTCAGTTTGTGACTTGCACTGTGAAGAACAGTTTATATTTCCTTTTCTGTTCTGTTGTGTTTACCTTTGCGTTGCCTTTTTTCATGCTGTAATTTTTGTTTTGGTTCAGCCTGCCGTGGAAGGGGTAGAGGTGAGAACCAGTGGAGGTGCAGGAGGGGTTGTCGTCGTCCTTGGTTTTGCCGTGACTCGTGGTTCTGTGGTGGACGGAGTGTGTCGTGCCTGAGTGCAGTGAGCGTACTTGTCTGTCTGTGGCGGGCCTGTATCGGTCCCACCGTTGCCGTGAACTGTCTGGGGGCCACGCATGTTTCCCGTTAGGACCTTTTTAAGCCGGTTTCTAAGTTGTTTTGTTTCCTACACGCTAGAATCGCCACATCTCAATTTTTCTGATTCCCTCGGGTTTTTGCTCTCATACCGTTTGTATGAACTCACACATCTAACAGCCTCTTGAGAGGAGACACCGCAAAGAATGCAGGAGGCCTGCCAGAAATCGGGAGGCGTTCTCGTCCTTCTTGCACACGTCTGACTGAGCAGCTGCCTCCATGGCCCTGCCCGCGCCCATCCCCCGTGTGTGTCTGCCGCGCACAGCGCCCTCGGGTGGGCCCAGCGCTATGGCCTGGGACCGGGGCGCAGCCCCGCGCTGGCCTCTTCTGTAAAGTGGGGGTGGTAACGCCTGTCGTTCCTGCCGCCCCTCCCGGTGGTGACGCGAAGACCAGCAGTGGTTCTGTGACAGGGCTTTGAAAACCTACACCTTGGAGACGAAAGTGCCATTTTTAGAAGGTTATTCGAACTTGAGGATCGAACTAACTTATTCTGCCCCCAAACTCAGAAACACTGGAGACAGGCACTCCAGGGGAGGCCGGGGGTGACAGTGAGCTGATGCTTCTCGTTTCTGACCCCTCTCATGTTTGGCCTCTCGGCTTGAAGAGGCGTTCTGAGCGCTCTCTCCACTGCCGCCGGGACCCGGTGCCCCTGACTGGCGCTTACCATCCCCATTTTACCGCAGTGGGGCCTGGGTGCCTGGCGCCCCCCACCCACAAGGGACATCAGGGCATCTTCCGCCCCCGTGGCCCGAATGGCGGACCCAAAACTGTGGGAACTGACGCCGAGAACGCAAAGTCGGGTGACGGGGCTTGGTCGCCGAGCAGCCCACTTTGCACGTGATTCCGGGGAGCAGTCTGTCAGCTTTGTTTTCAGGCCTGCTTGGCAAATTCTTAGTCCCACAGCCGGTCATTTATTTCTGCTGATAGTTAATTTCCGGGGTAAAGACTTCCCGTATGTTTTGAGGACTTTGTGGCTGAGTTTTAAGGGCAGAAGAAGTCTGTGCCCTCAGAACTTGCTGCACTGGGGAGACCCCATGCGGTCACGGCACGTGGGGGCCTCTAATGTTCAGGCCACGGGCACGAGCCCCTGCCCCCGAGGGGGCTCACCTCGGCGGCCCGAGAGGTCACTCCCAGCACTGGTCAGCGTGCGTGCAAGCGGACGTGGCACCATCACCAGGTGTGCGGTCCCCTCCCTCCGCTGGCAGAGCCCAGGGCAGGTCGTTTCCTCCGGCCACAGCTGGAAGTTGAGGTTGGCAAGTTGTGGCTTTCTACGTGTTAACTCTGCTTCTGTTGGCGAGCCTTGCGAACGTAGTAGAGCCTAGCAGGGTCTGTATGAGGTTGATGCCTTTGGCTGGTGCGATTAATTGGCCTGTTTTCTAATTTCTGACTTTCTCCATTAGGAGATGAAAATCTGCTCTGCCATCATAAACCTTTTTCATCTGATCCCAGCTGCGCCCCAGACTCTGGTCAAGCCTTTGCTAGAGGTCGTGATGAAAACCGAACGGGCCATGTTGATCGAGGTAAAGGCCAGGCTCAGGCTCATTCGGTTCTTCCTGCGTCTTTGACGGGGAATGTTTTGTGTCATGCTTCAGCTGGGTTCATCTAGCAGAGGAAGGTGTGGGGTGTTCATGTTGGCTTGCGGCGCGTGCAGTCCACTCATGAGGGGAGAAGGCGCACACGGAGCCGTGGGCAGTCGCTGGACCGGAGAGACCTCAGAGCCCCAGACAGTGCAGGTTTCACCGCGTGTCTTCCAGGCTGGCAGTCCCTTCAGAGAACCTCTGATCAAGTTCCTGACGCGCCACCCCTCGCAGACAGTGGAGCTGTTCATGATGGAGGCGACGCTGAACGACCCCCAGTGGAGCCGGATGTTCATGGTGGGAGCCGGGCTGGGACTGGGGTGCTGCTCTACAGTCTGAAATTTGTAGTTGACTGTTGAGGTTTTATTTTTCTCTGATATAACTTGAGCATTAGAAACATCGTGTCCTGCTGAGAAAAGCTCAGGTCCAGGAATCCTCCTTTGGAGGACTTTGATCGTAATGGATAAATGAGCTGCTCTAATTATGAAAACCAAGTGTCTAAAAAGTACTTTCTAAAGAGAGTGCTTTTGTAGTCTTTTTTTCTTTTTTTATTCTACCTCAGATTTAGGAAGAACCTTAGAGTTCACATCATCTAAAATATAAAATAGTTTGTGGGCTTTGATTAGCTTAAAACAGCTATTTGTTTTGTTTGCAGAGTTTCTTAAAACACAAAGATGCCAAACCTCTTCGAGACGTGCTGGCGGCCAACCCCAACCGGTTCATCACGCTGCTGCTGCCCGGTGGCACCCAGACCGCAGTGCGCCCCGGCTCGCCGAGCACCAGCACGCTGCGGCTGGACCTGCAGTTCCAGGCCGTCAAGGTAGCGCGGCTCCCCACCACGGCCCGTGCCCCGAACGTGCCGTCAGGATGCAGGGAGAGCCCCGCCGGCGTCCTCACCGTCTCCTCTTTGGCAGATCATCAGTATCATCGTTAAAAACGAGGATTCCTGGCTGGCCAGTCAGCACTCCCTGGTGAGCCAGCTGAGGCGTGTGTGGGTCAGTGAAACCTTCCAAGAAAGACACCGGAAGGAGAACATGGCGGCCACCAACTGGAAGGAGCCCAAGCTGCTGGCCTACTGTCTGCTGAATTACTGCAAGTGGGTGCATCTGGGCTCCGGTGCCTGTGGGCTCTTCTGAGGCATGGGTCACGGGGTCCCTGTGTGTAGGCATGGCCTGTAGAGCATGGGCTGTGGCTCTGAGCAGCTGGAGGGCAGGTCGGATGTCCCGGCAGTTACGGCCCTCTCATTTGAACACGCAGGAAGAATTACGGAGATATCGAGCTGCTGTTCCAGCTGCTCCGGGCCTTCACTGGTCGCTTCCTCTGCAACATGACCTTCCTAAAGGAGTACATGGAGGAGGAGATTCCCCAAAACTACAACATCGCCCAGAAACGGGCCCTGTTTTTTCGCTTTGTGGACTTCAATGACCCCAACTTCGGAGATGAGCTGAAAGCCAAGGTAGGTCCCTCTGTTGCTGCAGGAGAATCCACAATGCTTGAGCTCGTTTTCCCGGGAGCCAGGGCACTCTGTCCATGGTCTGCTGTCTTTCCTGGCGTTGGAAGAGCAGTCTGGGCTGTTTAGGAAGGAAGTTTCATTGTTGAGAAACGTGAGGCAGGTCCAGCTGTGAACCAATGCTGACGAGTGGTGTGTTAGTTCCTTTGCTTTTATAAAACAACTTGTTTGAGGTGAGAAGAGTGAACGAGTCTGCTCTTTTCCTCAAGTTGTTACCCTGCCTTTGCAGTTGCCACTGGAAGGAAAGACAAAATTGCTAGCTGCACCCCTGACTGAGTTCTGCCCGGATGCTGCAGCATGACCGAGCTGGTTCCACCTAGTGAGAGAGAGAGAGCCTGGCTTTGTTTTTCTTCTCCTTCATTTTAAAATTTTTTTGTAGGTTCTGCAGCATATCTTGAATCCTGCTTTCTTATACAGCTTTGAGAAGGGGGAAGGAGAGCAGCTCCTAGGACCTCCCAATCCAGAAGGCGATAACCCCGAGAGCATCACCAGTGTGTTCATTACCAAGGTGACGTCACGAAGCATGCATAGCATGGGAGATGTGTGTGTGTGTGATGGGTTCAATGCAATAAAGTGATGTCGCGAACCACACAGAGCGTGGGAGATGTGTGTGTGTGTGTGTGTGTGATGGGTTCATCGCAATAAAGTGACGTCACGAACCACGCAGAGCGTGGGAGATGTGTATGTGTGTGTGTGTGTGTGATGGGTTCATTGCAATAAAGTGACATCACAAACCACGTAGAGCGTGGGAGGTGTGTGTGTGTGTGTGCGAGATGGGTTCATTGCAGTAAAGTGACATCATGAACCACGCACAGTGTGGGAGATGTGTGTGTGTGTGATGGATTCATCGAAATAAGGTTATTTCCCTGCGGCTTTTATTTTTCATGATTGCATTCATTCTTACTAGTGAACTTACTAAGGCAGCTTCACTGTGGAATCACTTAATTTTTCCAGGTTAATAGATTTCAGTGGGAAGCAGAATATATCACGTTGAAAATTCACATGTCGTGGTTGTTTTGCAGAAATTCCTATTGCTGGTCAGTAGTGTTTTCATGATCTATTTACAAAAGAATCTACTAAAAGCCAGTGAGGACGTGAGACTGGACCAGTTACCACTGTGACCCTTTGCTGCCACATTCATGAAATGCTGCGGCAGTGGGATGTCTGAAATTAACTTGGGTCTTGGTTCGTGCACAATAGTGTTTGCAGGTTGCACAAGTGAGGCTTTAGGAATCGTGTTCTCCTGAGAACTTCCTATGGTGCTCTGTGGTCGGGCTGGTGCACTTCACCAGCGGATGCTGAGTTTGCCTTGAGGTGGTTGGGCCGAGTGTTCATGCACGGCTGCTGGTCGAATGCTGTGACCGTGGGGCTTCACTCATCATGGGCCTTCACTTCATTCCTTGCGCGGCCCATGAATTACTACCCTTGGGAAGAAGAGAGTAGGTTCCACACCCCCTGGCCTGGGGTCCAGGTAGAGGGGAGGCTGTTCACAGGACACGTGGCCAGGCTTTCCATAGTCTGCTGCTTAAGCCAGGCGTCCTTCTGCAGTTCTGACCCTAGCTCCATCCTCCTGGGGGAGTGAGAGCTAAGTCCCAGCAATTGTTTTGGTCCACATACTGCTGTGTGCCCTGTGCTGGGCAGCTGTGGGCACATGGAGACCCAGACTCGGGCCCTGCCATGGGCTGCCCTCTGTGGGCTGCATCCTGGAGTCGGATGCTGTCAACTCGGCACCAGTGAGGGGTCAGGAGTTCAAGTGTCGATGAGGATCAATGGTGCAGGGCAGGCTGGCGCCCCCAGGGAAGGGCCTCTGTGAAGCCGCAGATCCAAGGGAGGGAGTTGGGGACTAAAGGGCCCCCTGATGGCAACACAGCTGTTGTGGAAGGCTTCCGTCACAGGTCTTCTGAGAGGCAGAAGGTTGTGAGGGTTCGTACTGGATTGTGTGGTCGGTCTGTGTGACTCCACAGAGGCAGGTAGCATTTTCCTCTGTGTACATTTTTCTTATATCCGTGAAACACATGTAGAAATTTGTCAGACCCTTGATTGTATGGAAAAGTGTGACTTTTTTTTTTTTAAGAATAGAGAATTGGGGAGTAGGTAATATTTTCTAATAATACTAAAAAACGAGTTAGTAATTAATGATTGACTAGGAAAAACAATAACTCAGTTACTTGGAAATTGAGAAACTCGGTCGTGACTCCCCTTGTGTGGGAGGGCTCGGAGCCCCCTGCCCCCTGTGTTCCAGCGTCTACGTCTGCTCCCTCTTCAACACTGAAATAAATTTGGCAAGTTTGTAATCTGTCCATAATAAAGGAAAATTGATGTAACGTCATTGAGTTTATCCCCGTAAGGCTTAACGCTATGTGTGTAAGAGGGTACGTGTGTTATGAGTGAGTGTGTATGCGTGTGTGTGGAGGAGTAGATTGCCAACTGACCCTTGAGGAGGTACGGAGGTAGCAGAATGTTATGTGTATAGAGGGGGTGTGTGTGTGTGTGTGTGTGTGTGTGTGTGTGTGTGTGTGTGTGTATGTGTATGTGAAGCCATAGACTTGTCGAGTGACCCTTGGGAGGTTTGTGTATAGTGTGCGTGTACGTAGACTTGTCGAGTGACCCTGGGATGTTCAGAGGTACAGAGTGATATGTGTGTAGAGGGTATGTGCACGTGAGTGTGTGTGTAAAAGCGTAGACTTGTCAAGTGACCCTTGGCAGGTTTGTGTATGGAGTGTGTGTATGTGTGCACGTGTGAAGGCATAGACTTGTGGAGTGCTCCTGGGAGGTACAGAGGTAGCAGAATGTTACGTGTATAGAGCGCGTGTGTGCACGTATGAGTGTGTTTGTGTGTGAAGGCGTAGACTTGTGGCACGCCCCTGGGAGGTATGTGTCTAGAGTGTGTGTGTGTGTGTGTGTGTGTGTGTGTGTGTGTGCGCGCGCGCGCGTGCGTGCGTGCGTGCCTGCGCAAAGGCATAGGCTTGTGAGTGCCCCTGGGAGGTGTGTGTCTAGAATGTGTGTGTGTGTGAAGGCATAGACTCGTGAGTGCCCTGCGAGGTATGTGTATAGTGTGTGCGTGCATGCGTGTGTGAAGGCATAGGCTTGTGAGTGCCCCTGGGAGGTGTGTGTCTAGAGTGTGTGTGCATATGTGAAGGTGCAGACTTGTGAGTACTCCTGGGAGGTGTGTGTGTGTGCGAAGGCGCAGACTCGTGCGTGCCCCTGGGAGGTGTGTGTCTAGAGTGTGTGTGTGCGTGTGTGCGAAGGTGCAGACTCGTGCGTGCCCCTGAGAAGTGTGTGTCTAGAGCGTGTGTGCATGTGCAGACTCGCGCGTGCCCTGCGCGGCAGGCGTAGCAGAGCCAGCAGCGCCCCCTTGCGCCCGTGCCCTCAGGTCTTGGAGCCCGAGAAGCAGGCGGACATGCTGGACTCGCTGCGCATCTACCTACTGCAGTTCGCCACGCTGCTGGTGGAGCACGCGCCCCACCACATCCACGACAACAACAAGAACCGCAACAGCAAGCTGCGCCGCCTCATGACCTTCGCGTGGCCCTGCCTGCTGTCCAAGGCCTGCGTGGACCCCGCCTGCAAGTACAGCGGGCACCTGCTGCTGGCCCACATCATCGCCAAGTTCGCCATCCACAAGAAGATCGTCCTGCAGGTACCGGCAGGGCCCAGTCCCCCTCTGCACGCACAGCCTCCTCCTGGCTCATCGTCTTCCCCGGTGCATTTACAGATGCCCCTTTTGCCGTCGTTTTGGGATGGTGAATCCTCCCCCATGATTTGTTCCCGCCCTTCCTCCCACTCCTGCTCTGTCTGCTCCTTCCTCTCAGCCTTGCTTTTGAAACAATACGGTTCTTCTTCGACCACCTCCTGCTCCTCTGTCTGTTGCTGAAAGTGTGTCCGTCCAGGGCCCCAGCCCACTCATTAGCTGCGGACAGACAGCGGGTTCTCGGGGGTCCTCGTCTCCTGACCCTGTCCGGGTGGACCATCTCAAGCACGTTCCCGGTGTTGCTCAGTGGGTTTGGGCCTTGATGTCACGCAGCCTGGGTTTCTCCTGCTTCTGAGTTCCATATCTGACCGAGCTCATCCCTGTCTGTGTCAGAGTTCGCTGTGACCCTGTGCTTGAGCACCTAGCCTGTCTGTCCCACTGAGCCACTGGTCAGGGGTGGCGCTCATCCTGTCCTGAGCCACCCTTGATTGTTTGCTCTGACCACACCCTCCTGGGAACTTCCATGGGCCAGAGACCCGCCAGGGGTGTCTGTGACACCCTGTAGTTCTCCCAGGCACCCGGGTTCAGCAGGTCCTATTGTTTCCAGCCTGTCCATGACCTGTGTCCCTCGAAACTTCATGCTGGTCACGCTGGGAAAACTGGGGCTCGCTTTGTGTGCATGTGTGTGTTTCAGTCGTGTCCAACTCTTTGCAACCCCATGAACTGTAACCCGCCAGGCTCCTGCCTATGGGGGTTTCCCAAGCAAGAATACTGGAGTGGGTTGCCATTCCTTTCTCCAGGGGATTTTCCTGACTCAGGGATCGAACCCGGGTCTCCCACATTGCAGGCAGATTCTTTACCATCTGAGCCTAGTCCAGCACAGGCACACACTAGGTGCTCAGAAAACATTAGCGCAGACATTTTCACAGATCAAAACTTTATGAAAGACAAAGTCACTGCTATGTGCTTTTCTAATAAGAGCCTCAAGGAATTGTTTAAAGGTTGTTTTTACAGAAATAACACCTTGTTTCTGAGTGACTACTTCCATCTCGCTTGTTAAAGCCTCCATGCTTACGTGACAATCTCCATCCTGTCTCAGGTGTTCCACAGTCTCCTCAAGGCACACGCGATGGAAGCGCGCGCCATTGTCAGGCAGGCGATGGCCATCCTGACCCCGGCGGTGCCAGCCCGGATGGAGGACGGGCACCAGATGCTGACCCACTGGACGAGGAAGATCATCGTGGAGGAGGGCCACACGGTCCCGCAGCTGGTCCACATCCTGCACCTGATCGTGCAGCACTTCAAGGTGGGGTGTGTGTGGCTGGGCGCGGGGGCCTCAGAGCAGAACCTGGTACGCTCTCGTGCATTTGCTTTGAAGTTTCCCTCGTCTTTCGTTTTTCTGCAATAATGAGGTTGTCCTCATCTTTCCCTGGGCTTCCCTGGTGGCTCAGAGGATAAAGCCTCTGCCTGCAATGCAGGAGACCCGGGTTCGATCCCTGGGTTGGGAAGATCCCCTGGAGAAGGAAATGGCAACCCACTCCAGTATTCTTGCCTGGAGAATCCCATGGACAGAGGAGCCTGGCGGGCTACAGTCCACGGGGTCACATAAGAGTTGGACACGACTGAGCGAGACACTCCCCACTCCTCATCTTTCAGAGAAGGTATTTCTCTTCTCTAGATTAGCATGAGTATGTGTGTGGCCTTACAACATGGGAAGTGCTGTAGTTCAGTGGATGTATCCTAGGTATACGCTTCTTTCTAAGACAACATTTTTCTTGTAAGTACGCTTGGTCTTTGAATAACAAGGGTTTGTTCTGTGTGGATCCACTCGTATGCAGATGTTTTTCAATAAACACGTACTGTAATATCACATGATCTGCGGTTAGTTGAATCCGTGGAGGTGGAACCATGGATACGGAGGACTGACTAAACTCTACAGTCACGTTTTTGACTTGGTGGAGGGTGGGCACCCCGACCCCTGTGTTGTTCAAGGGTCAGCTGTACTCAGTTACCTGTGAATACAGGCGAGTTGTTACTTTAAGGTGGGAAGTAGTGTCATTAATTCTTGAAGAGGTCACTGGCATCTCCTCTTCTATAACCAGATCACCTCCTTCTTGTATTTATTTACATGTAGATTATTTTTTATAGATTTTTGGGTGGAGGAGAAAGGACTGAATTGAAAATTTGTTCTTTCACAGTCAGCTCTTTAGAATTAGGAATTTGCCTCTTGGCGTGGCCAGCTTTTATAACACTGTCTGAAGTTTAATACGTGTGACTAAACTTGCCTACCTAACAAATTCATTATTTCAGCATTTTTTAAAGATGGTCCTTAAAAGCTAAAACACGCTTTTATATTGGAACTCAGTGAATGAAGGGGGAGTGATACTCATAAAAGGTGTTGAGAGATTTCTTAGCTTAAGTTAGGGTTCAGAATTCTTGGGCAAAGGTTGGGTCGCTTGCTGAGGCCGAGGCAGGTGCGTGCGTGTGCCCGCGTGCCGGTGGCCCTGGCATGACCACCCGCGTCCGCAGGTGTACTACCCGGTGCGGCATCACCTCGTGCAGCACATGGTGAGCGCCATGCAGCGGCTGGGCTTCACGCCCAGCGTCACCATCGAGCAGCGGCGGCTGGCCGTGGACCTGTCCGAGGTCGTCATCAAGTGGGAGCTGCAGCGGATCAAGGACCAGCAGGTAGGGCGGCAGCCCCTCCCGCTGGCCCTGGCTGCGTTCCCTGCAGCCCTCCCCGGAGAGCAGTCGGCAAAGTCAAGCGTGGGTGCGTCTTTTTAAGCCCGATTCAGACATGGACCCGAACTCAAGTGGAGAAGGGGTCACCTCCGTCTCGTCTTCCATCAAGAGAGGCCTGTCGGTGGACTCTGCGCAGGAGGTGAAGCGCTTCAGGACGGCCACGGGCGCCATCAGCACGGTGAGAGCGTGGGCCCGGGCCGCAGGCGGTTCATTCATCCAGGAACTCGGAATGCGGGCCGGGCGCCACGCCACACCCCACGAGGCCCGTGCCCCCGCCCCCTGGACCTGGTTCCCTTTCGGGGGTGGCCCAGGCCCCGCCCTTCCTCCGTGGCAGCTGTGCTTGTGCGTGTGTCGGGGGTGCCCTGGTGCCCAGCACGGGCAGCCCTGGGGCGGGCCGAGGCCAGGCCGCGCTCCTGAGCACGCTGTCCCGCATCTGCAGGTGTTTGGGCGGAGCCAGTCTCTGCCGGGCGCCGACTCGCTGCTCGCCAAGCCCATTGACAAGCAGCACACGGACACCGTGGTGAACTTCCTCATCCGAGTGGCCTGTCAGGTGTGCATCCCCGCGTCCCCGTTAGGGTCCTTCCGCACGAGGGCTGCCCGTAGACTCAGTGCATTCAGCCGTCTGACCGTTCGGTCAGAAAAGAAACAGACAAACCAGGTCTGGGAGCTTGTCTTCAGTAGTTTGTCCCTTTCTTACCAGATCTCGTTTGGTGACATGCTGATGTTCCTGAAACCCGACTGTGTTTTATAATAGGATTTTTTATAACTTTTTCATCAGTGATGAAATAGTGGCATATCTTAGAATTAACAGCATGTTGGTGACATTCAGTGACCCTGGGTTGGACTACTTGACTTTCAGGTGACCTGTGTCATGAGGGTGTTGGGCTGATCCATCCCACACAAGTAGTGGACAGCGTTCAGTGGTTCAGTGCCTCGTAACTGGCATTCGTTTACCATTCACATCAGTTACATATTTTCACGCCATTGTTGGCGATCAGTTTCTGAAACTTTGCGTTTTAAATTTCAAACAAACCCTTGTAAGTGAGATTTCCCTCACAAAGGAGTTTTATAGCTATTAAGAAGTAGTGTGTGCTATTTTACAACACTATTGAGGATCTCTAAGTGCTGGAAACAAGCTACCCGACTATCAGCCGATACTTCCCTGAGTGCCACAGCGTGCTGGGCGCAGCCTGGGAGGCCCAGCCAGGGGTACCTCGGGGAGGCCCTGATGCCGCCCCTTCTGTTGCACAGAAGAGTGCAGGTCACCGCTGACCCGCTGTGAGGGGGCAGGGTCCTGGCGGAGGCCAGCAAGAGTGGGCCAGGGCAGGCGAGCAGGGTGGGCCCTGTGTGCAGGGTAACTCGGGCCTGACCTGCATGAACTTCCAGGTTAACGACAACACCAGTGCGGCGGGCTCTCCTGGGGAGGTGCTGTCCCGCCGGTGTGTGACCCTCCTGAAGACGGCCTTGCGCCCGGACATGTGGGCCAAGTCGGAGCTCAAGCTGCAGTGGTTCGACAAGCTGCTGATGAGTGTGGTAGGTGCGGGGGTCCTTGGGACGGGTGGGCCCCGAGCCGCCCCCCTCCGCCAGTCGGGGCTCCTCCCACTGCTCTTCTGGTCGCTGGGAGAGGAGAGAGCGCTGTGCTTACCCCTCCACCCAGGTGGAGCCAGGAGTCTCGGAAGCAGAGTAGTGCCCTTGCTTTTCATGGGCTCATCGCTTAAACCGACTTACTGGCTAGCCCGGGATAAACACGTTTGACTTAGTCAACAGTCTTTAAAATGAAGTTGAGTTTTTAAACACAGATTGAATAATAAACATGGCACCGAATAGCCAGGTGTTAAGAGAGAGCCCCAAGTGCAGGTCTTCTGATGGCTTTTTGGGTGTTCTTCGTCCTATGATTGTCCGGAGGTTACAGAAGCTGCTCTCTTGCTTTAAGCATCTCGTTACCAGGACACAGTTGTGTGTCTAGGTCTCTGGTGAAACCTGAAAGCTTTCAGTTTGAAGATTTTAAAACCTGCAGTAAATGTCTGTTACTTTGTGCTGCAAAGATGAGTGTTGCTGTTCAAGTGTACTGAATGGTCCCACAGGTTTCCTATGTTACAGGAGCTCCAGAGCGGTAGGCCTGCTGGGTCCACAGTGCGTGCTTTGAGTCTAGCCTTAGGCTTCACTGGTAGATATCTCAGATTTCTTTCCTCTGTTTCTCTTGGAAAGGGAATTATTTTCCTATGAGAATTAGTCACCGTTGACTCCAGCTTAGCCCCTTCACGGGCTTACATTCTCCAAGAGTAGTGGGTGTGCTCACGTGGACGTCTGCCTTTTCCCCAGGGTCTACCTCAGAGTAGCATCCATGCAGGGCACGTGTGTGCGTGTGTGTGTGTGTGTGTGTGTGAGCCACAGACACGAGGGTCCTGAAGCCAAACTTAAATCCTTACTGTGGACCTTGGTGCTCTGTTTTTTTTTTTTTTTTTTTTTAGTGCTGACAATTTATGAAGTTGATTTTACGATACAGTTTTAAGGATATTTGCTTTTGGAAGGATGTATGTAGTTGAACTAAAAACATGAAAGGAGAAAAGCAAAATTTATTGCAGCAGTTGCCTTTTTAAGCCAAATACTAATGTTTTTCGTGAACTTTTTAAAGGAAGTTTGACTAAATTCTTAAGGCAAATTTATTGAAAGGAAGATTGTGAAATCCTACTGTAGTCACAGAATATGGCGCCATTTACACGCCTGGTGTGCTCACCCCTTGGTGGTTCTGGGTGTTTTGGTTTCACCTCCCAAGCGCTCAGTGGCATGCGGCTCGGGTTGGCTTGCCCCCTCCCGTCGCCGGCGTTCACGTGCTGTCTCATCCACACCTGGCCCGTGTCCCCCGTTGCAGGAGCAGCCGAACCAGGTGAACTACGGGAACATCTGCACCGGCCTGGAAGTGCTGAGCTTCCTGCTCACCGTCCTGCAGCCGCCGGCCATCCTGAGCAGCTTCAAGCCCCTGCAGCGCGGCGTGGCCGCCTGCATGACGTGCGGGAACACCAAGGTGCTGCGGGCCGTGCACAGCCTGCTGTCCCGCCTCATGAGCCTCTTCCCCACCGAGCCCAGTACGTGGCCAGCACACTCCTCTCTCTCTCTGCTTTCTGCCTGGCTGGGTGGGCCCAGACCTTATTACTGAGACTGCTCCTCCCTCTTCCACTTGCCATATAAGCCATTTTATCATCCAAGCCTTTTTTTTGTACCGTGAAACTTTGTTTAAAAAAAAAAAGGTTGACATAACTTCACAGTCCAAGTCTTCGCATTACATTTTTTGGTCCGCTTGGGAAATACAGTTTCTCTTGATCAGCTAAACATTACCGTTTCTGTAAGGTTAAAAGAAAGCTCGGTTAAAGCATTTTGGTCAAGCGATGAACAGCTGGAAAGATGGAATTTTGGCATGTTTTCCTTGTGTTTAGGGGGTTGAGTTGAGGACTGGGGACATGAAAGGTGGTCACCGAGCTCCGTTAACTGGGAGCCACGCATCCTGGGGTGAGGGTCGCCGTGGGTCCCAGATGATGAAGCTCAGAGCTGGCCTGGGAAGAGTCAGTGTCTCTCAGAGCCGGGCAGGGCCCGCCAACTGGCCCCCAGCCCCACAGTCCCACTCCTGTTTCAGGCACTTCGAGTGTGGCCTCCAAGTACGAGGAGCTGGAGTGCCTGTACGCGGCAGTGGGCAAGGTCATCTATGAGGGGCTCACCAACTACGAGAAGGCCACCAGTGCCAACCCCTCCCAGCTCTTCGGTGAGTGTGCACCCCTCCTGCACACGTCTCTCTGCTCGCTTGGACGGGCTTCCCTTCTGGGAGGAGCTCTGAGCCAATGTGGTGTTGAGCGTGTCTGCGAGTGGCCGGGCGCACACAAGGCCAGGTTCCCTGGGGTCTTGGAGATGGAAGCCCAGCCTCAGAGCTTCTTCCTGCCTCAGACGCACGTGCTCCTCCCCACCCCCCATCTCCAGGGTTGTTTAAAGGTCCATGGTGTAAGCTTTTATGGGACGTTTACAGCTGGTTCTTGAACAATTTGGGGCCTGGGGCGCCGACCCTGCGCAGGTGAAAGCCTTCTTGTGAGTATAGTCGGCCTCAGCGTCTGTACAGGGTCTCGCTGCGTCCACCGTGTCTTGTCCGCAGATTGAGCTGACTGAGGATCGAGTAGCGCTGTCGTGTATATGGCTGGAGAAAAGCCACACAAGTGGACTCGAGCAGTTCAGACTTGTGTCAGGCTCAACGGCAACATCGACATTTCAGATCAATCTGTACTTTTGTCAAAAACGGCCCATTTTTGTCTAGTGCATTGTTTAAATATTTTTAGGGGTAATTGACATTTTTGTGACTTACGCAGTTTTTAGAGACTCAGAAACCCCCTGGCACTCTCCCCCTGCAGGGACCCTGATGATCCTCAAGTCCGCCTGCAGCAACAACCCGAGCTACATCGACAGGCTGATCTCGGTCTTCATGCGCTCCCTGCAGAAGATGGTGCGCGAGCACCTGAGCCCACAGGCCGCCTCGGGCAGCACGGAAGCCGCCTCAGGTGACGCGCTGGGCCGGCCCTGCCTCGGGCCGCCGCGACTGGCAGCTCCACTGACCACTGCTTTCGTGTTCATCATCATTTGCTCTTAACAGAGCAATTCCGAACGTTTCATTGATCTCCAGAGTCAAGCACTCTTTTAAAGTGAAATGCTTTTTAAGTTTGTGATTGTAAGAATGAAGAGATTTTGAGGAGCCTTTGCCACTAGTTATCTAACAGTTTTGCTGTAAGCAGAGATGGCTAAATCAAAGCCACTGTTTCTGAAGAACGAAGTCTCAGGGTCCAGACCCAAGCTGCGAGCTCCGGAACTCGGGTGACGTGTTGTGGGGAGGGGAGCAGTGGGAGTCGCACCTCTCAGCCCGCCAGGGCCGTGCGCGTGACTCCAGGGCTTGGCCGAGCCCCCGGTCCCGTCAGCTCTGTCGTCCCCTGCCCTGTGAGGAGGCTCTTGTTGGGCCTCCCTGGCACGGCGGTGAGGTCAGAGCCAGGAGGCACTTCCCACGCCGGAGCTCTCGTTTCGGGGCGAAAGCGTTCTGGGGAGGGCGTGGGCGGGATCCAGCCGCTTGGGTGGTGGGGATAGCCGGTGTCTCTCCCATGCGCAGGGACCAGTGAGCTGGTGATGCTAAGTCTGGAGCTGGTGAAGACGCGCCTGGCCGTGATGAGCATGGAGATGAGGAAGAACTTCATTCAGGCCATCCTGACCTCCCTCATTGAGAAATCCCCCGATGCCAAAATCCTCCGGTCCGTGGTGAAAATTGTGGAAGAATGGGTTAAAAACAACTCCCCGATGGCAGCCAATCAGGTGAGCTGGGCAGGGGCTGTGCTCTGGCCTGTGGGCCTTCTCGAGAGAAGGTTCAGCCGTCGCTGTCTAAGCGCTTCTGCAAGTTCTCAAGCAGAGTATTTTTTCTCTCCAGTAGTTGCACTCATGGGGTTCTTTTTTTGAGTTGGATTTTTCTCACTGTGCTTCACAAATTTTGAACAGAAACTTGAAATAACTGGTTGTGTAATGTGGTTTTACTTCTGTTAGAATGTTAAATGAGCCAAAAATAACAACCATGAGGGACTGTTACTTGGTAACTAAGATGCTAGCAAACTTCCAGTTTGTTTTCTAGTTTAGTTGCTTTCTCTCCCAAGTGAGTTGTAGTCCCCCAGGAAAATTATGTTGGCACCTGTCTTGATCTTAAGCATCCAAAGAACCATTTAGAAACAACCTTATTTTACCTGACAAGACTGTAGGAGGTTAAAAATCAGCTGAGCAGATGGCTGAAATACTTCTGAACATGTCCTTTCTCAAATAATTGACTCTTAAATTTGTGCAGACACCTACACTCCGGGAGAAGTCCATTTTGCTTGTGAAAATGATGACCTACATAGAAAAGCGTTTTCCAGAAGACCTTGAACTAAACGCCCAGTTTTTAGACCTTGTTAACTACGTCTACAGGTAATCACCGCAGCCGAGCACGTCGCGTGTCGCCCCTGCTGTGCTCTCTGACCCACTGGTGGTGTGACTTTTTAATCTCCTCGTATATAATAAGCTTTAAACGTTCGCTCATGTAAGACACACAGCGTAGGTGGGCGTCATCAGTGAGCCTTTTGTCCAAATGTTCCAGGGATGAGACGCTGTCGGGCAGCGAGCTGACCGCAAAGCTTGAGCCGGCCTTTCTCTCGGGGCTGCGCTGTGCCCAGCCGCTCATCAGGGCCAAGTTTTTCGAAGTTTTCGACAACTCCATGAAGCGTCGCGTCTACGAGCGCCTCCTCTACGTGACCTGCTCCCAGAACTGGGAGGCCATGGGGAACCACTTCTGGATCAAGCAGTGCATTGAGGTAAGCCGGGTGTCCACACCAACGCAGAGAGGCAGACGTCTCCACCGCAGAACCGCTGTCCTCTCTAGTAGGAAGGAGCTGACCAACAGCCAGGAGGTGGAGCGGCCAGGCCAAGCCGGCCTCACAGCATGTGGGCTCTGACCACTTAACTCACGGGGCCAGGGAGCTGGAGGTGAGGGCCCCCGCAAACAGTCAGGCTGTTTGAGTGGATGCAGAGTCAGACGGCCTCCGTTTCTAACTAGCTTGTGGTCAGTTGTTTGTATTCCTCATTATTTGGCTTTATTACCAGCAACCAGGTTTCCTAGGCAACCTAGGTTTCCCGTAGAGAATGGGAGGTTACGCATGCCGTGCACATAGGCTGTTGACTACGTCTGCAGGGAGTCACAGCTATCTGACATGCCAGGCTATGAGATTCTGCTTGCGGGAAAGGAGGGACTCGTGGCCGGGCTTCAGGGAGAGCGTGTGGGCACGTTCCCACCAGAGCTGAGCATCCATTCTCAGCGCTGTGAGCAGCAGCAGGTGGGATTCTGTGATGGTGACACAGGGGGCAGAGGTCCCCGACTTGTTCTTTCAGGAGGCTGTCGGTTATATCAGGTGCCAGGCTCTGGGTCAGGTGGTCAGAGAGACCTTGGAGGAGGGGCTGGCCATTCCTCCTCTGTCCGAAGGTCTGGCCTGTCTCCAGGCAGCACCAGTACACAGCCCCACACTTCTCTGCCTTCCTTCTCGCTCCTCACAGTGGAGCCAGGAGTGTCCTGCCAGGGCTCGCCCACCGTGTGCTGCCTGGCACAGGCTGCCTCTTCCTGCCAGCTGTGCTCATGAGCTTTCTCATGGCAAAGCAGATCGCGTCGCTGCTTGCCTTCGTGCCCAGCACACGGTCTAGACTCCAGGGCTCGGACTAGCTGGTCTCTTTCTCCAGCCCGCTGAGACATGGAGTCAGGGGCACCTGAGAGGGGACAGTGGAAGGGAGGTGCAAGCTCCTGTCTAGGTAGGGGCAGCGGGATAGAGCCAGCCAGGCGCTGGGGGGTCAGTGCACATGTGTGCCCTTGAGGTGACTCGGAGGTCACCGGGGTCCCCACGCCTGAGCGCCAGGCGCAGGTCCCAGGCCTCTCCTCCCCTGCGTGCCCCCAGCTCCTCCTGGCCGTGTGTGAGAAGAGCACGCCCATCGGGACCAGCTGCCAGGGCGCCATGCTGCCCTCCATCACCAACGTGATCAACCTGGCTGACAGCCACGACCGCGCGGCCTTCGCCATGGTGACGCACGTCAAGCAGGAGCCCCGGGAGCGCGAGAACAGCGAGTCCAAGGAGGAGGTAGGGCCGCGCCCGCGCCGCCTCCGCAGCCAGCCTCCCGGCTCGCTGGGAGGATGCTCTATCAGCCGTGGGGGTTCTAGGGCGAGAGGGACAGATCAGAACCTGTCTCTGCTGATAGGTCTGAGTGTGGTGCCTGTTCAGTTACCTACTGTTTCCTTTTTGTGTCAAGGTATAGTTGACGTGCATCCTGTTCATCTCAGGGGTACAACGTGAGGATTTGGTATTTTGTGTGTGTTGTGAAATGATCACAGTAAGTCTAGTTAACATCCATCACCACACGTAGTTACAGGATTTCTTTTTCTTGTGATGAGGACTTCTAAGATTTACTCTCTTAGCAACCTTCAGGTACATAGTGCAGCATTATTAACTGTAGTCCCCATGCTGTCCGTGACACCCCTGTGAGGAGTTTATTTTTTCACCAGAAGTTTGTGCCTTTTGCGTGTCTTCGCTGAGCACAGTGCCCTCAGGTTCTGTCCATGTCGCAGATGGCAAGATTTCAGGGTAGAACTGATGAGCATCTGGGGTTGCCATTCAGTTTTGAGAGCAGTCACTTATCACGAGTTGGTGCTGCTGAGGACAGGGTCTTTTACTCTCTGCTGACGGTCCTCTCCAAGTCAGGAGTCGCCCACGTTGTGTCCTAACGCACCGCTCTGGAGAGTGACGCTGTCGTGAAGGAGCCGTGTCTCTAGCTGGTTCCACAGGCCACCTACTCTGGCCCTCCTGGGTCTCCACCCGGTCTGGCTGGGGCAGCCCAGGAGCCTGTCACTAACCATCAGGGCTGAGCCTCGGTCCCAATGGTTGTCGGGACTCCGTGTGGGAGTGGGGACGACCCTCAAGGCATGGATCTGTGAATGTGTCCTTTAGGCTGTCGGCCTGTAGAAGCTCAGGCTGGCTGGGGCGTTGCATGTCAGAAGACAGCCAGCTGGTGCTGGTGGAGGAAGGCACTCTCTTTGCTCTGAAAGGGGTGGTTTGTACCCCTTGTGTGTGAGATCTCTATTTCATTAACAAATAAGAATTTAAGACTTTTTTCACTCTGCACAGGAGATCATCGGTGATGGGATCTCTCCTTCCTGTAGTCCGCTCTGGGGTTAGTGGCAGCTTTGACATGACTCAGGGAAGCTTTGGGCTTCCCTAGTGGCTCAGCCGGTAAAGAATCCACCTGCAGTGCGGGAGACCTGGATTCGATCCCTGGGTTGGGAAGACCCCCTGGAGAAGGGAGAGGCTACCCACTCCACTGTTCTGGCCTGGAGAATTCCATGGACTGTGTAGTTCATTGGGTCGCAAAGAGTCGGACACGACTTCACTTTTACTTTCACTTTTTTGATGTGACTTGTTTTCATTCTCAAGAACACACACCAAATGTTCCATAACCTGACTTCAAGCCCAGTCTTGGCGATGGGATGTTGACTGTTAACATCCCAGAAGCTTCAGACAGAAATCAGATTCCTTCCTCTTTGGGGACGAGTTGTGTAAAGCCCTGTGCCCACAAGGTGCTGTGCATTGGCCCCGATGATAGTCTTGATCCAAGTAAACCAGTCTGTGCTGCGTTCTCAGGAGTGGCAGGCGGTGATTCCTAGTAGTCTTTATGGTGCTTAAAGTTGTGTTTTCTTTTCTATTTTCCTTTCTGTAATCCAAACATGACAGCAAAATGCTGACATTTTTATAGCATCATGTAAGAAAGCGCTAGATCTGATCTAGCTTTATTTGCTTGTCTTTTGTTTTAGAACTCAGGATTATTTAAATAATCAGACTTCCAGGAAACCGAAGTTTTACTTGGCATAAATGTAACAAAAAGCTTATGAAAGTTGTGTGTGTTGATCTTCTTTAACTATTTGACCTTTTGGTTTTGCATGTTTGTTTTTTGTATTCTTTAGGATGTAGAGATTGATATTGAACTGGCTCCTGGCGATCAGACCAGCACGCCCAAAACCAAAGAGCTGTCTGAGAAGGACATTGGAAACCAGCTGCACATGTTAACCAACAGACATGACAAATTTCTTGATACGCTCCGGGAGGTGAAGGTCTGTGCGGGTCTGGGGGGATGATGGTGGCTCTCCCCTTCCCCGATATTTTGAACAGTCCGTGAGCCTACAGACTCCCCCATTCAATGATGGTGGCTCTCCGCAACCCCCTATATTTTGAACAGTCTGTGAGCCCATGGGCTCCCGTATTCATAGCTTGAGGCGAGCATTTCTGGGGGCAGGTCCGTGATCATTGAGAGCTTTGGCCTCTGCTATGTTAACGTGGAGTCAGGAGCCGCCTGCCCGATGGGCAGGGAGCGGCCATGTGAGGGCAGCCAGGTTGGTTTCAATGCAGCCTTCCACACAGGGCAGCCTGAGTAGCAGACAGGAGCATTCTTCACTTGACTGTTCTCTCCCCCTTTCTGTGGAATGTTTGTACCCTGGGCCTCTGCATTTTTGACAGGGACGTGGTCTGGGGTTAGCTCCCTTCCTGGTCCGCTCTTGGGTGAAAGGGACAAGATGATCTTGACACATGTGTCTCTGTCTCAGCCGCAGGGCCCACTGTGGGCTGGCAGGCGTGTGCCCGAGCACCTCTGCATCAACTGTGTGTTGCTATGTGGGAACGTGGGCTTCAAGCTGCCAAAAACCTGACTATGAGAAATTCACACCTTAGAGACAGCGGAGCTGTGGGCAGAGGCAGCCACGTTTGTGGGTTTGATGTGCCTGTTGGGTCCCCAGTTTGCAGCTCTGGCCCCGGTTGTGGGGCGTGCTGGTCCAGTCCTATCCATTCCAGTTGCTTCTCCATCTGCTCACTGTTCATTGCAGAGACTCTGACCTCTCGTGGTTCCTGATTTCTTCTTCAGGATTACGCCTGCTGGCAAATAACATAGACTCTCTGCATACAGCTCTGTTTCCCCTTGGTGTCTTCAGCAGCCTCTGCTTTGATGGCATCTGTGTATCTCTTGCTTGCACCTTCCGGGTCAGCGTAGTGTTCGTACTTCTTGGACATGGTGAAATCAGTAACGTTAAGAGGTGCTCTGGGAGGTTAGACATGTGGGCATGTCACTGAGCCCCTTTCCCGCGTCCGTACTAGCCGCTCGGCACAGCAGGAGGGGTCTGTGGTGCCCAGAACTCAGGCTTCACTTCGGCACGACATCCATTCAGGTTCTGAACGTCAGGCAGTGGAGCAGCATCGGGTAGAGTGGGTGGTCCTGCTTCCTGGGCAGGGAGTTCGGGCGGCACCCGCATGCCAGGGGCCTGGTGCCAGACGGTCTCTGCCCTGCAGACGGGAGCCCTGCTCAGCGCCTTCGTGCAGCTCTGCCACATCTCCACCACGCTGGCCGAGAAGACATGGGTCCAGCTCTTCCCCAGGCTGTGGAAGATCCTGTCTGACAGACAGCAGCATGTGAGTCTGTGTTTTCTTTAAGTCCTCTTTTGAAAAATACAGTTTTAGCTTTTGAGGAGTGTTCGTGAAAGAAACTCTTGATTAAGTTTCAAAGGCTGAGGGAACTAGCGTTATCCAGGCGTGAGTTACCACACGCGTGCCAGACGCTGGGGGAAAGCACGAAGGCGGGCTGGTTCTTGCACAAGGCCCCGGCCAACCCCAGCCTGCGCTTGGGTTTCAGGCTCTGGCGGGCGAGATCAGCCCGTTCCTGTGCAGCGGCAGCCACCAGGTGCAGCGGGACTGCCAGCCCAGTGCCCTCAACTGCTTCGTGGAGGCCATGTCCCAGTGCGTCCCGCCCATCCCCATCCGGCCCTGCGTCCTCAAGTACCTGGGCAAGACCCACAACCTCTGGTTCCGCTCCACCTTGATGCTGGAGCACCAGGCCTTTGAGAAGGGGCTGAGCCTGCAGATCAAGCCCAAGCAGACAGCCGAGTTCTATGAGCAGGAGAGCATCACTCCACCCCAGCAGGTGAGGCCCTGCCTCCGTGTTCACCCGTCCTGATGAGCCTCTCCCCGGTGGTGGCAGATTAGGGGCCGTGAAGTTGCCCTGTTGGGGAAACACGGTATTCCCCCTTGAGCACTCAGAGACTGCGTTCTGTTCCAGGAGATCCTGGACTCCCTTGCGGAGCTCTACTCTCTGCTGCAAGAGGAAGACATGTGGGCGGGCTTGTGGCAGAAGCGCTGCAAGTACTCAGAGACGGCCACAGCCATCGCCTACGAGCAGCACGGCTTCTTTGAGCAGGTAGCACCGCCAGGGAACCTCCGGGCCTCGTGGGTGGTGGAAGGCGCTGACGGAGGTTCTGTGGTATTGTAGCCTCGAGGCAGTTTCTGTCTAAATAAAGAAGTTTCCTGATTTCTTGGAAGCATGTATTGGTCCACATACAGACTCTGAGATTGAAGCCTCAGTTTTAGAGACATGAACACTGACGCTCAGTCATAAGTTCTTTACTGTCAGTGAGGCCGGCGTGGATGCTTCCCTTCTGCAGTCCTCTGTCCCGTTGGGGTTCGTGGAGCGTGAGGGTTTCGTCCCCCTGCCTGTCCTTGCTCGGTAGTGGGGTCGCTGAGCGTGGCCGCAGCCCCGGGTAGGATGCCGAGCCACAGAAATTCCAGAAGCAGAGGCAGAGCTGTGGCCCAGCTGCCGTCACTGATGGGTGGAGACCTGCACGAAGTCTCGCTGTTTCTGCTCGGGGCGGGGACTCAGGCGCCAGCTCGTTCACTCTCGTTCTCTGGGTGGAGATGCTGAGAGCCCGAAACGGGCCCGGGTCTGTGATCCGGTTTGCCCTAAGTAATTGAGCAGTGGTCGTGCAGCAGTTGCTAGGTAAGCAGCAGTTTGAAAGCATTATTAACTTTTACAGGCGCAAGAGTCGTATGAAAAGGCGATGGATAAAGCCAAGAAGGAACACGAGAGGAGCAACGCTTCCCCCGCCATTTTCCCAGAGTACCAGCTTTGGGAGGACCACTGGATCCGGTGAGCTGAGCGGGGACACAGCCAGGAGTCACTGAAGGGAGCCAGTGGAAAGTCTGAAATTTTCCCTGACAAGTATTTTTAGAAAGGGGCTCTGCTGCTCTCTTTATGGTCCCACGAAGAAAAGTACAAACAAAAATCGAGAAACAGCTATTAAAAGCTTGAGTACTTGAGTGTGTGTTGGAGAAAGTGACTGAGTCCTGCCTCTGCTGGCCCGGAGCTCTGCTCTGCTGTGGGGGTGCTGTTCTTGCTGCTCCATGGGGGCCCCTGCTTCAGTGCCTCGAGCACCGCAGCACCCCACAAAAGCCCACCCTTCTCTATTGGGGGAAACATTTTTTCCTTTCTGTGTAATGGAAGTAGCTTAAAATCACTGAGTTCGGGCCGATCCTTGGTCTCCAGGTGTTCTAAGGAGCTGAACCAGTGGGAAGCCTTGACGGAGTACGGCCAGTCCAAAGGTCACATCAACCCTTACCTGGTCCTGGAGTGTGCTTGGCGGGTGTCCAACTGGACCGCCATGAAGGAGGCGCTGGTGCAGGTGAGGACCGTACCCCCCACACCGTGACCTGTCCACACTCAGGGTACAGTCTCTGCAGGCACAGGGACCATTTCTCCAAAGCCCCGAGTCTCGGGGGGTCTCCCTTCACTTGCATCACACGGGGTACCTTGGCAGATGCAAGATAGCTCCTGGGAAGTAAGAGTTACTTTTGGTTTTCACGAACATCTTTCCTGAGTCTGAGTTAAATGATAACTTGGTTTTAGTTCATCCTTCAGTTACAGGAAGTGTCAGGTGTGGAGACTCTGGACTCGGAGACACTGGGAAGAGCAGAGGCCGTTTTACCGGTGGATTTGGTTGGCAGAGGCGCTGCAGGTGTGAGTGTGGTGCAAGCGCAGGGCCGGGCTGTCAGTAAGCTTGTGGCATGAAAAGCAGTATCACGTTCAAAGCGTATCTTGTATCACAGAAGTGGTAACCGTGTCGTGTAGGTGAAGTCGAGTCCTTAACTTGGTTGAGCTGCACGTTTTTCAGAAGTTAAACTCCATCCGGAGGAGTTCAGTGCGAGGTGCAGGTCTCTCTCGCCCTGGGAGCCTCTGCGGGGCATCGGCAGCCAGGGTTGACGGCCCAGCTCTGCTGCCCGAGCCCACGTCCCTGCCAGCGCCTCGGCCTCTGCCGACGCAGCCGTGCCTGTGGCTCACTCCTCTCCCTCCTGTGTCTCTCTCCCCTGGCGCCCCTTTGCTGCTCAGGTTTTAACCTTTGCCCTGTGGTGTCTGTGTCACGGGGCTCAGGGGTTCGTACCACAGTCCTGCTCTCACCTTGCCCCTTGGCCTGGTGAGGGCGTACTTACAGGCACACCAGTGGTTTTCCTTTCTTGACGTGTAGGCTCAAAGCGCACGGAGGTTACAGGCCGTGTGTTTGAAAGGACTGACTCAAAACTTTACCTGTATTATGGCTCCCGTGCTTATTTCGCCACTGCTGCTGCTTTTGAACAAAATGTGGAAGGTGCAAGAACCGGAATAGCCACAAACCATTAACTACAGGGAGGTTATAGAGCCCAGGGTCTGGACTTTCAGGTTGGGATCAGGGAAATGGCTCCTCTGATGCAGGGAGTTACTCTGAGAAGTAAACCAGTCACTATTTAAGTAAACAAAAATAGTTTACTGACAGGTTGCATTTACCATTGGTGGTTTTTTTTAAAATTCATTTTTAATGTCCTTTTTTCTGATAAATATTGTGCTTTATTTTATATCAATATAAAAATATTTATAGCTCACTCTAGTGTTTCTTTTTCTCCTTTCCGAGGTCTTACTTAGCAGGATATGTGCAGTATCATACTGACCATAAGTCTGACAGATGAGTTTCTTGTTTTACAAGTTCTTGATTATTTTCCCCCAGTTTTAAGGCACTTACTGATTGGAAAAAGCTCAAAGTATATTAATGAGCACTATGGGTAATCTGCAGTAAATTAATTTCAAATGTTTTTGATAGTACTGAATTATTTACTTATTTACCAGTACTTCAAAAAAATCTTTCTCTTATATCTTACAATTATGCGGCTGCTTGCAGCAGTATATTTCTTGGTTCGATTTAATAAATGAGGTAATATTTTCAGCAGAGGAAAAATGAGATGCTTTTGTTCTTAATGTTCCAGAGAGTAGGTATGATTAAACAAGTCCTGTCTTAATTAGTGTTTAAGTCCAGAAAATGTGAGACGGAAGGTTGTGATCGTAAAGGACCCTGTAGGAAGCAGTTGTGTTCCCAAGTTTGCCTCCCTGAGTTTCTTCACGATTGGGTTACTGAGAAGCAGGAGGGGCCACGGACATGACTGTGCTCCAAGGTCAGATGTCACCAGACAAGGCCTGTGTCAGGTCAGCGTGTCGCTCTCACCATCACTGCTCTTGCCCTCTCCAGACTGAGAGCCACGCGGCTCTGATGTGTCATTTCCGTTGTCACTTCCAGAGGTGCTTCCGAATGAATATCTAACTGATCTTGTTACAGCAAGTCCTGTAAAATTTTTTCAAGAATATCTCTGTGTTCTTTCATCTTCTTATATACAAAGAGGTTATTTTTGAAAAGACTTTTTTTTATTTACAGTTTTTAAAATGCTGATAAGATGCGATGAGTTCTAACACCTTCTTTAGAAGGTGCTGAGCACACGCAGGGGCTTTCCAGGCACTTGTGGGGCCTCCGCCTGGGCTGAGGGGCAGACGTGATGCTGGGCTCCATCTGCTCATCAGGAGAACTGATAATCAGGACACGAGAGAGATCTGGGGAACATTTTGCAGTGGATAATAAATGTGGACTTAAGTGACCATAAAGTTTGTGAATGTTCACTCATATTCTTAGAAACCTGAATCGCTGTCTTCTGCTTCTGTATGTAATGTGGAGCAAGTTAGATTGATTTCTCAGGATAACAGTGTGAGTTGGAGACAATTCAGATTTATATGGATACTTACCAGAGTGGAGATGAGCACTTATTTAAGCCTTTTGAAATTCCCTGGCCGACTTTGAAGGTTTTTCGCCTGGTGTATCATAACAGAGTCTTATCAGTTTCCCCTTTTTGGAACTAAAAGTCATCTTAAAGCAAGGAGCCGGTGGCAAGGCTTTGTAGCCAGAGAGATTGGCCGCACTTTGGTGTTTGGAAAAGGAGAGTGTTCAGAAAAATATCTAATGCATTCTCTCTCCAGAGAAAACGAGTGTCTGTTTGTAGCTTAATTGCTCTTTACTGCTTTGCACAACTGGCTACCAAAAAGTTTGCTTTTTGACTCTGCGCTGAGAGGAAGTATACCCACTGCCTCCGTGTGATGCTCTTCCCCACCCAGGTAGAGGTGAGCTGTCCGAAGGAGATGGCCTGGAAGGTCAACATGTACCGCGGGTACCTGGCTATCTGCCACCCCGAGGAGCAGCAGCTGAGCTTCATCGAGCGCCTGGTGGAGATGGCCAGCAGCCTGGCCATCCGCGAGTGGCGGCGGCTGCCCCACGTGGTGTCGCACGTGCACACGCCCCTGCTGCAGGTGGGGCCCTCCCGGGGGGCGGAGGGAGCCTTCTCCAGGGGGGCCCTTCTCGGGGAGGGGGGCCTTCTCCAGGTGGGGCCCGTCCCCGGGGTGGGGGACCTTCTCCAGGATGGGCCCTTCCCATGGGGAGGAAGGAGCCTTCTCCAGGGGGGCCCTTCTCGGGGGAACAGGGGGGCCTTTCCCAGGGGGAGGAGGGAGCCTTCTCCAGGGGGGCCCTTCTCAGGGGGATTGGGGGCCTTCTCCAGGGGGTCCCTTCTCGGGGGGATGGGGGGCCTTCTCCAGGGGGGCCCCTTCCTGGGGGGAGGAGGGAGCCTTCTCTAGGGGGGCCCTTCTCAGGGGGATGGGGTCCTTCTCCAGGGGGTCCCTTCTCGGGGGGACGGGGTGCCTTCTCAGGGGCCCTTCTTAGGGGGATGGGGGAGCCCTTCTCCAGGGGGTCCCTCCCAGCAGAGCCCCTCCCGTTCAGGCTGAGGGCTGTGAGCAGAGCTGGATGGCAGAGGAAACTCCTTCCCCCCGTCCTCCCCCACCATTTGTACTCGGGCTTGGGGAGAGGACAGCTAGAGTCAGAAGGGAGAGGACTGAAACGTGGCTTCTGGTGTTCGGGGCGTCCAGGGGTTTTGGTGAAGGAAGGCCTCCCTCAGGGGTGACTGATGGTTTTCTTGCTTGAGGAGTATGCTCTGATGCCCACCGTGCCAGCCTCAGTGTGCTGCTGCTGTTCAGTCTGAGCAGGGCCTCTCCCTCTGAGACTCCAAGGCTGCAGTTAAGTAGCCTGCGCCTTGGTTTCTTTCTTTGTGTTCCATCCTCTCTGTTTCTGACTCGTTCAGCCACACGGGCCACCGGTCAGTGACTCCCCACAGCCCCCTTGTGCACACCGCCCCCTGCATGGAAATTCCTTCTTCCCATCCTCCCGGCCCCTGTGTGTGTGCACACGCACGTACATACGTGCAGATACACACACACACCCTGGGTCGTGCCAGCTCTTGGCCTCTTTCGTCTGGCACAGAGCAGCTCCCAGTGTGGCTGAATGAGGGATAACTGTAGGCTGCCGTTTTAACAGTAGTTCACAATGCTCACACTTTTTTTCCTCTGGAAAGAGTAGTTCTGAGACTTAAAACTGCTACATTAATTTTTATAGTGTAGTTTTTTATAAGCTTTTAAAATTACGTAGTTATTAATATACTTAGATTATCTTGTCTTCATCATAGTGAACCAGAAGTTCATCGAAGCAGTTTTATCTCTTTGGTTTGATATTTTCCCTTTTCGTATCTATTATTTTGGGCTTGAAAGCAGTATATGTTCAGTAGAAACCATACTTCGAATCCTGGATCTGAATGTTTTTCCGGACCAACATGCGTGTACGATGCTCTCTGGTGCTGGGCGGTGGCGCCGAGCGTCAGCGCCTGGTCAGCCACGAGATCCTGACGGCGGACAGCCCCCTGCTGACGGCCGTTCTGCTTTTCACTTTCATCATGTGAGAAAATCAGTGCTTCATCATTAAACAGGCCTTGTGTTAGGTAGTGTGAGTGTTCTTTGCACATTCAGGTCAGCTAAGCTAGACGTCTGGTAGGTTCGGTGTGTTAAACGCATTCTCAACTTCAGATATTTTCAACTTATGATGAGTGTGTTGGGACATGACACCATGGTAAGTTGAGGAAGCTCAGTGCTAAAAACTACTGAACCGTACGCCTGAAAGGGTGCTTTCAGTGATGTTTAAATTATACTTCGGTAAAGCTGTTACAGTACAAAAACCCATTAGGTTTTCAGAAATCTGAGTGCAATGAACTAAACTTGAAGTATAGATACGGATGGAAAGTGTGAATTCTTGTAGACAATTTTTAAAATTAAGATCAAAACAAAAGGATACTGTGTCCTGAACTTCGTGCTGTGTTTGGGGGTTCAGACAATTCAGAGAGTTTAAAAACATTTCTTCTCAAAGAGTTAGGCTGAAGAGAGAGGGCATATCCGTAAGAAGCCAAGTTTTACGGGGGTGTCTGTGACTCGGTGCCATGTGAAGACAAACACAGATAAACCCAAGATTCAGAGAAGGGAAGAATCGCTATGGGGAACAGAGTGTGAAATTAACAGTGGGAAAAGGCTCAGAGCTGCGCCCCAGCCCCCACCCCCAGCCGAGAGGGGCTCCAGAGGGCACCGCCCGTTTGTAGCCAGCGGCATGTGTTGGGTGTAAAGGGGGGGCGCCTGGACAGATGGGTAGGCGGGTGGTGAGAATACATGTGTCAGCCAGGAGAGAGCATCAGAGCCGTGTTCGAGATGATTGACGTGGCCCTGGGGTTCAGATGTTGACGGAGGAAAACTTGAGGGCAGGAGGCGTTGTCAAAGACCTACCGAGAGCCACACTCAGCGGGGGGCAGAGGGAGGGCAAAGGGATAGTTGTGGGGGCGGGAGGGGGCAGCGTGGACCCCGCTGTTCTTTAGGCTCCGGTGTCACGGCAGCCGGAGGCGGAGGTCTTAAGAGTGGGGGGGGTGGTATCCCGAGAGTCATGTGTGAGGCGTGGAATAAGTCAGATGCCGCATCTGAGTAAATCCCAGAGCATCCTCTTGAATCCTGGGCCCTTCACAGGAGACACTCCTGGTCAGCTCTGCTTTGCCTTCCTCATCCAATCCTTGCGCCCTGCTCACCGTGGAATCTCTCACCCTGGTCCCCTTAGGCAGCCCAGCAAATCATCGAACTTCAGGAAGCTGCTCAGATTAACGCAGGCTTGCAGCCCACCAACCTGGGGAGGAACAACAGCCTGCACGACATGAAGACGGTGGTGAAGACGTGGCGGAACCGGCTGCCCATCGTGTCGGACGACCTGTCCCACTGGAGCAGCGTGTTCATGTGGCGGCAGCATCATTACCAGGGTAAACCCACCTGGTCCGGCATGCCTCCACCATGTAATTTTCAGACACCCACTGTTCCGGTTTCATGTCTTGGCTGTTTTTCTGTTTGTTCTCTTTTTGTTTGTTTTTTCTTTTACCGAATCTTCTGTTTCTTGGCAGGTGTGGTAGAGGTGGTTGGTATGACGAGGGTAAAGATGAAGGTGAAAGAGGGGAAGAATTTCCCTCCTTGCTCCCTTTCTCCACCCGGGACAGACTTGCTGCCACACAGCTGCCTGCTGGCCCCAGGGGCGTGGACTAGTGGGATCAGAGCTCTGGGTCTTGGCCCTTTGTTCTGAAGGCCCCCCACTCCTAAGACCTGCCCTCGGGGGGCCGGGTGGAGCCTTGCGCAGCTTCCCTGGGCCCCTCTGCTGCTCTCCCTACACCTGCCAGGCCTCTTTTTATCCAGAGCAGCCTTGGCCAAGAGGGTAGCTCTCCACCGGGGAGTTGGTGCTTCTTAGATCATCCCTTTGATGCAAACGCGAGGCAGAGTAACGCGGGCTGATCACAGAGCTTCCCATGTTCATAAGCCGCCCTGTGTGTGTGTTTCATTTTTTATTTAAGCCTTAAACTGAGAAATGTCTGACGTGGACTGAAATGTCACTTCTTTCCTCTCCAGCTATTGTAACTGCATATGAAAACAGTTCTCAGCACGACCCAAGTTCAAACAATGCTATGCTTGGGGTTCACGCGTCGGCTTCAGCGATTATCCAATATGGAAAAATTGCCCGGAAGCAGGGCCTGGTCAATGTGGCTCTGGATATATTAAGTCGTATCCACACCATTCCAACTGTCCCTATTGTGGATTGCTTCCAGAAGATTCGGCAGCAGGTCAAATGCTACCTCCAGCTGGCAGGCGTCATGGGCAAGAACGAGTGTATGCAGGTAGGGTGCCAGGTGGACCCAGTGCCCGTCCTTGCCCTGGCAGTGAGGGTCCCTGGGCCAGCTCCTGCCTCAGACAACAGGAAAAGGGACTGGAGCGCTGTGGGACTCTTGGTCTCAGGGAGCAGTTCTGCCAGAACGAGAAGGGGACAGGAAGCCACTCGAGTATTTGAATTATATGCCACGGTCTCTAATCTGCCATATTCTTGGGTAATATAGAACGAAAACTAAAAATTGCAGGACTGTGGGGGCATATGTAGATTTGGGCTATCTATGTTCAGAGAGAAATTAACAATGAAACTGACAAGATATCTAAAGCTTTGGAAAAAATAATACCATTAAGGTGTCTGGAACTGAATTTGTGTTTAGTGATTCAGTTTAAATACTCCTTGTCAGTCAATAAATATTCTAGGTAGGCACGCCTCATCAGTTTAAAATACATTTGTCAGTGACCTTTAGGACTTAACTGCCTGGATCAATATTTTAATGAGGTTTTCAATGAGTGTCTAGCAAATTCAAGAACCTTTCTGTTTTTACAAACAGGGCCTTGAAGTTATTGAATCTACAAACTTAAAATACTTCACGAAAGAGATGACAGCTGAATTTTATGCACTGAAGGGGATGTTCTTGGCTCAGATTAACAAGTATGTATGTTATATAGGTGGCGGGTGAGAGAAAGACTCATCAGATTATTTAAATAATTGTTTGTAACTTAAAAAGCAATGTGAAGATGAAGCTAGAAATTGACATGAGTTGGCATCAGTCATCAGACATGGTGTTCAGCTTTTGTATCTAGGAAAGTAGTAACTTGCAGCAGGATCAGAAAGCTGGCTTGAGTGTGGTACTTTTTAGCTATGAGTTGCTTGACCATGGAACTGCCAATAATGGTTTCATTGCCCCATTTTCTCAGCGTGCTGTCTTGGAAACAGAGTTGATTCCTTTTATGGAGGTGATTCTTGCTTTAGAGGAGGGGTCAGTCAACTGGAAAACACTGTGGTGGGTCCTCAAAAAACTGTAAACGAAGAATTATGTCCTAGCAATTCCACTCCTAGGTATTTATGGAAAAGAGTTGAAAACAGGAGCTCAAACAGGTAGTCGTTCATGAAGGTTCACAGAGTTCTGTTTACAGTAGCAGAATATTGAAACTACTCAAATGACTGGATAAGCAAAATGTGGTGTGTACAAACAGTAGAATATTATAAGAATGAAGTGGTATTTTCTTTAATATGTTGCTGTGCTTAGTCACTCAGTCTTGTCCAACTCTTTGAGACCCCATGGACTGTAGCCCGCCAGGCTCCTCTGTCCATGAGGATTCTCCAGGCAAGAACACTGGAGTGGGTTGCCATGCCCTCCTCCAGGGGATCTTCCCAACCCAGGTATCGAACCCACGTCTCTGGCATTGCAGGCGGATTCTTTATCGTCTGAGCTACCAGGAAATAAGTAACTTTTATTTACTAGTAAGAATTAAAAGCCTTTTTTAACAGGAAGTTACCCCTTGGATGACCTGAAAATTCCATGCTCCATCATGAGCAGAGGGGGCCAGGCTTTCTGTGGTGAGCAGTTTGTGTGATGAAGAACATTGCTGAATTCTCTTCTGAAATCTTTGATCCAGGAATTCAACCATATGTGGAATTCAGGAATTCAGGCTTATATGTGGACAGACATGAGTTTTATAATGAAAGCTCAAGCACAGAATAATAAAAAATACAACCATGATTTTTAAAACTGTAGGATATTCCATTTCAAAGATGCTATGGCTATGGTAGTCTGATATTTTTCTTATCTGTTGAAACTCTTGTTATATGAAAATTACTTAAAATAAGGCTGGTAAATCTGAATTCATATAGCAGATCTATGACATTTTAGTCAATAATTTATTTCATGCTTTGAAAATATTACCTTCGTTAGAAGTGTGTTTAATATTTTTTCTTTCCACGTTTATGAATTCCCTATTAAGTTTTACCTAATCCAATCTGATGCTTAAATGATTTTAAATGTCAACAATATAAAAATATAGCTAACATTTTTCTAAATGATTAAAGCTTTGCACCCCTTCATTTTGGGTTTCGCTAGTGGTTCAGATGGTAAAGAATCTGCCTACAATGCAGGAGACCCAGGCTTGATCCCTGGGTCGGGAAGATCCCCTTGAGGAGGAAATGGCAACCCACTCCAGTATTCTTGCCTAGAGAATTCCATGGACAGAGGAGCCTGGCGGGCTACAGTCCATGGGGTTGCAAAGAGCTGGACATGACTGAGTGACTAACACACACACATTCTCTTTCGTTTAATTATTAAATCAGTCCTTGCAGTTCTCCTGCACACCTCTCAAACATACCCACCCCACATGCACTTGGACTGCCTTAGTTCAAGCCTCCTGCCTCCCTCCAGTTTCTTCGCTCTCCCACACATTCTCAACATGGTCACGAAGTAGTCAGATTTGTGTCTCAGAAGGATCACCCCACTTTTCTGCTCAAAACCCTGCCCTGGCTCCTCACCACGCCCTGGTCTCACTTTTGTGAGCACGGTGGCCCTCAGTGATCTGGCGCACACCCACCTCTCCTGCACATCTCCCATCAGAGTGCTTCACACTAAACTAACCGGCTGTGAGAACTCTCTGCAGGACTCTGCACGGCCCCCCTTTCCTCGTTACCATCCTTTCATCCTGAGCTCTGGTGAACTCCATCATCCTTCACAACCCAGCTCAAACATGACTTCTTCCCTAAGGCCTTCTTAAGCCCATCCAACTCCGAAATTACCCACTCCCTCTTCTAAATCTCATAGCACACCTTTTACTTACCACTTGTGTTGTAACTGTTCATTTCTGTGCTTGCCTTTTCTATATCACTGTAAACCTTTTGAGACCATTAAAGCAGTTTTGTGTTCGTTAAACCAAATTGTCTTTGCTTCAACAATCTAAGTAATTGGGAGCAGGGATGGGATGTTTCCAGGGTGATCCACAGTGGCCGAGATGCTGCTGCTTCTTCAACAGCAGACATAAACCTCATGTTTCTTTAATCACAGGGATCACCAGACCCTCTTGGATTAGCATACATAACACAGCTCTTAAATATGGGTTGAGTATTTCTGACTTGGTGCAAGATATGTACATTATGTTTTACTTTAAACCTTTTGGCAGAGGTGGTGGTTTAGTTGCGAAGTCATGTCTGACTCTCTTGTGACCTCATGGACCGTAGCCTGCCAGGCTCCTCTGTCCATGGGATTTCCCAGGCAAGGATACTGGAGTGGGCTGCCATCTCCTTCTCTAGGGAGTGAAGTGTTGACATGAACGTCAGCATGGATGAACCTCAGAAACACTGAGGCTGATTGAAAGAGTCTAGACACAAAAAGTCGCCGTCTGTGGGTCCATTAATGTGAGATGTGCGGTAGTCAGTCCACAGAGGCAGAGCAGCAGTAACTCCATGGGTGGCCACCGGGGCTGGGGGTTGGGGGCAGTGGGGAGTGGTGCTTCTTGGTTCGGGGTTTCCTTGGGGTGATGACAGTGTTCGCAGCCTCCGTAGAGGTGGTGGTCACAGAGCATTTTAAATGTACCAGCTGCCCCCGAATTGGTCACTTCACGACGGTTGGTTTTCTGTCCCGCGGTGTTCACGGTCTCAATTTGTGTCCTCCCAGGTCTGAGGAAGCGAACAAAGCGTTCTCTGCAGCCGTGCAGATGCACGACGTGCTGGTGAAAGCCTGGGCCATGTGGGGCGACTACCTGGAGAACATCTTCGTCAAGGAGCGGCAGCTGCATCTCGGGGTGTCCGCCATCACCTGCTACCTGCACGCGTGCCGGCACCAGAACGAGAGCAAGTCGAGGAAGTACCTGGCCAAGGTGAGGCCAGAGGAACTCGCTTTGACCAGAGACCTTCCTGGGAACCTTTAGTTTGGATGGAAGCTCAGCGACCTCCTGGTCCGTGCTGGGCATGAGGCAGCACACAGAGTCTGTAGGTTCTATTTAAAGCTGGAAAGTGGAGGCCTGGACATTCTTGGGGTCAGAGGACTTCTTAGCCGCAAAATGGAACCTGGAGTGCGGGTGGGTCTTAGAGCTCAGGTCTGGTGTGGCTGTGGGCCTCCCGCTGGACGGGGATTCCTGCAGACTGCGAGGGCTCTGCCAGGAGCGCACCCTGCCGCGCGCCTCAGGCTCTGACCTCTCGCTCCCAGGGCCGTGCACACAGGCTGGAGCCAGTCTGTGTGATGCTGAGGCCCTGGGTTCCTGCAGGGTGAGGTCATCCCGTGGTACCCCACTGCAGCGCTGGGCACAGGGCTGTATCCACGTGTGCCTAGTGGATGGCTGCTTGAGCCTGAGCACCCTCCTAGCGTGCACCCTCTTGGCTTCCCTGGGAAACACATCCGTACAACCCAGAATCCGTTCTTGCAGATAACTTAAGAATAGATTGTTCCGCTTACTTTGTCCAATAAAGGTGAGGAGTTTTTAGAATTCCTTGATCTAACGTCAGAGTTTGGACTGAACATCCCAAGTGGTGAAAGCCGACTGCGGACACAGGCCGGCTGTAGTCATGCCGAGGAGCCGCTGCACAGCCAGCTCTGGGTGTGCTTTCCTGTGGATGAGATGGTTTCAGAGTCTCCTGACGGCAGACTGCCAGCGGGGCCTCGCACTAGGGTGGTGGTGGTCACCTGAGATCTGAGCAGAAGTCCATTTTGTTCTGGGGAGATCACAAGTGTGGGTAACAGACTGGAGCCCGTGGGGTCCACATGACCACCGCTAGCCAGCTGACCAGGTCAGTTAGTAGTTGGCATTAAAGCTAAACCTTAACGAAAACTGTATTTATATTCTCAGCGTCATCTATCTGTAAGCTCTATTAAGTTTCATCATACAGTTGGGCCTTTTGTCCATGTTTCCCATGATGCCAGGAAAGGTGCCTTGTGTGGCAGTTTAATGTCGGGAACGCCCCTGACCGGAACCGGAGACTTTGGCTCAGCTCCCTGACTGCCCTTCTGTCTTAGGTGCTGTGGCTCCTGAGTTTTGACGATGACAAGAACACCCTGGCAGATGCCGTGGACAAGTACTGCATCGGCGTGCCGCCCATCCAGTGGCTGGCCTGGATCCCGCAGCTGCTCACCTGTCTGGTCGGCTCCGAGGGAAAGCTGCTTTTGAACCTGATTAGCCAGGTGGGACCTGCAGGGCCTCTTTGGTCACAAGGTGTTTTCCCTTCACATCCTTTTTTCCAAGAAAGAAAATGTGCACCCTCAGAGTTTTGAAACTAAGATGGATGGGCAGGCGTGCGCAGTTAGCTGTCACCTGACGTAAAGCAGAGGGGACAGTAGTTGCAGAGCACCGCGGGGTTGGCGGGCAGTGGTCTGCTGGACTTATGGCGTCAGGATGCTGACTTCTTCTCTTACACACGTTGCCACGTAAGATACACGTAAAGTATGCCTTCCGTTAAAATGCAGGGTCCCTGGCGAGCACTCGGGTTACTGACCAGGCGCGGGTGCCTGGTCAGTGCCCACGGCTGACTCCCCTTCACGGGCTGGACCGGGAGCTCTGAGCCCCAGAAGAAAGCTCGGCAGGCTGTGGGTCTGTTGCTCTTGGCCCAGCTGCCCAGCCGCGCTGTTGGAGGCTCACAGTCGTGTGCACTGGGGCAGGCTGGGGGGATTGGGCCTGTAGAAAGGCTGTCATGACCTGTGTTTGAGGTCTGCTCCAGATTATCCTCCTCTTGCGCAAAGGCCGAGAGGCAGGGGAGGGCCCTGAGCAGGGGACATGTGGATACCGTTTGGTCTGGGATTGGTGCCTTCGATGGCGTTTGTTTTATCAAGTTACAGAGTCCTGTATGTAGCCTCTCACACGTGAACCTGTAACCAAGCACCCGGGGCATGCTGCTCGCTCGCCGCTCATGCACAGCATCTACACGGCACCCAGAAGTGGTTTCATTCTTCCTTGAGCGCTTGCGGCTGTGGTCCTGGGTACTGGTACTTCACCTGGAGTTGATCTGTCAAAGACGTAGATTCTGTTTGGTATCATCATTCACTGGACATCTCTTAACATACATTAGCCAGCCTTCCTGCAGCCAGTGGCCAAGCTGGGTAACGTCTGCTCAGCCCTTCTGAAGAAGCCGTAGAACTCTAGTTGACCAAAACTGGCATTTCTTACCTAAAAGAAAAAGGCCAGTCCCCTGCGTCCTACAGTTACACAGAGTGAAGTGACTCGCCAGGGAGCCCCTTCGTCAGCCTGCTCTCAGTTCTGGTGAATGAAGACGGCTGGCATTTTGTGTTCTCTGTCACTGGCCTGAGAGGCAGGCACCTGAGTGTCTGCCCCCTCAGGTTAGATCAGATGACGAGTGAGGTTGCTCTGCCAGGAGGAGTCTTGGGTGGGTGAGACTGATGGAATACACCAGGCTGCTCTTGCCTGGGTCTTTTCTGGCTAAACTGGACGTTGGGCTTGCTGTTCAGTCCGGCCTCCTGTCTGTGCTAAGTCAGTGGTGCCGGCCAGGTGCGGGCCCCTTCCCACTCACGACTGACTCTCTCTGAGCAGGTGGGACGCGTGTATCCCCAGGCTGTATACTTCCCCATCCGGACCCTGTACCTGACGCTGAAGATAGAGCAGCGGGAGCGCTACAAGAGCGGTACGTCTCCTGGGGGCAGCGGCCAGGCCGTGGGGCGGGTCCCCAGGGCGTCCGGGTTCCCACTGTCGCCAGCACACGCCCCGGCAGCTCCCCTCCAGCCCGCGGGCCCGTCTGTGTTCAGATGCTGGGAGGACACCGGGGTGGGAAGACGAAACCTGACCTCCCGGGGGCTGCTGGTTCTCCTTCTCCATAGTGTGACAAGGTGTTCATCCACTCCAGTGATCTCATCCATAAGTAGGAGAAAATATGTGAAACCCAGGGCCTCAGTGGTAAAGAATCTGCCTGCCAAGACAGGAGCTGTGGGTTCGATCCCTGGGTCGGGAAGATGCCCTGGAGGAGGAAATGGCAACCCACTCCAGTATTCTTGTCTGGGAAATCTACAGACAGAGGAACCTGGCTACAGTCCATGGGGTTACAAAGAGTGGACACAACTGAGTGACTAAACAAAAAACAAAAGTTGAACTTAACTCATTAGTTATAAACGCGTTCTGATAAATAGCACAGATGCCACTTACTGTGTTACAAGGAATCACACCTTCAGCTGCCAGAAGAATCCGCACAGAAAGCAGTCTTACCTGGGCCTTCTCTGGTGGTCCAGAGGTTAGGGCTTCGAGCTCCCAACGCAGGGGTCACGGGTTCGATCCCTGGCCAGGGAACTAAGATCCCATTTCCACACAGTATAGCCTAAAGAAAAAGAAAAAAATCAGTCTTAACCAAAGGTAAAAACTTATTCACAATAGGTTTTTAATCTGTAACGATTACTGTGGTACGTAGAGAAATAACCTACTTAATGGTTTCAGTTACCCACTAAGCATGGTGCTCTGTAAACAGTCAAAGCACCGCTTACTTGCTGTGTCTTTAATACGTAGACACACTCACTGCGAGGCCAGAGCCTTTCCAGGAAGGTGACTCCCTCCTCCCGACGGTGGTGGCAGCTCCCGGTCCTCTGTAGGGTGGGTCTTCGTGCCAACCTCCTGGCTGGCTAGGTGGATTGGAGTTTGGGTCAATTGAAAGTTAAGGGTTTTTGTTCTAAGTGAGTTGAAGCTTTAAAAAAATGAGCATCAGGGGTTCTGTAGCTTTTCTTACGAAGCAGCGAGCTTTGTTTTTAACGTCATTTGTATTTGTGGTTTGGCTTTCCTTGATGAAAGCACACTTCTAGATTCTCAGAGCTAATACAAAGAATGAATTGTGAAATATTTTGCCAGACCTTAAAAAAAAAAAACTCAGACTCCCACTGCAGTTAGAGGGAGTCCAGGGAGCGTGCGCCCCCCCACCTGGACTGCAGTCACACGCCCGCCTCGCGCCCTCACCCGTGCGCCTTCTGCTTGCACTGCGCCCCGGGACAGGGCACCTGCCTCGCAGCCCCGGGAGGCCCCCGGGGTGTGTCCCGCGCCGGCAGGAACCAGCGTTCCTCTGGCCGGGGGGTCCTCGGAGCGCCGGCTCTCCCGTCGGCCAGTGCGGCGCTGACATTGGCGTTGTGTGTGTCGCTCTCAGATTCTGGACAGCAGCAGCCAAGTTCAGTGGGTAACCAGTCCCATTCTGCATCAGATCCAGGGCCCATAAGAGCCACGGCCCCCATGTGGCGCTGCAGCCGTATCATGCACATGCAGCGGGAGCTGCACCCGACGCTGCTGTCTTCCCTGGAAGGCATCGTCGACCAGATGGTCTGGTTCCGGGAGAACTGGCACGAGGAGGTACGCGGCGGGTCTGTGTGCCGCGGAGGGCGTGGGTCTGGGTGCCCTCGCAGATGCGGCCTGTCCACACGAGCTCCCCGCTCGTGTGTGTCTGTGGGTGGACTGGCTGATGGAGCCGCAGAGTCTCCACGTCTGCACTCTGGTGCTGTCGTCACCGCCGAAGCAGAAAACTTGAAACGAAGGCGACATCAAGGAAGCCATTGCTGCCCTTAAAATGCTTCTTTTGTTCACTTGTCCGAATCTAACTGCTGAAATCCCACCACTGGCCAAGGAGCAGTGGGGTGGGCAAAGGTCATCTCGGGGGTCATCATCTCCAGGGGCCAGAGCTGGTTCTCAGGCCGCCTCCTCAGTGGCGGTGATAAGTAATCAGCGTTTGTTGTCTGGTTGGCCGCGAGGCCCCCTCGTTAGTGCTGTGTTACTCTGTGTGTGTGCACAGCACACGGATGTGATCTGAAATAGGCTTTTCCTTGAACAACAGAAGGGTGTGTGCGCGATGCAAAGGGTGGGGTTGTGGGTCTTTTTCTTCTGTTAACGTTTGGGATGCTGTTCCTTGCTGTTGAGAACGCAGCTCATGGCGTGAGCGTCCAGGGTACCCCCCGCCCTGGTTCTGCACACTCTGGCGCCCCGAGAGCTTTGTCCGTGGTGGGGCCGGCTGGGTGGGTGCCCAGTGGGTAGGGGGCAGCTTGCTCGAGTGCAGAGCTCTGTTGCGCGAGCCCACCGTGTCTCTGTCCCCCAGGTCCTCAGGCAGCTCCAGCAGGGCCTGGCCAAGTGCTACTCCGTAGCGTTTGAGAAGAGCGGAGCGGTGTCGGACGCCAAGATCACGCCGCACACCCTCAACTTCGTCAAGAAGCTGGTGAGCACGTTCGGGGTGGGCCTGGAGAACGTGTCCAACGTCTCCACGATGTTCTCCAGCGCCGCCTCCGAGTCCCTGGCCCGGCGCGCCCAGGCCACCGCCCAGGACCCCGTCTTCCAGAAGCTGAAGGGCCAGTTCACCACCGGTGAGTCCCAACCCGGGGAAGCGGCCCCTCACCCTGCTCCTCGGTCCTGCCCATCCCAGTTAACCGCCTCCGTTGCTTTTCTGGAACGCAGCACAGGGTGGGCAGGTTAGACGGTAAGCAAACAGGACACTCCCCTGCCCCGAGATCGCATGGCCTTCCCTCCAGGGGAAAAGTCAAAGAATCGGAGCCGGGGTAGACACAGGGATTTAGGACGCAGTCCTGCTGCCTGCCGGGTTTTTGTGGAAGATTGGACAGGGTCAGGTGAGGCAGTAAGACCCAAAGGTGCTGGCTCCGCGGTGACGGGCAGGGATCCCCCTGGTGGTGGCTCTGGTGTCAGGACTGGGAGGGGACTCTCGCGTTTCCTGGACCCACGGGAGCACGGATCCAGCCCCACCTCTCTGTGTGACCCCTTGGTGCCCCTCACTCAGCCCGAGTCCCTGTCGGGGACCCCCGGGCACACGCAGGCCAGGCCGCGCCCCCTGGAGCTGGAGTGCGTGTGGTCTCTTCCTCACAGCAAACGGAGGTGTCTGAGATGGAAGTCTTGTGGACACCATCCCATACTACTGAGAAGAAGTGATACTAAGTGCATCTGTATCTACACCCAAATGTAGTCTGAAATAGAGCCTTAAAGGTGGAACACATCTGGATTCTGATGTGAAAAAATGACAGGCGCTAAAACCTGGAAGAGGGCCAGCCTCGAGGCGCTGACCCACCACCAGCTGCAGTGAGCGTCAGATGCCCTCATCGAGCCCCTCTGGCCACACGCCCCAGGGGCCGACCCTGTGTCCATCCTGGGTTCTGGTCTGGAGAGTGCAGGAGGGTTGCCCCTCCGCCCACAGCAGCATCGCAGCCCTGGCTCCAGCTCCACGTCTGTGAGCACGGGGGAAGGCAGCTCGGGAGAGTCGGTCTGGAGACGGAAGACTGACCCACGTGGGAACGCTGTGCCGAGCGCTGACGGCCGCTTTGTGGCGACAGCCCCAAACGCGAGTCCCCCAGATGCCCCTCCAAGGAGAAGGGACACGCAGTGTGGCTCTTCCACGCTCATAAAGCAGATGAAGAGGCGTTAACTGACACACACGGCAACTTGGATGAACTTCAGAGAAATTATGCTGAATGCAGAAGGCCGCTCTCAGCAGGATTCCTGCCACGCACTTCTAAATCATGAAGCCTTTGTGAGGTCACGATGGAGAACAGACCAGCAGTGGCCAGGCGTTGGGTGTGGGGGAGGCGGGCATGGCTCAGAGCTGGGGGACGGGGGCCTCCTGGATACACAGCGGGGCGCCCCCCACGCGTCTCACGGATGCACACGTGCACACAGAACACGCACAGGTCACGTGTCTGAATCAGCCCCGTGGGTTGTGCCAGTGCCTTGGTTTTGGGAAGGGGTGTGTGGCCCTCCCTGTTAGGTTTCTTGGTGCTCCTGTGAATATTTATTTCAAGATAAAAGTTAACAGCAAATAGAAACCCGTTCCATGAAGACCAGGCCAGGCCTTGATAACAGCTTCCTGCCCCCGAGTTGAGAAGGTGCACAGCCCCGTGTCCCGGTGGACGAAGACCTGCCTCCCCCGTGTTCACCTCGCTAGTCACAGGACCGCACGTGAGATGGTAAAGGAAAGCCGGAGAAACGCCGTGAGGAAAAACCCCACGAGAGAAGTGCATCGACTGTCGTGAAACTGATGACACGCATGCACAGTTAAACTCACACGTGGGCATGACGAGTGGAGTTGTGGGAGCAGCTGTGTGTCAGGCCCAGAGCTCCGCGCCGTTTATTCCAGTCGGCATTTTTATGTGCTGTTTATTGGAGTCCTGCCCCCCACAGCACTTCATTACAGACTAGATGGAAAACGCGCCTGTTTCCTCCCTGGGCCGTGCCGGAGTCGTAGTTGTACAGTGAATTGAAAATCACCCAGGTGACTGAAATGTTTCTTAATCATATTCTGTTTTGCAGATTTTGACTTCAGTGTTCCAGGATCCATGAAGCTTCACAATCTGATTTCCAAACTGAAAAAGTGGATCAAAATCCTGGAGGCTAAAACCAAGCAGCTTCCAAAATTCTTCCTCATTGAGGAGAAGTGCCGGTTTCTGAGCAACTTCTCGGCACAGACGGCCGAGGTGGAAATTCCCGGGGAGTTTCTGATGCCAAAGCCGACACATTACTACATCAAGATCGCTCGGTGAGTGCGCCTGGCCGGCCTGGGGTCACCAACGCCTTCCCCCGGGAGAGGCCCGGGAGATGATCCAGGGAGACCAGTCAGCGGTTCACGCTGTGATTCCCTCCCTTCTGCCCCCGGGAGAGGACACGGGACTGCCCTCAGATTGGAGTCTTTGGGCACCTTTCACATGTCCAGGCGAACCCATGAGTTCCGTGTTTTGTCTGAGTCAAGCTTGTGTTTGCTCTCAAAAGAACCCTTTCTGAATGCTTGTAGAACTTGACAAAGCAGAGTTTTGCAGTGTTTTATATACTCTGAAAGCACAGTATTCAAAACAGAATCAAATGATGTTAAAAATTTTTTAGAGCAAAGCGAGTTGCATCCCATTTAAAACGTAAAGCGAGCTGGGAACTGGCCTTAACAGGGCCCTCCAAGTCGGACCCTGCCGCTCCCCTCCACCGTCGGCCCCAAGGTTGTGCGGGCCCCACACCGCCCCTCCGCTGTGAGCCCCGAGGGTGCACAGGCCCCAGGCCGGCTCATCAGCAGCGGATCCTCTGTCCCAAGGGCCCAGGCCCTCCCACTTCTGGGGTCCCTGGTGTCCTCTGACTGCGGAGGCCAGACCCTCGGCGCAACTGGTCGTCTGGGAAGCTCTGCTCTCAAAGCAGAGGGGTGGAGTGGGCGCGTGGCGTGGTGTCAGCGCCCGCGGTCTTGGCAGGTTCATGCCCCGGGTGGAGATCGTGCAGAAGCACAACACGGCGGCCAGGAGGCTCTATATCCGCGGGCACAACGGCAAGATCTACCCATACCTGGTCATGAACGACGCCTGCCTGACCGAGTCACGGCGGGAGGAGCGCGTGCTGCAGCTGCTGCGCCTGCTCAACCCCTGCCTGGAGAAGCGGAAGGAGACCACCAAGAGGCACCTGTTCTTCACAGGTACGTGCACGGCCGCCGCCAGGTATGCCCTGCTGGCGCCTCTGGGTACGCCCTGGTGGTGCCTCCGGGTATGCACGCAGCCACCTCTGGGTACACCCTGGTGGCGCACAGCCCCTGCAGGACACGCGCCTGACCAGCACCCACCTGGAGAAGCAGGCCCCGACCGGGCGCACAGCTGTCTCCACTCGCCCATGAGCCTGCCCAAGCTCTGGTGACGTTGGCTGAGCAGGTGGCATGCTCCACATGGTTTTTAAGCACAGTCTTTGATCTCTTCTTGGACTTCTATGGTGGCTCAGCTGGTAAAGAATTCCCCTGCAGTGCAGGAGACCCTGGTTCAATCCCTGGTTTGGGAAGATTCCCTGGAGAAGGGAACAGCCACCCACTCTGGTATTCTGGCCTGGAGAATTTCACGGATTGTATAATCTATGGGATCACAAAGAGTCGGACACGACTGAGCGACTTTCACTTTCACTTCTTGATCTGCTCTGGGCACCACCTGAGGCGCCCGCCTTGGAGTCGAGGAGCCCCAGGAAGGCCCCTGACATCTCATTGAGGCGGCACCCAGCAACCTCGGGTGAGGTCTTTACAGAACCAAGTGGTGGTGGGTGAATCGTGAACCTGTCACGTGGGGCGGGGCGGTGCCTGTGGCTCCCCAGCCCCAGAGAGAACAGTGGTCACCCTTCATGTTGACCCGGGTTTGGAGTCCGTTGCCGTGCGTGGTGTCTGGTCCTGTTCGGAGCTCTCTGATGGCTGAGCTGTGATCCAGCCTCTTCTTTTATTTTTAAACTTTACAATATTGTATTAGTTTTGCCAAATATCGAAATGAATCTGCCACAGGTATACCCACGTTCCCCATCCTGAACCCTCCTCCCTCCTCCCTCCCCTACCCTCCCTCTGGGTCGTCCCAGTGCACCAGCCCCAAGCATCCAGTACCGTGCATCGAACCTGGACTGGCGACTCGTTTCATACATGATATTATACATGTTTCAATGCTAAAGTCTCTCACCTTTAAGTTCAGAATCCCCCAAAATAAGTGAATTGAGAAATCGGCTCTGCAGAGCGCTGTGGGTGTTCGAGCACATGTGTGACGCACTCTGCTGGTCGGTCCCCGCCTCACCCGCCGTCTCCCCTCTCTCCTCAGTCCCCCGCGTGGTGGCCGTGTCTCCGCAGATGCGCCTGGTGGAGGACAACCCCTCCTCGCTGTCGCTGGTGGAGATCTACAAGCAGCGCTGCGCCAAGAAGGGCATCGAGCACGACAACCCCATCTCGCGCTACTACGACCGCCTGGCCACGGTGCAGGCGCGCGGGACGCAGGCCAGCCACCAGGTGCGGGCGGGCGGGCGCAGGGTAGGGCCGTGCGCCTCGGCCAAGGGCCATTCACTGCAACAGGACAGAGGCATGTTTTCATTCAGCCTCGCAGAAGCTCAGAGGCCTTCCCGCAAAACAGCTCAGAAATTAGAATTTTAAAGGAACTTCCTGGCAGGTTCATTTGGTTGGCAGCCGGGGCGTAGGCGGTGTGAGGCTGTCCGCCCGCCTCCTGGGCACCTTCACGGGTTTGCTGCCAGGCCTCCTGGTCACGCACAGTCTCTGTGTGGTGTGTCCTTGCTAAAATGCAGAATGTGGGGACGTGGAAACCTGTCGAGCCAGCCGTTTCTGTGGCCTCGGGAGTCCCGGATGCCCCGGCTGCACCTGCTGGCGGGCCGAGGGTCTCTCTGCACCTGCGGGTCCTGCTCTGGGGGCAGCGGGGCAGGGGGAGCGTGGGTGAGAAGGCTGTGTCCAGGGTTCTCTGTGTCACCAAGAGGCAACCCTGTGGCCGGTTCTCCTGCTGCCTCCGTGGTCCTTCCTGGCTCCCCGAGGGCGCCTCCTGGATCTGGGGAGAGACCCCCAGGGCCGGAAGCTGCCTCTGTTGTCCAGGGACTGGTCTCCCATTAATCTGGGTCCTAAAGGTCTTGGTTCAGGACAGAGCCCAGGGGTGCCCGTCTCAGCCCCGCACCATGCTCAGGGTGCAGGGTCTCGAGTCAGCCCCCACCGTCATGCGGGCAAAGCAGGTGGGGTTCTTCTGTGCTCAGTGGTCTCCGTGGACCATGGCAGTTTTGAGGTGTTGGTGGGAAGTGAATGGATTGGATTCTCAAGGCTCTGTGTTCCTTGGACTGTGGGAGCCAGTGACCCTTGTCTGCAAATACGTGGCTACATCGGAAGCCCCCTCCCGCTTTGTGAAGATGGAGCTGAGCGCGGGTCTGGCACAGGGATGGTGCGGGGCCCTCCTGGGCCCGCGGGAGGCGCGGACGTCTCTTCTTAGTCTTCCTCCCCTAGTTTGCTTCGTTACTGACTCGGCTCCTTTACCCTTTGCGGTTTTTACCACACTGCCTGTAAATTTGCTTGTTCTGGACGCATCATGTGAGCAGAGTCACACAGCATGTGCTCTTTCGTGCCTGGCTCCCTCCGCAGCGTGTTCTCAAGGTCATCCGCTCGGTGGCACGTCGGTACTGTTTCTTGCTGATTATTTCCTTATATGAAGAGACCACGTTTAACTTACCCACTTATTAGTTGGTGGACGTTTATGCCTTTTGTCTGTTAAGATTAATGCTGCTGTGAACACGCATGTACAGGTTTTTTTGTGGATTTTTGTTCTCATTTCACTTGGCCATCTGTATACCAAGGGTAGAATCGCTGGGTTATCTGGTAACTCTCACGTTTAACATTTTGATGGAGCCACAGACTGTTTTCCAAAGTGACCGCAATGTACGCGAGTTCTGATTTCCCCACGTTCTTGCCAGCACTTAGTATTATCTGTCTTTCTGACTACAGCCACCCGAGTGTGTGTGAAGTGCTAGTTTATTTTGGTCGGTAGCAAGTGATACTGAGTATTTTTTCATTTGCTGATTGGCTGTTTGCATATTTTCTTTGGAGAAAAGTCAGTTCAAGTCCTTTACTCACTTTTTTAAATAAATTTTTTTTAAGTTCTGTGCCGCACCGGTCGTCGCTGCTCCTCGGGCTTTCTCTAGCTGTGGTGAGCAGGGTCTGCTCTCCAGTCGCCGTGCTCTGGCTTCTCGCTGTGGACCCCCGGCTCAAGAGACGTGGCTGCAGTAGTTGAGACACATGGGCTCCGCTGCCCCGTGGCCTGTGGCATCTTCCCGGATCAGGGATTGACCCCCTGTCCCCTCCGTTGGCAGCCGGATTTTTAACTACTGGACCACCAGGAAAATCCCCGTTTGTTCTTTTTTTATGTTGGGTGATTTGTAAAAAGACTTGTTTTTTATTGATTCTAAGAACTCTTTCTATGATCTGGATGTAAGTGACGACAGGTGACTTTCTTTCCTTGCTGGGTATGTCGTCCTGCTTCTCCACGTGCCTCATAACCTTCTGCTGAAAACAGGATGTTTTGGATAATGCAGTGTGGCCACACTCACCGTCAGACCCTTCCCCACGCGGTGTGTTGCTGTGTGTGTGTGTGGTGACTTCTTGGGCTCAGTCAGCCCAGGAGGCTGTTGAGGAATACCCAGAACCAACGCCGGGACCTTACCAGCGGCCCTGAGCACCACACACACACACCCCCACCCACACACCCCACCCCCCCACTGAGGTGTCTGTTCAGCCAGCCCGCGCCTGACCTGCTTGCCGAACTCCCTGTCCCCCAGGTCCTTCGAGACATCCTCAAGGAGGTTCAGAGCAACATGGTGCCCCGAAGCATGCTCAAGGAGTGGGCCCTGCACACCTTCCCCAACGCCACCGACTACTGGACCTTCCGCAAGATGTTCACCATCCAGCTGGCACTCATCGGCTTCGCAGAGTTCGTCCTGCACCTCAACAGACTCAACCCCGAGATGCTGCAGATCGCACAGGTAACGTGGTGGGCGCGGCCGGGCCCCCCTCTCAGTCTGCGCCTGCTGCTTCTGCCCCTGAGTGTCTGCCTCCGACCTCCAGGACACGGGCAAGCTGAACGTGGCCTACTTCCGCTTTGACATAAACGACGCCACTGGGGACTTGGATGCCAACCGCCCTGTCCCTTTCCGCCTCACACCCAACATCTCCGAATTTCTAACCACCATCGGCGTCTCCGGCCCCTTGACCGCGTCCATGATCGCCGTAGCCCGCTGCTTCGCCCAGCCCAACTTCAAGGTGGGTCAAGGGTCATCCCAGGAGGAGCGTGTGGTGAAGCCCTGGGGGATGCGACGTGGCCGGACGCCCGTGGCCACGCCGGGGCTCTGACAGCGCCGTGCCACACGCCGTGCTCGGGAGGACAGACGGGGTGCTGGTCCAGTCCCTCTGGCCCCCAGCCTGTCTCTTCGCAGTCGGAGACTGAGCACACACCGTCCGGTCTCTTTTTTCTGACTTCCGGGACCATCTGTACTGATTGCTCTTTTCCCAGATAAGCAGTTTGTGTCTAGAAAAGGCTTCAGACACCAGTTGCTTTTGCAAAACATTTACTCAGAACAGGTTTTAAATCATCGAGTCACCTCCTGACTGCAAACACGGACTTTGAGCTCTGTTGACGTTCGACTGCTCTCTTCCCCCCGCCCCCACCCCGGGGTCGGCGCGGCTCCGGGGCCCATGAAGGCCTCTGTGAAACGGGTCAGAACATGGAGCCCACTCAGGCAGGGAGCGCAATGACACTCGTCCACTTAGGGTTAAGACCTGAAATACAGCACAGTGTTCTCGTTCTGTAGAAACACTCACTTCCGGAGACGGGGTTATCCGAGAGGGGCCCGTGATTGGAAACCCTGTTTAAAAACCTGTTACAACCTGGAAGAACAGTGTGGCCTGAGTGGCTGTGGACAGGAGGAAGCTGGCCTTCTCCACACTCAGGCCACGCTCCTTCCAGCCCCAGTGGGGTGATTGCCTTCGCATTAGATCCACATAGAGACCACCCAGCACACTGCGCTGGGGCCAGGCCCTCAGCGTGTCAGTCCGGGTCACATTTAAGCAGCCCCAGTGCCTCTGATGTGACAGCGGGCCGTGGCTGGGCGTCCAGTTCAGGAGAGTTTGCAAACAGCCTGTCCGTCTTGCCATCACACCATCCTGTCTGTCATCCCAGCGCCGCCATCAGAGGTGATGGGCCTGGGTCCCCAGCCCTCCTCTGTCCCCTCCCACGGGCCCCCCTCCAGCCCCCACCACCTTCCCTCAGGACTCCATTCCACGGTGCCTTGACCTGGGGTCCCCCACCTCTTTCTTAGAACCCCAGGGGTCATCACACGTGTCTGGCTGCAGCATCGCCACCAGAGTGACCGAGGTGTGGGCCCCGGCTACTGAGGCCCCGATGGCTGCCGCAACAGAGCACCTTGCTGGGACGCTGCCCTCTGGGCCGGTAGTTAAGCGCGATCCTTCCGTTCTCACCCCGCAGGTGGACGGCATCCTGAAAACCGTGCTGCGGGACGAGATCATTGCCTGGCACAAGAAGACGCAGGAGGACACGTCGTCTCCGCTGTCAGCCGCCGGGCAGCCCGAGAACATGGACAGCCAGCAGCTGGTCTCCCTGGTTCAGAAGGCCGTCACGGCCATCATGACCCGCCTGCACAACCTCGCCCAGTTCGAGGGTGGGGAGAGCAAAGTCAACACCCTGGTGGCCGCCGCCAACAGCCTGGACAACCTGTGCCGCATGGACCCCGCCTGGCACCCTTGGCTGTGAGCGCGGCTGCGTTGGTGGGGTGGGCGGTTCCCGACGGTTGGGGACTGAGCGTCAGGAAGGCCGGGCAAGTCCAGGCAGGAGCGGAGACCAACCTGCAGCTTTTAAAGCAGCCTTCAGAGAAGCCAGGATCTCCTTGTGAATTCTTTTTTATCGACTTCCTCCCTCGTGTGAATGTACAGATAGAACTGTAGGAAACGCTTCCTTGTCGTCGTTTTTACCTTTCGGAGGTGATACCTCCTAGGAGCTTTAGGCTTTTGTACAGAGCTCTGTAACAAGTGTACAGAAAACCCACTTTGTTAGAGAAACAGGAAATTATGAAGACAGTGTGCTGGGTTTTCTCTAAGCACAGACTTCCAGGCTGCAGGAAGCAGCCTCAGAACCTCCCAGTACGGCTGGTGTGGATGGAGAGGCGGGGGCTGCCCGCCCTGCGTTTGGAGTCAGATTCCTCGGGGCCCGCAGAGCCGGAGAGCAAGCGCGATTCCGCTTGCTGTTGCGCTGCTCTTCGGCTGTCTTCTTGATATTTACTATCACTGTACCTGGAAAAAAAACATTTTCCCCTCTTAATTTAAAAAGAAGCAACGAAGGTTTGTTTGTTACCTCCAATCTGTTCACATTTTTATGAGCCTTGAGAACGTTCTATCTAAATTTGTACAGTGTGAATTTTTTAGAATAAATATTTTATCAAAGGACGTGTTGTTTCTGCGAAGTATGCCCCACCCCCCGCCCCTCGCGCCAGCGGGGCTTTGCCCCCAGGGTGGCCCCACGGTGACCGTAACATGCGCCGGGCCGGGGCTTGGGTGCGCGCCCCTCCAGCGTGAAGTCCTGATCCCAACCAAAGGCAGGAAAACACGTGCAGGGGGCTCTTGGTGCCGTTCCCGAGTTTCAGGGCTGCAGCCCAGTGACCTGCATGCAACGGGGAGATGCCTGGAGGCGGCAGCCTGGAGCCTCGTCCCCGGCTGTGGCCCGTCCCGTCAGTGGGACAGACTGAACCTCATCGCCTAGACTCCAGCCCCCACACGGAGGGAGCCTGAGGGACTGGGTTTGGTCTATCTGACCAGACTGTCCCATTCTTTATTTGGAGCTGATTGTAAGTATTTTACTAGTACTCTGCTGTTTTTGTGAGCAAGCGTCTTGGGTTCTGGAATGACAGGAGCCTGTATTTCAAATGACAGGTGTCACTGCACAGCCAGCAGGCTGGAAGGGGAAGGCGCCCGTCTGTCTGACAGCCCTCCCTGTGCAGCAGGGTCTCCAGATCCGGGGTCAGGACGTAGCTGAAACCAGCCACTGAGTTACCTCGGTCCTCTTGGAGCGGGCGTGGAGCCTGGTGGTCGCAGAGATGCATGGACAGTGTTCTGGAGGAGGGAACGTTTGCTTCTCAGCCTCGCTGCTTGGAGTCTGGAGTCAGCGTCCTGGTAAGAAGGGCCCAGGTTCAAGGCCAGGCTTGCCCGTGCCGTGCCCCAGGCACTGACCCTTGTTCCTGGGAAAGCCAGCCTCTCCCCATTAGAGACCCAGCCCATCCCGTGCCCATCAGTTCGTCCCAGAGTCGGCAGCCCTGAGCCAGCACCTCTGTGACCAGAAGCCTCTTGCTCTCTCTCCTGAAAGAATGTGGCTTTGCTGGGACCCGGGTCCCCAGGAGTGAGGAAGGTCAGACAGAGGGCTTGTGTGGGGAGCCACCCCCAGGGTGTGCCCAGTTTTCCTAACACGGTTTCCAGGTAAGCATGATCGGTAAGATTTTCTTAAGCTCTAAACTACATGTGACAGAATTTGCCATTTCCACCGTCTCTGTGCGTGCAGTTCAGTGGCCTTGAGTACCTTCCCATCATTACGCAGCCCTTGCCGCTGTCACCTGCAGAACTTTTTCTTCGTCCCGAGGAGAGACTGTTCCCATCAACCCCGAGTCCCATGCTTCTCCCCCGGCCTGGGGCAAATGCTCTTCTATTTCATCTCTCTGCTTTTGACTCCTCCAGGAATCTTGTGAGTAGAAGCATGTGCTCTTTGTTCTTTTGTGACCAACTTGGCTCACTTAGCACAGCAGTGCAGCCCGTGACGGAACGGCCTTCCTTTCCAAGGCTGGATAAGGATGTATGCTGCACGTGTGTACGTGTGTACGTGTGAACGGCCTTCGTTCCCAAGGCTGGATAAGGGTGTACGCTGCATGTGTGTACCACGTCTTTGGACCCTTGGCTTGCTTTCGTCTTTCCGCTATTGTAAAAAATGCTGGAATGAACATGGATGTTTTGAGGGGAGTCAGAATACCCATTCAGCTTCCACTTCCAATTCCTTGGGGAATGTGTACAAAACAAATTTCGGGATTATATGGCAGTTCTGTTCTTAAGTTTTTGAAGAACCTCCATATAGTTTTCCAGTAACTGCACCATTTTACATCCCCACCAACAGTGCACAAGGGTTCCACTTTATCCACATCCCCGTCAATGCTTATTTTCTGGTAAGAAAAAAATATGTATTTTCAAACTGTGGGATCTGAGTTCCCTGACCACGGATCCGACCGGCACCCGCTCCAATGGAAGCATGGATCTGAACCACTGGACCGCCAGGCCAGTCCCCCAAACATTTATTTTTTGATAGGAACCATCCTAAGGGGTGTGTAAAGTGCCATTCGTCCTCATTGTGGGTTTGGCTTGCGTTTCTCTCGTTGGTGAGGTTGAGCATATTTTCATGAGCTTGCTGACCATTTGAATTGTATTTGAAGAAATGTAAATTCAAAACCATTGCTCATTGTTTCTGTAAGTTGTAGGAGTTCTTTATACATTCTGGATCTTAAACCCTTATCAGATACGTGACTTCAGTATTTTCTCCACATCTTCAGGCTGCCTTTTCATTCTGTTGATAGTGTCCTTTCTTGCACAGGTTTTAAATTTTGATTTAGTTCAATTTATCTAGTTTTTCTTTTGTTGCCTGTGCTTTTTGGTTTCATATCTAAGGAATCATTGCCAAATCCAGTGTCAGCTATCAGACTTGCTACTGAATTTTCTACTTCATGTATTTTTCAGCTCTAGAATTTTTATTTGGTTCTTTTTTCCTTTCATGTTAATCATTTCTCTCTTTTCAAAGTTACTATTTTTTATTTACTTGAAGTATAGCTAATGTACAGTGTAAGTTAGAGGTGTATGGTAATGATTCACAATCTTAAAGGTTATATTCCATTTATAGTCATTACAAGATCCTGGCTATATATTCCCTGTGTGTGCACTACGCCCTTGTAGCTTATTTTATATCTAGTTTTTATTTGGGGCTGTGCTGGGTCTTCGCTGTTGCCACGAGCGGGGGCTGCTCTCTAGCTGCGGTGCACTAGCTCCTCACTGCAGTGGTTCCTCTGCGGAGGACGGGCACGTGGGCTCTCAGGCACAGGCTCCGTGGTTGCGGCGCACAGCTGTTGCTCCTTCACGACGTGTGGAATCTTCCTGAGTCAGGGCCCACGTCTGCTGCCCTGGCAGGTGGATTCTTTGCCCCTGAGCCACCAGGGAAGCCACAATACCTAGTATCTTGTCCTCTTAATCCCCAGCTCCTACGTGCACCTCCCCTGCCGTCCCCTCCACTGGTTTCCCTATGAATCTGTTCCCCTTTTGTTACATTCACTAGTTTAAGATTCCACATGTGAGTGATACCAGAGTATTTGTATTTCTTGAACTTGTTTCACTTAGAATAATACCCTCCAAGGCCATCTATGTTGTTGCGAACTTCAGAATACTTTCTATGGCCCAGTGTTCCACTCTGTGTGTACACGTACGTATATACGCATGCACACGTACATACATATACACCACATCTCCTTTATCGATTCATCTGTTGGACGCTTTGGTTGCTTCCATGTCTTGGCTATTGTGAGTTATGCTGCTGTGAACACTGGTGGGGGTGTCTTTTTGAACTAGTGTTTCTGCTTTCTTTCAGATATAAACCCAGGAGTGGAATTGCTGGCTTATATGGTAGCTCGATTTTCAGTCTGTTGAGAAACCTCCATACTGTTTTCCAAACTTGCTGCCATCAGCTCCTCCTGCCGTTAGAGTGGTGAGTTTGCCCCTTTCTTTAGAAGGCCCTTGCCACTGGCTTCCTGTCTTGTTTAAAAAAAAAAAAAAGCTGGAATCTCTTTTGCACACCAAATAACAGACGCCAAAAACGTAAAGTCGTGAGTTTATTGCATATGTAACAAAATGAACCTGACCGCCGGGGTCCAGCCTGCTGTTCAACCACTGTTTTGTGTTTCCAGCTGGTTCTATAACCACATTAAATAGAACTAGTATTCTTTAAATACTTTTGATTTTGACATAAAACATTAGTGTACAACTTTCACAAAATAAATCAGCAATAAAAACCGTGGGAAGGATAACAAGGATAGCAGCAGTACTTAAAAACAAAATAAATAAAAATACATTATAAAGTGGTTGAGAGACAAAAATAAACCAACTTTAAAAATCCATACTATGTGTTGGGAAGGCTGCCGTGCAGCAACACCTGGCTGCAGCCGGGGCGTCTTCTCGGATAGCTTGGCCTGGACGACCGCCCGACCTGGACTGGGACCCTGGGCTGGGCGAGCCCCGGGCCTCATTCCCAGGCGCTTCTCCCGGGAGGAGTCGGCGGACGGCTGGCAGCCGCCCCGCAGCCCCTCCGGTCTTCCTAAAGCACTGAGGAGCGGTGGTTGGCTACATCCCTGAGGGTCGGCTGATGGCCGCTGGTGAGGCAAGCCTGGAGGTCGGGCCCTGAAGCTTCCGGGCAGAGGCGGGGGGCTCACCCGGGACCACCCAGGGCTAGACACGATTCTTTGGTGGGGGTGGAGGGTCGAAAGGCCCAGTCCCCGTGGACACTGAGGTTCGAGGGGCAGTGCCACCGACAGGCCTGCTTGGCAAGAGTGACCTGGAGCTCTGGAAGGTTCTGCTAGGCTCCCCGACACCAGCTGTGGGGGCCGAGGCGTCCACGTGCCAGCAGGGAAACACAGAGCCGGGCCCTGGGGGGAGGTGAAGCTGTCACCAGCAGCCCGCGGAGGAGCCCCGAGGAGACCCTCTGCTCTTGCTGAGGTGACATCTGACACAGGAAGCAGCCCATCCCCCGTCAGCAGGAAGGTCACTGGAAAGGAGGCAAATGCCTCATTCCTGCTTCGAGGTCTTTACAGCCACGAGACCCTCGTTTCCTCCCTAATTACGGCAGGTTCTGGCCGACACCCAGGAAAACCAGGTGTCTTCCCCCCTCGGTCCCCTCCTCTAGGTTTAGGTATGGGTCGCAGGGCGGGTGTGTGTGTCTGTACCCTCACGCCGCCAGAGGACACCCCCGAGGAGCCAGCTCCCAGCACACCCAGAAAGTGTGATGGTAACCCGGGCACAGCTCAGCCCCAAGCCTGGCCTTCACATTCTGAGGGGGCGCTTTTCCTTTTACAGCCAACGGCATCCTTCCTATTCTAGAACCCCAGCGAGTCGCCCGGCAGCACAGCTTTCTCTCCTGGAACCCCCAGCTGCAGTCTGCCCCCCAACCCTAGGCCACTGACTGCTTCCAGGTCAAGAGAAGAACCACAGCAAGATGCAGAGGGTAACGCTGTCCACAGGCGTCGGGAACGAAAAAGGACAGACAGGTCAGAAAGCGCCTTCCAGACCCACAGCCGGCTGGATCCCAGCACGGACCTCGGGAGCGTCCACAACAGAAGTTCAACAGGGACTCGTCCTGCTAGTGAGTTACCCTGCACTCGGCCCCCAAACAAAAACAACGGAAGTCCACACGGAGAGTGTGCCGCCACTGCTGTTTTCCCACTGAAGTTTAGCTATCTAAAATCGAACCACTCTAAAAATTATTTGAACTTTTGTGCAAATTGGGAAATGGTGTTAGAAATTTAGGGTCAAGGCTTTCTCTGGCCTTGCTCATCGCCTGGGCGGGTGAGCCGCACCACGGTGTTTGGTTAGCGTTGCCGTCAGATGGGGACATGGGCCAGCGGGTCCTGGGGCCCCTCTGCCTTCGGGTTCCATCCACGACCCACTTTTTGTAAAAAGGTGACTTGGGGTGAACGTCGATCATGAGGATTAGACATTCTCGCTCTCCTTTTCAAGCTAGTTCGCACCAAGCCAGCAGCTATGAAGTCAGAGTTCTGTCCTGTTAGTTTAGTTCTTAAGCACTTTCCACAAAATGGTTCGTTAGTATCCAGGTGTGGGGCGGGGCGGGGCTGGTTTTGGTCTGTTTTATAAGCTCTGCTATGTGGTGGTTTCGCTGGAAAAATATTTTGAATTGGATAGACAATGTGGCTAAAGGGACTCTGAAAAGGAAAGATTATTTTTCTCTCTGTAGAACAAAGTTTTCAGCTAGGAAACCCTGAAAAGAAACACCCAGGCCCCCAGCGCAAGCCGCCCCGACTCGTGTCCCCTTCCAAATCAGAAGCATCTTCTTGACGCCAGCTTCCTGCAGTGGCGGAACTCCAGTAAGCATCTCCTTTACCGTTACTGTCAGAACTTAACCTGCTACCCAGAGCAGGCCGCTGGGACATGGGGTGTGGAATCCGAGCTGCTGAACTCGAAAAGGGGCCTTAGGTCGGCTTTGAGACAGAGCAGCGGGTCCAGCTGTGGGGTGTGCCCCGGGCAGCCCCTCACGGCTCCCTCCCTGGGAGTCAAGACTCCCATGGAGCCCATGGGCGCTGAGCTGCCACCGCAAGTGCCACGGCTGTAGCAGAGGGTCCCGTGTGACCGAAGCCGTGCTGACCTGGCTGCGTTTATTGGATGGGGGGATGGGGGGGGCCTGCCAGGAGGGGGAGAATGTGGGAGGAGCCACCAGCCGCAGTCTGCCCGCCCCTCGCTCCCCCAGCAAAGAGCAGGGGAGACCAGCGTTTCCCTCGGGTTCCTAGGATTCCAGGGCCTCAGCCGGTTCGCGGAGGCATCCAGAGCTGCCGCTCGGGGTCTGGTGGCCATGAGCTCATGTCTGCTCCTCAGGGTGCACTTCACTCCACGGCAAAGCCACAGGTCTCCTCCACCGCAGTCAGCAGCTTCTCATAGAGCTTCTCGTACGACTCGTAGGGCGGGATGTCGATCCGGTTAAAGCTGGAAAGGGACAGAGGTGAGACACACCGCAGAGCCGGCCTGGCCAAGGGCCTGCTCCCGGGAGAGGGCAGTGGGTGAACGCTTGTGTGTACACCTGGGGCTTCTTGGGCAAAGATTTTTAAACCAATGAAACCAGGTGAGTACATCCTGGGCAGATTAGGACAAAGCTGTCACCTTGTTGGGTTTCTTGTTTTGGGGAGAAGTTATTTCTCAGACCAGGAACACATTTGCAGAGCACAAAACCCCTCTATCAGTTCACTGCCCACGCGTCAAACCCTCTAGGACTTGATCTAACCACAGCGGGGCAGTCCGCAGTATTTCCGGAAGAAACAGATTCTTCCCCAAAACCAACAAGACGTCAGATCCCCAACGGGGTTAGATGAACGGGCCAGCATCTCCTCAGGGATGTTCATTCCCAAAGCTGTGTCCAAAAGCCCTGTGAAGCTATTACCTCACAAGGAATCCAAAACTACCGAATTCTGACTGAGAGGACAGAGGCCTCGTGAATTGCTGGGGCTGAGCCCTTAAGGACGGTTTCTGAGGTGGAGTGAGGCTACAGCGTGTGGAGTCTTTTCAGGGGTCCTTGACCCCGAGGACATTCTTCACATCCGTCAAGAGGACCAAGCCTGCTGGGGATGGGAGGAGTGGCCCTGGGGGTCGACCCCGCTGGACAGACCCTGGATCCTCACGTGGGCCAGGGGACTGTCCTCTGTCTCACAGACGTGGAGACCCGCCCACTTGGATGTCGTGGCCAGCGTGGGATCCCCAGCCCCGGTTCCCAGCCAGGGACCTCCCCCCACGTCACCATGCATCCCGGCAGCGTCTGGACCGGTTCTGGTCAACTGGAGGGACACTCAAGACGTGGTTCACAAGGGCGAGTGAGTGACTAGATTTTAAACCACATTTTAAACCACAAAGGCACTAACCCCACTACAGGTGCCGTTTAAGTGAGGACTGAGGGAGGAAGCGTTTTTCAGTACACAGGCACGTCTTCCACAGTCAGAGCTCCAAGAAGAGACCAGTAACCCCAAACTTAAACCTGCAGTGCTCCCTCCTGACGGCACCTGTGTGGGCAACAGGTTAACACGCACCCATGGACACACACACACGCAGCAGGAGCCAGGGGAGTAGCTCCAAGAACAGCCACGTCTCAGGACTTAACTGCGCTCCTGAAAGAGCCTCGTGCTGACCCTGACGTGCGGGCTGTCCCGCACACGGACCGCCGGGTGGGGCGCCGGTCCTTACCAGGTGTGGGCCTTGGGCAGGTTGTCCGTGTTGGCGTCGATCAGGTGGATGGTGAAGAGCCGGGGCCCTGCGGCGCCTGTAGAGCCTTACGAGACAACAGTCTAGTTAACATGCTTCAGAGGTGGGGCCCGGGCCCCCTGCCACCACCCGGGGCCCCACGCCCATCCTCCCAGATGGTGTCAGGGTTCACGTAACCCTAGGAGCTCTGTGCAGTCTCGGGATATGCACACAATGGCTACGGAGTGACTAACATCAGACATTCTAGAAAATTCATGGGTGCAGGAAGAGCAAAGACCGAGCTGTCCTCTCACAGCTGAGAGGACATGAGCCTGCCCCAGGGCAGGTGTCTGAAAGCAGAATCCTTAAGTCACCAGGAATTTGTTTTTTAAAAAAAAAACAGGAATTTCTAGCAAGCAGACCCCCTGTTTGCAGTGGATGGTAGCATCACAAGAAAAGCAGGTTCTGGAGTCAGGAAACCCCCTGTGCAGAGGCGGTGGGAAAAAAGACAGACACAAACACCAGGACCCAAGCCCCAGGACAGGAGGGGACTTCTCAGTCCAGGAGGGCCTCAGGCGAAGGACGAGGCTACAGGGAACGTTCGCGTGAAAACTGCCTGCTCTCACTAAGAACATGTGAAGTCCAGTTACTAAGTTTTAAGGTACTCATATTCTCAACCTTACTTCTGCCAGGGTTATCAAGTGACAAAACCTCCAGATTTAGCATCAGCACGCAGAAGGGGCCCTTCCCGGGTGGAGGCGCCGACCACGAGCCCCGCAGCCCCTCCTGAGCTCAGCCGCATTACTGTGCATGGCCGCCCCCGGCCCCCTTCCCAGGGACTCAGTCCGAGCCGAAAGGGACGCCTGGGAGGATGGCTCCTCACTGGACAAGGCAGCCGACCAGGCGGGCCCATGGACGAGGGGACTGAGGGCCTGACCTGCACAGCGCGCTGTGCGCTCAGGAGACTCAGAAGTTAACCCGAGCGCTTTACAGCTGCTTTCCTCCCCCCAGAGCCATCTGTTCTGTTGGGTGAGGGGAACCCACCCCCTACCCCAGCCCCCTGGCCTCGCAGGCGGGGTCATTCCTGGTCTAGCCTCACGGGGACACCAGGCCAGCCGGCCAGCATCCGCCGCTGTGGGCCCACAGGCTGAGACACCCCGAGCAGGTGGTGTGGAAGACTTGTGTGGCTGACACGGGCTCCCACTGTTTACAGACGTTTCTTTCACCCCGGGAGCAGCAGTGGGGAGAGAAGAGGTCTCTGGACAAGCGACACTGCCGTGCCCGGCGTCCATCATGAAAGACCCGATGCCAGGAGACGTCCCAGGCCCCCACCCGGCCTGGCCCGGCCGCCACTGCAGTCACCTTGCAGCGCCTTGAAGCCCTGGAGGGGGACCCGCGTGGAGCCTGTCACGAACTGCAGCAGCCGGGCCCGCCGCTCCTCATCGAAGGTCTCTACCGCCTGCCAGAACCACCGGACCACGTTGCTGTCGGCCCCACAGTGCTTCAGCCGCGTGTTGGACTTCCAGTCGTCCAGGTCGATCTTGTCTAGGCCGCCAATGATCAGCTGCGGGGCATGAAGGTGGGTCACTTCCCAGACACACAACACGACGGGCCGCCCCAGGCTCCCGGGTCATGGAGAGACCGACCAACCACGCCCCAGTCAACCGGGCGATGTTCAGACAAGGGGATACCCAACACACACACAGCCGGCCCAAGGCCCCCGTCTGTGTCTGCACTTCCAGGCTGGCTGCCACCCCCAGGGTGCGGGGGCGGCCGCTGACGTGATGTTTCCCTACAGCTGAGCGCATGTGTGTGTGTGCCCTGAGGAGCCAGAAAGGCTGCACAGGGTCACCTGCCCAGCGGGGACACCTGGGGACGTGTGGGGTGTAAAGTGTGACTCCCCCCCAGGGGATCACGTGCACTCCGGCATACCAGGGCAGAAGGTTGGGGACACTTTGAAAGGCCCAAGCTACTTGGTGCCAGAGGTGGACAAGACGTGAGTGAATCACTGCGTCCCATGAAGATGGACAAGAAAGGACAGTAACACCCCGTCCTCGGCCTGATAACAGCTGGAATCAAAATCGAGCAGCTGGCTAGGATGGGAGCAGCTGGTTACGGTCACATGCTCAGTAACCGTAAGGTGACCCCTCAGGAGGAGGCACTGGGGAAGCTCTACACTGGAGGTCTCTAAGTCAGGGGAAGCCTCGGAATACCCTGACTGATGTCCCACGGATGAGCTGGACTCCCTGCCACCACATAGACACCAGGCCTCGTCAGCCCTGCTCGGGGCTCCCCGACACCCCTGTCCCCCCACCCTGTCCCTGCTCCTGCAGCCACAGCGACCCCCACGCCTGTGGGGACCATGCAGCCTCGCCCGCAGCCTGGCCAGGAGGCAGGGACCGCCCCGTACACAACAGCCCCTCGCACCCCAGCCCCGCACAGCCCACCTCCAGCTCCTTCTGGTCAAAAGGCTTCAATAAGTGTTGAGGGATGAGCTCGTTAAACCCCTTCTGAAGAGCCAGGAACTGGGCCTCGATTCCCCTCATGAACCTCCAATTTACATACAACCTGAGAAGGCAAGTCACACGTTGGAAGCAGCAGCACAGTTCTTTCCTCCGTTAGTCGGGGCTGACATCAGCTAAGCCCTGCCCGCCCGGCCCGCTGACAGGGAGGAACGCCCCCTGCTGGTTGGTGACCAGCCTAAGACTCAAGAGGAAAGGAAGTCAGCCGCTCCCTTAGATGTGCTGATTCTCTGCTTGAAATCGGTCAGATCTGACCTGACCTGTTAGGGATGCCACAGTTGAAAAAAAAAAAAAGTTTGAAAATAAAATAAAGGACCCTGAGAACGACACCCCCACATGTGTCTGAATACCCCATGGAGTTGCTAGTCAGCTATTTGCCTTCAGAGCGGGGAGGACAGACCGGAGGGAAGATGCCCTTAGACTGAGCTCAGGAAGCTTCGGCTCCTCCCCCGCGCTCTCCTGTGGTCATCACCGTCACAGCAGCACCGAGTGCTCCCTTGCGAGTCCCCGCCTTGGTCTCTGGGGTCGTGAATCCCCCTTTAACAGGTCAGCCCTCCACTCAGAGCTCCCACTGCTGACACCACTGCTTTCGGGAAGTCTCTACTGTGACTCTGGTCCAAGTATGGGAAGGGAGGCTCACGCAGCAGAGGAGCCTCGACCATCTCAACGTGCCCGCTGCCTGGCAAGCCCCGCCCCGGGTGCCCCGGAACACTGCCTACCGGACATATTCCTTCTTATTCTCCTCTGTGACGGGGACGTTCCTGCCGTTGGGTTTCAGTTCGTGCTGAAGAATCCGCCCGAAAGCATTGTGCTCCACGCAGAACGTGTGATCGAGCACGGGGGTGATGTCATTCTCTCTGCGGGGGAGCACAGGCGGGGGTCAGGCTGGCCTCAAGAGGAGGGTGACGGGAGCGACGCTGCTGGGACCTCCGGAGACATGGCATCCAAGTCTCCGAGCAGACAAGAGGGAAGCGTGACGGGGAAACTGAGTCAAGGGGCAGCCACACCAAGAAGATATCACCGCCCTGCCTCCAGGCAGCCTTTCCAAGGCTTCAGTGCAGAGAAGCCCTTGAAAGTTAGGACTGGCTCCTTTGTCCGCCACATTTCTGGAAACACAGCTGGGGTGGTTCTCCACAGGATGCAGGCCTGACCCCCGCACCCCAGCCTTAGCAGCTAGGACATGTGGGAGGATGTGGACCTCCCATTCCTGTGAAATCAGCCCATTCACGAGGACCCCCGACATCCACGGTGACCATGTAGCTGTGTGCCTGTTGCTTTTAAGAGTTCTAGGATAATCTTAAAGGTGACTGAATATCAGGACTTTTTTGATATCTTCCTGGTCCCTCTAGGGGCTTCCCTGGTGGCTCAGCTGGTAAAGAATCCGCCTGCAATGCAGGAGACCTGGGTTCGATCCCTGGATTGGGAAGATCCCCTGGAGAAGGGAAAGGCTACCCCATCCAGTATTCTGGCCTGGAGAATTCCATGGACTATACAGCCCATGGGGTCGCAAAGAGTCAGACACGACTGAGCGACTTTCACTTCACTTGGTCCCTCTAGAGACCAGGAGACACCTCAGAGTGTTAAAAAAAAAAACCACCAGGCCTGGGGATTAACAGCCACAATCGTAACCTAATATTCAAGGAGACAACAAAGGAAACTAGTCCATGAAGAGAAGCTGGTCAAACAGTATATGAGATAGTAAGTCAATTAAATATTTTCGTCAGATCAGTTTTTATGATTCTGGTGGTTGGTTTCTCCAGTTTCACACCCATGGATCTGGTGCACCCTAAGACAGGTGACAGGTGAATTTTCAGTTCCCTGAGTCGGTACTTACAGAATCCACACTAGGCTCTTATGGAGTTCAGGGTCCACCGATTCCAAATCAGAAAGCTGGATGGGCTTCCCCAGTAGCTGCTTGTAGAAAGGCACCGTGAAACCCCCATTGATGTAGTGTCCGTGGAACACAGCCAGACCCATGATCCGACCCACGAAATGGAAGTAAGACAAGTGGTCCTGCAGGGGGCAGCAGAGAACACCAGTGTTAGGAAGCTGACCGGCAGGGCAGACAGGTGTGTGTTTCTCCAGGTTCTCAGGAGACCCGTCCCACAGGAGGAAGCTGAATCAGTGACTCACAGGCTGCGCTCAGGACCCACCCGATCAAAGGTCACATAAGAGCACGACTCTGGAGAGGTCATCTGCATGACACTTCATGCGCCCTTGGTTCAAATACCTTCTCAAAACTACTACTGAATTTGTGGGGCCCAGTGCAAAATGAAAATGCAGAACCCCTTATTCAGAAATGGAGAATTTCAACATGATGAAGGCAGAGCGTCAACCGCGAGCCGCCCCTTCTCAGCGCAGGGCCTGGTGCTGGCACAGGCCAACTGGCACACCAGGAGGCCGCCGGCCTCTCCCGGCGCACCTCGAACAAATAAAGGCGACAGGCAGCCCTTCCTCTGCCATCCCTGCCCCAGCCCACAGGAAAGCAGAAGAGAGGAAAATCCAGAGAAGGGACTGAGCGGGGGACACATCCCCAAACCAGTCCTGTTGTGGTTTGCAACCAGGGAACCCCCGTTTCTACTCTTAGGTTGGAATTACAACCAGAGAGTGCCCACACTGGTGAAAGTCGCACTGGCTGCCCCTCAGAGCCGTGTGCGTGGTGCGGACCACAGGACGTGGCCCGCAGCAGAGCCCTCCGCTCGCCGCGGGCCACCCCTGGGCCACATACTGCTCCTGTTTCCTCATTGCTATGACGAGCAGCTAAGAGTATCGGCACGCTGGCCAAAAAGGCCAGTTACATAAGGGAATACTCCAGTTCTGGCTGGGAGGAGGATGGACCTCGTACCCCGCTTCTCAGAATGATACTGTCAACAAATACAGCCATTGAGCCAGAGTTCCCTCCAATGGCAGTAAAGTGCTTTGAGTCCACAAGCAGCTCAATTTCACTCTTGTTGTCCTTGAAACAATATACTCAGTGATCCCAGTCACTGAAGGTAAGGGGTGGAAACCATCCATCCTACCAACTGTCACTCTACCTTCCCAGTTTTATTTGCCACAGACTTTGAGTAGGTCTACAATGACTAAACCAAGAATTGAGGTTGAAACTGGAAAGCCACTGAGATTCTCCAACTAGATTTCTGACCTCCTTATTCATTAATACTTACAGGGTTGATTGAAGAGTCTGGGTTGATTTGCAACATGTAAATGTTGTCCGTGGAGTACTGGAAGAGTCCATAGTACGGGTTCAACATTTCATGGCACAGTAAATAAAGCCACTCCCTAGAAACCACAGCAACAAGAAGACACGTTAAAACCCCCTCGTTTGAGATCTTCACCACAGGACTGACAGACTGCCCTCGGAAGCCAAACTGGTAAGGCTGCCTGGCTCTGAGAAAAGGTGACCGGGACAGGCTGGGCAAATAGGGGAGAAGGAAAACAGCTGCTTCTAGCGGTTCCAGAAAAGCAAAACTTCAGTGACTCCGAAGTTGAGAACTATCTCTGGTTGTGGGAATCATCACCAGCTCCGAGGCACGGTGTCTGTCAGCCTGCCTGCACCCCAACGAAGGTTTTCTCTGCTACTTTGTAGAGAGAAAATCTTGTGACGAACGGACTTCCCTGGTGGTCCGATGGCTGAGAATCCGCACTCCCAACGCAGGGGCCCAGGTTCGACCCCTGGTCAGGTAACTGTATCCCACAAGACCAAACTAAGAGTTCACACGCCGATGGAAGATCAAAGATCCCGCGTGCAGAAACAAAGACCCACACAGCCAAATAAATGTTTTAATTTTTAAAAGCCCCAAGTTAAAACCAAACCAAAAAAGCACTCTAAACAGAAAACGTGACTCAACTGCCGTGGTCAGGTTTGGTAAGCCCAGTATGCAGTCTTATACAAACACTTGCGTAACCTTGTCTTCTTTCTACTCAAAACTTGAAATGGACGAATCTTATTAAGTTCTAAAATTCTTACTCTTTGAAATAGAAAACATAGAATTGAGAAAATATGGAAGGATAAGCACAAATGCAGATAATCTGTCGGAGAAGCTTGTGAAAAGACCCGCAAAATGATCACACCAACAAAGTGACATATCAAACTCCAACAGGAAGGAGCTGTCAGAGATAAGACGCTGGGTCTTAGGAAGCCTCTTTATTAGGAAGGCAGGATTTCCCAACTCTGGTGCTTTGTTCAGCCCCAAGTTTCAGAGTTTGGATTTACAAAGAATTATTTTCATAAACGCCAAGGACCTGCAACTGTCTAGACAGGAAGTGATTAAAATACAAGCAAACATTCCGACTGAGCTGTGGACAAGGTATAGAACGTGAGAAAAGTTCTAGAAGTGGTCAAGGAAGAGCTATCCCCAGAGTCAGAAGAGAGAGAAAGGATAAAGGTTCAGAGCCGGAGGCAGGGGAGAGGAGCAGACATACACGCGTGTGTAACACACAGGTCACTGGCATCTCGGCCTTCCACAACAGGTATGGACCGTTCAGACACGGGGAAGACTCGAGAGCTGAAACAACGGGAAATGAGACTGGCAGCAGAAAAGCAGGGCTGCTCAGCTCTTTCCCCTGCAGCACCGTGTTCATCAAGGCAGCTACACGAGACTCACCTCCACCTGGAAGGTTTCACAACCATGGAAAACGGGAGAGGAAGCAAACTCCTTCCAAATCAAACTTCACCCAGCTGTTCACATGCTTGCCTAGGGACCAAAACCCCAGCTACGCACAGAACAATGTAAAGTGAAACCATTCAAAGATACTGACTCTTGAGACATCCTGAGACTAGAAAGAAAAAGGCAGAGGAGAGAGAATGGAAGTAGTTTGATATGAATTTCGGACAAACATGAATGAGGAAACAGAGGAGTCTCCCTGAAGAGAGGGACAGAAAGCCTAAAGCCCTTGTCTTGTTGGGAATGGGATTTATGTTTTCAGAGCAAACGTAAGTTACATTTGCCAGAAGAAAGATGCTTTCTAGAATCAATATGGAGAAGATCGAAGAAGAAACCTGGGACAATCTGGAAAGAAAAAGCACTTCTCGGGGAGAGGCAGTTGCAGTGTGAGCATGTGGTCAGGAAGGCCTGGGCTCAACCTGTATCCCAGACGGAGGGGCAGGAGGGGAGAGAGGCGGACGAGATGGCAAGAGGCTGGAGGAACGATTCTGTTCCCGGCCCCATTTACTTACTTACTTTTGGCGGCTGGAAAAGATCCCAACTTCACCCAGAGACGTAGTGAGACCCCCATATCACTTCTCAGAACCTAATTTTGCTGGTGCTGACTGCTGCAGGGCTGCCAATCTGCTTGTGTATTCTAAACTGTGAGGGTGGGAGGCTCTCCTGTCCCGTGACCCCCAAGATGGGACCACTGTCACACACGACTGCACATTAACGAGGCCCCTTGCAGCACCTACCACAGCTGAGGTTTGCAGTCGCTGGTGATTCTCTGACTCGTAACCCTGTCAGAGGGGACTCCTTCACAGGGGATGGGATGCTTCAGAACTGGGGTTCTGCCAGTGAATGACAGCAAGCCGAAAGAGGAGCACGGAAGTGAGGAGGGGGTGGGAGGAACGAGCAGGATGGTGGATGCGGGCAAGGAGGCCGTGAAGACAGGAGTGGGGGGAAAACAGGAAACAGTACAGCTTCTGTGGGTGGTGGGTGTTCCTGGATGGGGACAAAGAGCACAAAAGGGACTGACACCAGACTGTCATCAGACAGTGACCCTGGGTGCATGGAGACAGTACAGCAAATTCAAAGTTCTGACTGAAAACGGTTTTCTTTCTAGAAGTCTGTAAGAAGCCAAGCTATCAAAGTGAAGATTATAAGACATTTTCAGACCTAAGATCTTGGAAAATTAACCCCACACACGCCCTTTCTAAGAAGGCTACTTGAGGATATACTCCAGTAACACGAGGGAGTAAGCCAAGGAATAAGTAGCCATGGGACCCACACAACAATGGCTGCAACCCAGGAAAGCAGTGATGTCCCACGAAGATAGCGGTGCAGAAGGTCTACAGAAACCGCGTCAGGGGACAGGGCCTCCACAAGAGAGGATGGGAGGGGAAATTGGCCAAAGGTGATATTTAATGGAGCAACAAAGACAAGACCTGGTTTAAAAGAAGAAGAAATTCTTAGAAAAATTAAAATTTGTTCGAAAGGATAAAATAAATGATAGAATACCACTTAATCCCTCTGAATGGTACTTACACTGTCATAATAACATAAAACAGTGTGCTGACTTTCAACTCACAAATAATACATGAGCACAGGAGACTGGCTTAATTTTGGTTACAGAACAAAATGTAAATCTTTGGCCTTGACACTATTAAAGTTATACTACAGATAATGGAATGTAAGAGGTAAGAAGTGGAAGGAAGGGAAAGTCAGGAGCATTAATATCCTTCTCGTATGAAAAAGGCCAAGAGACAGTGTCTCTAGTGGACAACAAAAAAATAAAGGCGGAAACACGTCACATACAGTTACAAAGAATGAGAGAAGAACTAGGAATACTGATATTATGGAACTGGGAGAATGACATTTCATCCTCACCACAACCATGACCTAGTCTGTGTGCCTACCAACGTACATCACAGGATCAGTAGCTGATAAACGAACTCGCTCAAGTTCATGGTCTAGGTGACTGGTTCTATTAAAAGAAACAGTTAAAAGAGCCAAAGAACTGTTGTCTCAAAGGTGAACAGAGGGAAGATAGGACACATAACGTAATCATGAAAAACTATTACCTTTAAAATCATCTGCATGAGTTATTTTGACCCAAACCTCGCTTTAACCCCTCGACACAAAGGCAATGCACAAGCCTTCCTCCCAGCCCTGAAGGTCCTCTTAGGACAAAAGCCAGGCTGTCCCCACATTAACTTCCGGTTCAGAAGTTCCTGAACTAGAAGTTCAGGGAGTGTACTGTCTTCCCAGGCCAGATGGAGAAGGGAGTAAGGTTAAAAGTTTAATTCAAACTTTGTAAGAAGTGAAGCGATGTTTGGGTCAAGAGCTGGGTCTCGATGGGTCATGGCGAGATGCTAGCAAGCACATGCTTTTAGGAATTCTTTTCCTAAGAATGATCTGATGGCAAGACCTGAGTTCTGACTGCCCCAAGATCAGCACCAGGAAGGGGCAGAGGGCCGCTCAGCAAACATATGCTCACAGGTGCGCCAACATCCATGCAGAAGCGGGGACACACGAGCCTCTCACCTCGCCACCCCTCCATAGTCCAAGCCTTCTTCTCCTCGGAATTTCACCATGAGTCGCTTTTTCAAGTCTTTTGGTCGCATCTTCATTATCTGGCGATAAGACTCCTGCACATCAAAATTACAGTTTCAGAGAGAAGAACTTGTCTTATTTTTAAAGTTATAACATGATGAAAGGTTATTTATAATGGAGCCTGACTATAAATAAGATCCGAGGTTATTTTTAAGAACTGCAATCTGAGTCCTGTCTGGTTCCTGTCAGGATGGTACTTTGGGCTCTGGCTCACTGCTCCTCCTTCACCTTTCTCCCACCATCACTCCCTCAGAAACAACAAAGCTCACGGCAGCTGACACTGTACCCAAGGATACACACATGTACCCTCAGCACAATCACAACTTAAGTTTAATCCTTAAGTCCTCTCTAGGGTTGATTTTCTCCACACAAATGAATTCCAGTGTGTCCTATAAGTTTATATGCTTTAGCCAAATGAAGACCTCATAAGAGAGTAAAATAATAAGAGCGAAATAGTAAAAGAATCCTGAGCCTGGTTTTACATCTGAAGTCAAAAATCACATTTTCCCACTGAATCAAAAAGCCAAGGAGGCTTTCAGTGGAACATAAAGCAGCTCATCAGACACAGGAAACATGTGGTCAGCCTAACAGGGCCTCAGAGTCAGCCTCTGGAGTGGAACCAGCTCAGTGTCTGTGGGTATTTTCAGTGAAAAGGCACTTAAGAACGTTTTCTTGCTTTAAATTTAACGGGATTCAAAAGCGACCATCCCCAAGAGGCGAGAGGATGTTGAAAAGATCTGGCAGCAGCGTGTCCACAATTCAGCTTCCCCGTTCTGACAGCCGTTTAAGACGCTCAGTGGGCAAAACCGGGCATTTGAGCGGCTCCAGTTGTGCGGCCCCGGGCACTTTGGGGAAGGCGCTGAGCGGCCCCCCGGCTGCTGTGGGCTGGGAGAGCCTGCGCCTCAGCAAGGCTTCCGCAGAGACCCATACATGGCTGAGACTCTACCAACGATGGTGGTCCCGAGAAAAGGGCCCTGCCTGCCAGAGGTCCCCTATTTGGGGAGCCCGATGCCACAGGGCAGCTGGACAGAGGGCAGCACGCCACCCAGAGCCAGTAGGGAGAGGGAGGCCACTGGCTCCTCCAGGGAGACAGTGCCATACAGGGAGGTGGTGGGCCAGGCCCCGCACGGGGATGCTTGGTTCTGAGGATGCCATGCCAACGGCAGGAAATACCATCCGTACAACGCAGGTGCGGGATTTACAGTACCACTTTGTACTGGTTCTGTACAGATCGCTAGATCTTCACTCAGAAGTCATCGATTTTTAAACCTAGACCACAGGAGGAAATACTGATCCCTCTCTTGCCTGGGGCTTCAGCCCTGATAAACCCCTACATTTCACCCCCAACACACCAGAGAGGAAGCAGAACTCACTGTCCACTGAGGGGGGAAAGAGTCCACCAGACGGCCAGCTGCCCCGAACCCCATACCTCAAATATCTCCTCTCTGGACACCTCGATGCGGCAGTGGCCAGCCTGGGGCTGCTGCAAGGAGAGCTCGTGTCTGAGGACCTTCAGTTTCTGGACCAGATCTCTCTCGTACCTCTGGGCGGGCAGCTCCTCGTCCTCCACGGAGCCCTCGCTGGGTGGCGGTGGTGGCTGGCTGGGCTCCTTCAGTTGGCACTGGTGACTTGAGGAGAACAGAAGCGCTGAGGTCACCCCAAGGGCAACAGCCAGCAGTGTCCCCCCAACACATACCAAGGGACCAAGAAGAGAGGTCAGGACACCCACTTCCGGTCAAGAGTGCTTCCCCAGTGACACAACTCTGTATGCAGATTCGTGAAAACCGGGGTGGCCACCCTCAGAACAGCCTTTTCATCAGATGTTACCGGAAACCCCAAATGAACTTCCTGGCCAACCCAACAGGTGTCCAGGATATAACAGAGGAGACCCCCATCTCCGCCTCTCATACATCATCACTGCCATGATAAACACAGAAACTTCTAGCACTCATCGGCAACTAGTGCCGACGCGCGCTCAGCGGGGCCTCGGGGCCGAGAATCACACGGAGGTGACCGGAACACTGAAAGCAGACGGCAGTGGAGGCGGTGACGCGCACAAGGCAAACGAGGGAATGTGGCGGGCGCCGCTCCTCCTCCTCTCACCCGGGGGCCTCCATCTCCTCACTGGAGGCGCAAGTCCAGGGACAGAGGAGGCCCAGGACCAGCTACCTGCTCTGCTCCAGTTTTGCTGACTTAGGTCAGCTCTCAGTGACAAGCACCCCCGGGCTCTCATGTCTGAGGACACAAATCCCTTATCCTGGGACGTGGAGTGTGGGATCCAAGGTTATCCCCAGACCCAAGTGCCCCGGGAATGACAGTCTGGGAAGCCAAATGGCGCTCTGGACCAGCCCTTCCCTGCAGTGGTGAGCAGACCCCAAGGAAAACCTCACTCTGCTGCTTCCCACTCTGAGACCACCCGTCTTATCAGATATGCGTGTGGAAGCTCCGAGAATGAAGCTGCGCCAGTTTGGGGGTTTGATTTAGGCTGCAACTCAGTTACAGGCTGGCTGTGACACAGGCCTTCAGGACTGCACCCAGCTGGCTTGAGAGTTTAAAACACATGACTGTCCACTCAGTAATTATCATATTTTGCTCACGCTTATTCTCTGCTAACCAACAATGCAGTCGACAGATGAAGGGAAATATCGGTAGAAAACATGGCACTGTAACGGTAAAGAGGCCAGCAAAGAGCCGGTAAGAGTCTTACGTCATGATGTGGTGTAACCGCGGGTCTGTAAACTGGGTTGTTCGGTTATTATGATCTACAAAATATATCCTCCCGGAAACCGTGCTGCGGACTTCCCAACCGGGCGGCAGTGGTCCAAGTTCATCGCAGTTCACGCTGTTAAGGTCTCTACCAGAAAGGAAGACACACAGCGGTTTGTCCATCTGAGCGTGGAGGCCTGAGACCAAAACTTCAGTGAGAAAAGCAGGGGCGCCCCCTTATCCAGGGGCTACGCAGGCCAACCAAGGTGCTGCTTACACCAAACACCCGCCGAGGCCCGGCCTCTGGTGCAGGCGGCAGCAAAACCCCAGGATAAAACGGCAACGCTCAGAGCCTGCGGTCGTGACAGGGCACGGTCTGCCTGGGAGACCATTCCTCCCACCAAAGAGGACCGAAACATTGTATCCAGGAGATGCAATGCAGAACCTCGATCGAGCTTTTGGCCAGCCCAATAGTGGGGGGGACCTGAATGCTGCCAGAAGGCCTCTCTGGGTTCACAAGTTAACGAGATGCTCAAGGTCAGAAGGGTCTCTCCGTGGGAAAGCTCCCAGAAAACACGTTTTCTCCAGCAGACGAGTATAGGAACATGCACTGGAAATCTTTCCATTTTAGAGAGCTGCGCCAGGATGAGGCCGTCTCAGTTTTGAGTCACTTTTGTTAATAAGCAAGTAGCTCTAAGTCTAACCTCGTGATTAATTATTTCAACCCAATCCACAGTCACCTGGGAGCAAGCATTACTGACCAAGATGCTTTTCTAATGAGCACAAAAGCCTGACCTTCCTTCCCGAGAGTACCAAGGAGATAGTTCATTCATTTGCAGGTAATACTTCCATTCTAATTATAGACACTGAATTGTAAGTTCAACATAGATTTGGAAAATCAAAGGCAAGAAGCTTGTTCTCAGATGAAACAAATTATGAATAAAAAGGAAATGAGCATTACTAAAATGTTATTAAGTAGTAATGCTATTCTGAAACCAAAAAAAATTTTCTAAGAAAAAAAAAAAAAAGAAAGCAGAACAAAGAGAAAAAAGAAACTTAACTCCATTACAGGTAGGGGAGGGGCAGGGATCTCTCTGACCTGGGCTCAGATGTATGGCCTTGTAGAAGGAATTCGTATAGAAAAGCTCCATCTCCCCCAGGAGTGGTCCCCCAGGGACTGAGGCAATAGGGATGGTAAAGTAGAAGAGAGAAAGGGTGACAGAGCCTTTGTGTTTCCTGTTTCACTTTTTATTACGGAGAATTTTAAGCATATAAAAAAAGAGAGACCATAGTGAATAACCAGCTTCAACCATTACCAGCCCATCACCAACCTGCTTCCAGGGCTCCCCATTCACTCCCCCACTCCAATTATTTAAAGCATCAGGTCAGATATCAGATCATTTTATTCAGCAATACTTTTAGTTTAAAATGAGAGCAACCACATCTTGAAGGTTTTTCGAGGAAGTGCATTTGATTTCATCTAAGGGTGAGGGTCTTTTCCAGTTATGGAACCTGATTTCAAGACCCAGGATCGCTCTCTAAACTTTAGTCTAAAGGACCCAATTGTGCCACAGCAGCTGCTGACCAGCTGGGGGAGGGGGTAGCAGAGCTGGGACTACAGGCCCCACCCCGCCCCCGTCCCGAGAGTCTGAGTCAGGACCTCAGACAGCCCACCCTCTAAGCCTACATCTCCATACCCTAAGGGCTGTATCACCCGCAGCCAGGGGGTCCAGGCACTGCTGGAACGCAGCCTTGCCGGTGAGCCACTCAGGAAACCTACCTGGGTATCCTGGGGTCGTGCCACGTGCTGACTCCCGTCTGCGTGTGCAGGAAGTACACCTGGCCCTGTACCGTGGTTCTCTGCTCTGCACGACACAGTGGGGACATGGTCAGTGACACTCGGTCCAAGGGGTCAGGCCTGTGAGCTCGGAGGCCCCACTTCCTTCCCACAGTCTCTCAAAGGACCGAGAGAGGGTGTGAAGGGCAGGAGTGAACTCGGGCCTGGCTTGCTGGGCTCAGCGTGTGGACAGATCTTATTTCTCCTGTTCCCACCTGGAGAGGCGGCCACACCCCTCGACCTGCCACCTTGGGACTCATCCTGCCTCCACCCCTGTCCCCTGCAACAGCTCATACTTCCGGTCTCATCTGCCCCATCTATGTGGATCCTCCAACATGGATCTACGTGAGTCCTCCTTCATTTAGGCGCTTCCTCTGTCGTTGTCAAAAGATTCTGTTTTACGTTTCCTGATAGTAGTACATCTTATCACTCCTACCCAAGGCCGTCCTTCCCACGTTCAAATCCCAGGGCGCTGCAAAGAGCCTCATCCAGACCCCCGCCCTGCTCCTCTTGGCTCTCTTTGACATTTGTTTGCCTACATTCTTCACACAATTGCTGTCCTAGAAGCTTGGAGCAAGGGCGGATACATTAAGGAGGAGCAGGATTTGTCCACCATCACACTGACACAACCGCCATGGGGCAGAGCTCTGCAAACATCAGCGGCTCTGGCAGGTACGTGTTACCAGAAAAGGTCTGAAACCGGAGAGGGACACGTGGCCAACCACACTTGGAATGGCGGGTGCGCGCCCTCACCGTAGCCTTCGGGCAGCTCCGGGGACTGGTGGCCGTGAGGTCGGTTCTGTGGCGTCTGGAGCGACCCTCGCACCTCAGGGTTTCGCAGTCGCTGGGCCTGAAGTCTTTGGTCTTGACTCGGGGATTCCACAAACCTGCAGGTGCCCCCGCCAGCAGCGGCCCCGGGGCCATCCGTGTACGGGGCTGGCTCCTCCATGAAGCAGCTGAGGGGCCTTCCAGGCCCGGAGTCTTCATACACGGTTCTGGAAGGGGGAGGATACAGCCCACGTGACAACACCCGCCAAAGACAGGGACGCACCCCAGTTCACGCCACGCTCTCACACCCGTCTATTCTGCTTCTCTTAGACAATACAGAAGGTCCCCCGGACTTAGTTTCATCAAATTCGTCCTGTCCTTTTTCACTGGGAAGCCAAACTTGTTCACAAGGAATCAATGGCCTAAGGAAGCCACATGTTAAGTGCCACTGAGGCCAAGGTAGGATTTCAAACTTGGGGATAGCTGAATGGTCGGAAAACACCAACCTTGAACTATAAGAAGTTCAGAAAAGGAGATTTCAATTTTCTTGACTTGGAATCAAACATTCCATTTGCCTTGTCATTTTATAATAGAACTCCTGGTTACATCAAATATTGCAATGACTTTAAAAGTGACTTTTAACATAAATCCTCATCCCCTAAACAACTGGGAAGACAATTTACCTTAAAGGCTATTTTCCCTTTTAAGCAAGTACTTTTGAAAAACGTTTTACGCTGGAAAATTCCCGAGAAACACAAAGGGAGGGGCCAGCTCGGTGAACGCGCTGGACTCCTCACCCACCTCCGACACCATCCCTGGCCACGCGGCCAGCTCTCCCCCCTCCACTGGATGATTCAGAAAACAATCCCCACATTTTACCATCTCATCCTTAGATATTTCGGCACATATCTCTGAAAGATGGGCCTTTTACCATTAGCATGATCCCCAAAATGGGTCATCATAATGCCAGTCAGTATTCAAATTTCGCCAGTCCACTATCGCATTAATCAGGATCCAAAAAGATCCATACACGGCATCTAGTAGGTGGGCCTCTTAAATCCTGCTGATTAAATTTATGGGTTCTCTTCCTTCCTTTTTATTCCCTTATTCTCCTTGCAGTGTATTTGCTGGACACTGGCTTAGGTCTGCTATACTCTACAGGGAGCCCCACTTCTGGATGGGATTTGTTATAGTCCCCTGGGGCTGGGCAGCCCATTCCCATCCCTGGAACCTCCAAGATCTATGTTCACGTCAGGCTCTCTTTCCTGATGGTGTCAACAACTATTAATGGCATTAAGAGTTAATTCATTGGGGATCGAAAAATCATGATAGTGACCAACGAGAGCTCTTGATGGTTTGGGGGGTTTGGTTTTTTATAACTTCTTTCTTTCTGTATCGTCATGAACTCCACGGACTGGTTTGATGTGTTGCAGTTATCATTCTTGACCAACGCTCTCAGGCCAGTGGGAACCTCTGTAAACTGGACCCTGAGTCTTTGGGGCATGACCCTACTAGTCTTGACAGCTTCCTTTACAGACAAGGAAACTGGATCGTAGTTGTATCCCCAAGTCCCTCCCTGCACCTCAGATATTCAACGCAGTGAAAAGGTATGCGGGGTGCTCTCCCGCAGCGCGAGCGCCAGCAGCCTGGGGGTACGCACCCTTCGCTCTCCAGCAGGCCTCTGCAGTCCACCACAGAGCCGCCAGTGCCGATCCTGTCTCGTGTCTGTAAACTGACTGAAAAGAAAAGGACATCTTGCATTAAAATCCAGGGATATTTTATACAACTGCAATATAGTGAGCCACTACAAATGTATAATTTATATACGATATTATTTTTAAAGTGAGGTGTCTGTCTCTGCACTCACATGACACATGCCTGTGCTTTCAAGTATGAGACATTTCACGCAGTGGCTCCACACCACTGCACACCACTCGGACCCCTCCTTGTGAACGTGGAACAGGAGGAGGTGCTGTGTGTGCCACGCTTTCCATAAAAATAACACAATGTTCACTTTTTCCAAGTTATCTTGTTTTTTAAAGATTCTGACTTATGCTGGATGAGGACACAGAGAGTACTGTCTATTTGCACAGTCTAGACGCATCTGTGTATCTACTCTCCATCCCCAGTACAACCAACAAAGACACGGATGAAGTTGCTTCCAGGTACTGGTTTTGCCCCGCATGTCTCTCCACAAAGAAGAGAAGACATCACAAACAGGCAGTGAGTGAGAACTCTGTCATCAGGAGAGTTTGCAGGATGGATTCTCACTGTTCATTTATCCTGGGTCAGATCTACATAGCCGACTCACTGGAAAAGACTCTGATGCTGGGAAAGATTGAGGACAAGAGGAGAAGGGGGCAACAGAGGATGAGATGGTTGGATGGCATCACCGACCTAATGGACATGAGTTTGAGCAAACTCTGGAAGATAGTGAAGGACAAGGAAGCCTGGCGTGCTGTAGTCCTTGACATCGCAGAGAGTCAGACACAACTCAGCAACTGAACAACAAGTTCTACACAAGACAAGACCTAAAAGATTTGGGGTCATAAGTCATTCTGTGTGCTACTGAAATACTATGGGGTTTTTTTGGATTCCCTGCAATGCAGGGTCAATATCTGAGTTACTCTGAAATGCTAATACGAATGGGGTGGGATAACAGGAGGAACTGCTTAACCGACAAATTAACTTCCAGCAGAATATGTCTAGTCAACACTTCGTAACATTAGCATGTTTCATTTCTTCATTTTAAGTCAATCTTCTGTAAAACCATAGGACACGGAAGTCTTCAGAAACCCCACTGCCATCTACATGCGTAATGGCCTTCCCGTGGAGCTGTCTCAGCTCATGCACGCGTGGCCACTGTGTTGACCATCTGCGCTTGGGTAACGGGACAAGTGTGAGGACTCAAATTACATCCAAAATTACAACCCTACATCTCTGTGTACCTCAGTCACTTTAACTCCACCTTGAACGACTAAATGAAGGGAACCGGATAAAGTAACAAAAACCACACAAGATGAAACTTCTTAGTACTGGAGAGATGGCCCCCAAATGTGGCTTGTCCTTCACGTACGTCACCATGGGTCAGTGGCTTTGTGTGTTTTCTCAGTGATGAAGAGCTGGATGTTAAGTTCTGTAAAAGTTATCTCTTTAGAGATGAGAAAGTTCTTACCCACTATTTGGCCACGAACTGCATCAGTATCTGAGGGGTTTAGTTTGCACAGATCCAAACGCTGGTCTGCAAACAAACAATTCAAAACTTAACCTGGGGAATGTTAACTAGGGAGGAGGGCAGGAATTCTGTATTCAAAAATGGTAATAAACAGAATGATGGCTCGTAAGCCTTCCTCGGTGCATTGAGAGGCAGAAAAGCGTCGGGTTCTTACAGCCAGTATCTTTTAATCTGCTGATGGCGTTGGACAGCAGCCGCACACACCCCAGGAAGCCGGCTCCCTGCTTCTTGTGAATCTTCTTGTGGTTCCACACGCTGATGGTTATAGAATCCGTTTTTCCAACATATCTGAAACCAAAGTGCAAATTCATCTTTAATTGCATTTCTATATTACAATGGCCCATCGAGATTCTATTTGACAGACTTGTTAGTCCAGAAGAATTCTCTGAAAATAATGTTGGCTCTAGATCCACAAGTACAGGCACTCGATGAATATCTGTCACTAACTTCAATGGGTGGCAAAAGGGCTACAGCTGATTATGTGAGAAGCACATGGAGATAACTACATGCTGATGATAATCTTATAACAGGGATTTACTAGATTTTAATAGTTTCAAAGATAATGGCAGGATTCATAAGCTCCCACCAATTAGGCTTTGTAGAGAATAACCAGTCTGCAACAAAGGACTCCTTACAAACCCTCCATCCACCCAAAGCACACGAAAGAGCAGAGCTCGGACAGGAGACCCCCTTCTTTTCAGGGCAGGTCAGCCATGAGGGGGCTTCCAGGACTTGGACTGACAACCGCTTTCCAGACCACCTCCAGAGCCACAGTGTAATTGAAAATGGGCCTCAGGATCCAGCTACTAAAAACCCCCTCAAACCAGCACGATCTGTGGTGTGGTAGTAAAAGAAAGCAGTACTCACTCAGCGTTACCTGACAAAATTTCCTAGCAAGGATGTGAAAACAGAGGTGAATATGAAAAGTGGTTTTCAAAGGGCAATCCCCACATGGATATAAGAAGTTGTCGGATGGTGTGTGGGCTCATATACATTCACTCATACCAAACTTTATTTGCTCTTGCAAAAAATGTGTGTGTGTTAGTTGCTCAGTTGTGTCCGACTTTTTGTGACCCCATGGACTGTAGTCAGCCATACTCCTCTGCCCATGGAATTCTTCAGGCAAGAATACTGGAGTGGGTAGCCATTCCCTTCTCCAGAGAATGTTCCTGACCCAGGGATCAAACCTGGGTCTCCCGCATTGCAGGCAGTTCTTTACTATCTAAGCAAAATTTTTAAAATCAGCATATATATATGTGTGTGTGTATAAGATATTTGTATAATATGTGGAGAAGGAAACCCACTCCAGTATTGTTGCCTAGGAAATCCCATGGACAGAGGAGCCTGGCAGGCTACATCCATGGAGTCGCCAAAGAGTCAGACATGACTTGGTGAATGAACAACAAAAACAACATAATAAATATGTATAATAATACATTTCAAATAATGCGTTTTACAACTATGCTCATGGTTTTGCTCAAAAAACAGTAGCACATAGAGGACCTGAACCATAGCCCCTTTTTCCTGTTAGGGAGGGCCAGGAGACTCAATGTTTGAAGATCACAGTTACAGAAGCAAACCATAAAAAAAATGTATGAAAACGTCAAATGCAAGAACTTCCAAGTATATGAATTCTAAAAGTAGGCACTGTGTCTTTGGCCATCCATGTTTGTTACCAGAAAGAAGTTGGTAATCCCTTTTTTAAACAAATGCTTCTCTTACAAGCTAGACACCTACTCTCCCTCATTCCCGAGTGCCTTGTGGGGCATCCGACTCACAGATCGTAGTGCTGGTTCCACTTTGGGTCCAGTGTGTTCTTCACCGTGTCCGTTGAGTGGCACTGCCCAGATCCGTCCACAACAATCTTTGCAAAAGGGTCAGGGAGCCCTGGAGGAGAGGGGACAGCCACACTGGATGAGATGACAGATCTACCAGTGCAACACAGAACATGGTCCCGCAGGTAAAGGGCGCTTCAAGATCACCTAACTATCCTGGTATATTTCATTCTCAAATTTAAGGTTAGTTTCGATCAGCAAAGTAAGTTATTTCCATTAAGCTTTCTAAGAAAACCCACCCAGAATGACACCTCCTCAGTTTTTTAGACACTAGAAATGAAACTCTGAAAACAGGCTTAAATTCGGATTTCCATTTCTGGAGATCACTACCAGTTGAATGGAGGAAACAGTGTCTACAAATAAATGTATTTGTACTTTCTAAAAAATAACACCTAGACATTGTGTTTGCTGGTCTTTGTCTATTTTATCTCTGGATGCAGCATTCACCACATTTTCATTAGGTAGGTTCTTAAATGCTGGAGTGTGAATCAGACAGGTTTATAAGATCAAAGAGGTGGCCGGGTCTGAGAGACAGACCTGGATGGGATCCATCCCTCTGCACCTTCTTAGCTCCTTGAATAAAGCCCATGAACCTCTCAGTTTCTTCACCTGAGAGTGTGAATACTACCACTTAGGAACCAAGAAGCATTCTGGTGAGGATCAGAAAGAGTGTGAAAATTTTCCTGCTGCGGGCACCTACTTTATAGTAGGTGAGCTCCTTAAGCGATTCCTTTCATAAGAAAATGACTCTCCATTTATTGTTTTTATTTTTACAATTCCTTTCATTACAAGACTTTTCAAGTGTGATTGAATTTATCAAATTTGACTATTAGTTTTACTGAAACTCAGACGCTTTATAGAAAAATGTCTCATCTGTATTTGAGAACACTTCAGCAGAAAGCGATACATTAATGGATGGAAAGGCAGAGAAAATGGGGTGTGGCCAGAATAGGGAACGAGAGAGAGCTTTTCCTGCTTGAGTTATAAATTTTGTGCCTGGGAGCTAAGCAGCCTCTGTGACGTAGTCAACTGGGAAATGAAGTTTGTCAAACCGTGGGTTTCTAGTCTTTTCTTTTAGGAGAATACACCCAGTGTTTTTTGAAAAAGTTTTAAATTTCAGAAATATGTGAAGAATATTAATAGTGTAAGAGAGCAAAAATGGGTGTTTACTTACTGAAGAAGTCTTTCTTTGCAAGGTTCTTGGCACATAATACTAAAAACAAACAAACAGAAAAGGCAAGGGTTAGCATTTATGGACAAGATTTTCACCATAGTTAGTCGCTATGGACAGAACTGAACCCCACCCAAAATCCATATGTTGAAGGTCCAGGCCCTGATGTGAAGGTATCTACAGGTGGTGCCCTTGGGAAGTGCTTGGGGTTAGCCGAGGTCACGGGGGTGGGGCTGGCATGATGGGGGGTCCGTGCCTCTATAAAGAAGGGCCCACAGCACATGCCCTCACTCGGCTCTCCATGTGAAGATGCACGAGGTGGCCGTCTACAAGCCAGCAAGAGGGCCTTCGCCCAGAACCAAATCTCCCCCCTCCTCATCTTAGGCTTTTCCAGCCTCCTATGGGAAATAAATGTTTGCTGTGTAAGCCGCCAGCCGATGGGATTTTGCTAGAGGCCCAAACTGGCTGAGGCGCTAGCCTATATTTGCAGTGGGGCGGGGGGAGGGAACCTCAAAATTATCTTTGCCATTGATTGTATTTCAAATTAAGTGTTACATTAAACAAAAAACTGACAGTAACTAGGAAATGTTTTCTCCTTCAGTTAGAAATCAACTGTAACAAATGCAAAATGGTTTAAACTTAAAAATTTTTCTTAAACATACATGGGTGAATTTATCAATGTGTTCTTGAAACTGCCAGGATCACATTAACACCAGCTGAAATGAAGACCTACAGTCTGTCTCTTCAGAGCACCTGCTCCTAAGAGGAGCCATGCATCTTTGATATTTGACTAAATAACACAATTTTATGAACGTAAGCTCTGGTATGTTGGAGAACAGAACAGGAGAGTGACAGAAAATACGGGGCCATCATCAAATGTGAAAAACAAATGATAAAATGCATGCTAAGAATGTGGCACAATGTTGGTATATAGAAAGAACGCAATAAATGCCATTGTTACAATTTTATTAATGAGGTGGGTAAGAAATTTTGTCACTAGATCCATTCCATGATTAAAGCTATTATATGAAGGGAAAATACACAATATATTATACCACCTTACCTGCCTCCTGAGAAACCTGTATGCAGATCAAGAAGCAACAGTTAGAACCTGACAGGGAACAACAGACTAGTTCCAAATTGGGAAGGAGTACATCAAGGTACTCCTTGATATGTGATAATACATACTGTCACCCTGCTTACTTAACTTATACGCAGAGTACATCATGCGAAATGCCGGGCTGGATGAAGCACAAGCCAGAATCAAGACTGCCAGGAGAAATCTCAATAACCTCAGATATGCAGATGATACCACCCTTATGGCAGAAAGTGAAGAAGGACTAAAGAACCTCTTGATGAAGGTCAAAGAGGAAAGTGAAAAAGTTGGCTTAAAACTCAACATTCAAAAAACAAAGATCATGGCATCCGGTCCCATCACTTCATGGGAAATAGATGGGGAAACAGTGGAAACAGTGTCAGACTTTATTTTTCTGGGCTCCAAAATCACTGCAGACGGTGACTGCAGCCACGAAATTAAAAGACACTTGCTCCTTGGAGGAAAAGCTATGACTAACCCAGACAGCATATTAAAAAGCAGAGACATTACTTTGCCGACAAAGTAGCTTTGTCTAGTCAAAGCTGTGGTTTTTCCAGTAGTCATGTATGGATGTGAGAGCTGGACTATAAAGAAGGCAGAGAGCCAAAGAATTGATGCTTTTGAGCTGTGGTGCTGGAAAAGACTCCTGAGAGTCCCTTGGGCAGCAAGGAGATCAAACCAGTCAATCCTAAAGGAAATCAGTCCTGAATATTCATTGGAGGGACTGATGCTGAAGTTGAAACTCCAATACTTTGGCCACCTGATGCGTAGAGCCAACTCATTAGAAAAGACCCTGATGCTGGGAAAGATTGAGGGCAAGAGAAGAAGGGGACGACAGAGGATGAGATGGTTGGATGGCATCACTGCCTCAATGCACATGAGTTTGAGCAAGCTCCGGGAATTGGTGATGGACAGGGAGGCCTGGTGTGCTGCAGTCCTCGGGGTCACAAAGAGTCGACACGGCTGAGCAAAGGAACAACAACAACAGTTACGTGTACAGCTGGTAAGACATTTTGCCACCAGATCCATTACGTGATTAAACTATGACATGAAGGGAAAATACACCAGTGTGTTATGCATACATAGCATCCCAATTTTTAAGAATACAGTGTATCACTGTGACCTTATTTGACAAAAACATACAGAGGAACCTGTCAGGCTACAGTCCACAGGGTCGCAAAGAGTCGGACGCAACTGGAGTGACTGAGCACACAAGATCACTGCTAAGGCAATGTACAGGTCGTAGGTTTAGCGACTGTTTCAACTCCAGGAAATCCATAATATACTGTTCTGCAAACTTTTAGTATATTTTATATAACAACTTTATCAAGACAAAATTCCTATACAGTTCATCCAAGCGAAGTGTATAATTTATTGGTTTTTAATATACTCACTGAGCTGTATAACCATCAGCACATCAATTTAGAACATTTTCATCATCGCATAAAAGAAATCCTGCACCTATTAGCAGTCACTCATTATTAACCGCAAACCCCACCAGTCACGGCCACCACTAATCTACTTTACGTCTCTGGATGTGCCTAGAATGGACAGTTCACATAAATGGAATCATAGAATATGTGGTATTTCATGACTGGCTTCTTAACATTTTTTTTTTTACTTTTTTAATTGAAGGATAATTGCTTTACAGTATTGTATTAGTTTCTGCCATACATCAACATGATTCAGCCACAGGTACACATATGTCCCCTCCCTGGTGAACCTCCCTCCCACCCCTCTAGGCTGAGCTCCCTGAGTCACACATCAAATCCCCACTGGCCATCTGTTTTACACACGGTAACGTGTATGTCTCCATGCCACTCTCTCCAGGCGGCCCACCCTCTCCTTCCCACTGTGCCCACAGGTCTGTTCTCTCGGTCTGCGTCTTTTCCTGTGCCTACTGGGATGGCCGATTGCTATCTGTCCTGCACCTATTGATAATGCTGCTTTACATGAATTGACTTCCAGCCTGAAACCAACCCTGCATTCTGAGCTGAAGGCCACCTGGTCATGGCGCATAACGGAACCTTTTCATGTGTGCTGTGAGCCAGCCAGGCCAGGGCTTTTCTTTGTAGAAAGTGTTTCCAGTCCCTAATCCATAATCTCTTCACAAGTCTAGTCACATTTTTCACTTCTCAAATCGGCCTTGGTAGTTGGTGTCTTTCTAGAAATTTGTCTATTTCACTTAAGTTACCGATTTATTGGCATACAGTTACATTTCCTCTTCAGTATAATCTTTACACCCTTCCTTTCAACGGAGATACATACACACACAGACACACACACACACACACACACACACACACTCTTCAGTCTTTTTTGTGGCTGGACCATAATTTATTACAGCTCTGGTTAGTGCTTCATTTCTTGTTTCTCTAATTTAAAAGTAAGGACTAAGTACTTACAAAAAATGAAAACTTGCAAATGTGTAAATAGGAAATGCATGCCTCCAAAATCTCATTGTTATCCTTTGTTTTTTAATAGCATTTTCCTGGCTGGTCTCACATACTTCCTTTTTTCCCATTTAACTTCAGAATTTCTTTGAGCAAGTTTTCAACAAATTCATAAATAAATTTGAGGGGAATTTACTGCTTTACAATATTAAGTATTCCCATTCTTGAGAGCAGCATATATATCCAGTTATTAAATTCTTCTTTAAATGCCTTTAAGTAACATTTTCATCTACTCACAAAAGTTTTCCACATTTCTAATAGGGGTTACTCTTATGTGTCTTGGGTTTTGTTATCATGATGAATGGGAGAGTGCCTTTCATTGTACTTTTAAAAAAAATCATCAAGATATCTGTTCTTTTATGGGTTTTCGGTGCACTTTCTAATAGTGATTTGGGTATAGGTAAGTGATAACTTGTCTTATAATAATTCTCAACCTACCATCTTCTTCACTGCTCTTCCCATGAGCCTGTGATGTACTGTTTCTTTCCACTTCCTTGTTTTTCCAAGGTGCTGATGCTGGATTGCTTCTGACTAGAAGAATTCTGGTAACAAAAAGATTAATCCTTGTTCTTCTGCACAAGACAAGTAATTTAAAAAAAATTATGTATGTATTTCCTTGGCTGTGCCAGTCCTTAGCTGTGGCATGCAGGGTCTTGTTCGCTGACCAGGGATTGAACCCAGGCCCCAGCATTGCGAGCATGGAAGACCAGCAATGTTTTCATTTAAGGCTCATTCCAGTGGAATTTGGTTACCTCAAAAAGTAGCGAGGGTTTCAATATCGTCAGCACAAAGAGAATTTTGCCTCGATTTTGTGCAAAGATCATTTACGGTCACTATTAATCTAGTTTAGTTAATGGCATTTGATCTCTCCTAGTAGAAAAATTTTGTGATCCTGTGGTAGAATTCTGTTTGTCCACTCTATGAGATAAGAGATAACTTATTGCACTTAAAATCCCACTCTGTCTGGATCTACCACTCATTGTAAAGATATGTACCAATTTTAAGTAAGATTTTGGAACTACAACAATGAACAAAAGATACAATTACTCTTTGAAGAAAAAGCAGCTGATTTTTTTCAGAGTATATTACCACATGTTCTCTTCAACTCTGAGGTGCCCTCTACTGAGGACAAATCAGGTCTAAATCCAGTAATTTCCTAATCATATGCCACGGTTTCCTAATTTGGGGGGTAAAGAAAGAACAAACTACATAATGTTCACTTAGCTTCTGAAACTACACAGGAAAGACGTGTTTTGCTAACATTCAATTAGTAAGTCAAGCTTCTCTACCAGCTCCCTGACGGACGCGTAGGGTCCCCAAAATACTATTTGTGATTCACCCACTCTCTGAAAGATCATGTTCTTCAGAAGGAGTTGATGCTCTTTCTTAAGGTTTCATTAGTCTCGTCTGGTTGGCACTATGGATAAAAGTGTTTGCCTGCAGTTCCAAGCCAGAGGTTGGATGACAGTGAGGGAGAAACATAGTTCGTGTTAAAAAAACAAGTAACAAAGTCCAGGGGTCACACAAGAGTCAGACATGATTTAGCAACTAAACAACAACAAAAAGTCCAGAGGGCATTTGGGACTTTTTATTATGTTTGGGCTTCTCTGGGGGCTCAGGCTGTAAAGAATCCACCTGCAACGCAGGAGACCCCAGTTCGATTCCTGGGTTGGGAAGCTCCCCTGGAGAAAGGACAGGCTACCCACTCCAGTATTCTGGCCGAGAGAATCCCCATGGGCAGAGGAGCATGGCAGGCTACAGCCCACGGGGTCCCACAGAGTCGGACACGACTAAGTACCTAAGCACAACACGGAACACTGGAAGAGTAACCCCGATTGTCTCTTGGGCTTCCCTGGTGGCTCAGCTGGTAAAGAATCCGCCTGCAATGCGGGAGACCTGGGTTCAATCCCTGGGTTGGGATGATCCCCTGGAGAAGGGAATGGCAACCCACTCCGGTATTCTGGCCTGGAAAATTCCATGGACTGTATAGTCCATAGGGTCACAAAGAGTCGGACACATCTAAGTGACTTTCACTATATTTGCACAAAGCCCTCCTTCATGAACAGTTATTTTTTTTACATCTTAAGGGATGATTTCCATAGACCAATGAAGCCATTACATTCAAAGAAAATCTATAACTGAGGAGCATTTTTCAATTTTTTAAAATTTAAATTTTTAAGACATTTTTACATTTTAATCTTAAAACGTTGCTTTCTTTGACACCTGGATTTTCCCACAGAACCTACAGGAGGATGACTTCCTGGGTGGAGGAGAGAGACAGGCCTCACAGGAAGCAATTTCCAAAGCTATGGTTGGTTTGACTTTTCTTCTCCCTCAAGTATTACAGGCCTATGCACCTTTGCCTTGGAAGATAAGAAAATTAGTTCATTAAAGGTCTCTGTCACTTAGAATAATTTCTATCTCCAGATCATATTTCTGTCTTAAATAAAGTAAATGAGATGTTTTTCAACCTTGTTCGACTGGGACTAAGACAGCAAGAAGAATCAGGGGAATTTTCTAGGTAGAAGCATTTTCCCTTGCGAAGAGCTGAGGAAAATTTACGTTTTCATTAGAGAATGTTTTATCTAAATAATTAAAGTTATACTCCAAAATTAATCACCTCATCGATCAATTAATTATTGGGATCAATGTTGTCTCCCTACATGTTTCTTTCTGTTTTCAAGCGGCCTTAGTCAAGAGCCATAACATGGTGACATTTACTAAACTCCAAAACTTAAAAAAATAAAACTCCAAAACTTCAGCCCCAGTGTCTAGAATCTCATCTCCTAAAAAGCTCCTAGTGATTTTATAACCAGGAACTAAGGAGCAGTTTGCTACTGATGCTTCCAAAAACCACCCTGGAAAGCAGACTGTCTCCTCGGCAACCATCTGACCAGTGCCTCTGCCAAAAACACTCGATGAAATCTATCAATGGAATCACAGTGGGAGGTTTGGAAACTTTGTCATTGTTTTGTGAAAAGTTCCAAATACTATCTAATTCCCTTTCACAGACCTAATAACAGCAGCTAAAATGTATCGGATGCTTATGAGGTGTAAGGCACTACCCTAAGTGTCTGACAAGCCTGGCCAGGTTTATCCAACACCACAATCCCATGAAACAGTTACTCTCATGTTTTGACCAACAAAAGCCAGGTAAAGGCTGCTGCTCTGAGCAGTGCATCCGTTTATCCATTTAACAAGCACCCACTGATGACCCGCCCGAGGCCAAGTCCTGTTCCAAGCGCAGAATGCCATGAAGAACTGAACAAAACCAACCCAGAAAGGTGCCTGTCCTGGGGTGCTTCTCAGGCCTGAGGGTTTGACTTTTAAGGCAAGTCAGGTAGTTTTTTTTTTTTTCCTTTTAAACGGTTGCTTAAAATTGACTTCCTAAGTTTAGACTATTTTCCTAAGGTTATATGATGTAAAATAAAACTCAACTTTGTCAGGAAGGAAATGAATTTTAACCCCCAAAAGCTTGTCATTAAGTAAATTATATTTGATTGTCACCTTAGAAGGAAAGTGAATGAACTCCATTGACAGGAGATAATCCAGAGTTAACAAGGAGGAGAACTTCCCGTGAGACCAAACATCCCCACCCAGTTGACTCCTGAAGAACTATGAAGATAAAAGCAAACTGCTCTGCGGGCCAAGTCATTTTAAACAAGGCCATAACTGCTGAGGGTAAAAGGGAAATGAAGGAATGTTGTGGGAAGAAAGCTAGAATTAAGCAAGCTCTCCTACAACCTCATAATCAGTCCAGACCTAAAACAAATAGACAAGGAAAAAGTAGTAATAGCCAGAGAAAGTTCTGTCTGTGTTTTCTTTCAGTTACTGAGTTGACATATGAGGCTTTATTAATTTGATGCGTAGAAAAGTCAATAGAAAACTGCACGGGAAGACCAAAGTTTTAGCAAATATCCCCACAAACGGCTAAAGCCACAGCGCACAATCTTTTCAAATAAAGTCCCGTAACGTTTCTTTCCTATATATCATTTTATAGTAATACTTTCTATAGCACTGAAGTGAAGGTATTATTTGGCATAGTTTTATCATAAAATCGTCTATAATTGTGGAGCTAATCACTATTCACATCACAGCATTAGTTGGAATGAAATTATTATGCTCAATTTAGTCAAGAAAAATAGAAGAAAAGGATATTGAACAACTTGCTCAAGATGACCTTGGCAAGTCAGTGATGGAGATAAGAACTTGATTTATCTGTGAATGAAATGCACAGAGCTCACTGGATTATGCTCCTTCATTAAGACAACTGAGTGTTAGGAATGAAACTATTTGTCACCATATTAAAATTTTTCAGTCTGTGTGGCCAATATGGAATTCACAAGATCATTTTAAATTTAAAAAAAAATCGTGGCCCAGCCATTCCACCCTTAGGCATGTAATTAACAAAAATACTCACATACATAAGTTCGTGTGAGTAAGAGCAGATACATTGAGAGGGAGATCGAATAATGATTAACTGTAAACTAACAGTAACAATCGCTAATATTTATTGAGCTTACTCTGTGCCAAACACTATCAATAGCACTTTACAGATTATATCTTATTTAACACAACAAATAAGGAGGCCAAGACGAGGTGAGATTCAATCCCTTGCCCAAGCCCATGGAACCTGTAGATTTCTTTCTCCCTTGCGTCTGACCGACTCCAGAGCCCAAGCTCTCTACTGCACGCATCCTGATACTGTTTCCAAAAGGTATAATTACAGTGACAAGTTGACATAAACATAAGGAAGCCAGAATACTCTAGAGAAACACATATTTTTGTAAAAGCAAACAAATATGACTTAAATAAAAAGGGAACTAACTCTGCTAGATCCTACTTCTAACTAGAAAATGAAAAAAAAAATTGTAAAGCAGTGGTATCTCATTAAGCATACATTTTAAAATATAACAACTTGCTGAGATATAATTGACAAACCATAAAACTCATGCTTTTAAAGTATGAATACATTTCAGTGGTTTTTAATATATTCAGAGTTGTACAACCATCACCACCATTTAATTTCACAACATTTTCGTAATCTCCCAAAGAAGCCTTGAACCATTAGTGGTTACACACCCCTTCGCCCCTGTCCTAGCCTCTGGCAACCACTAATCTACTTTCTGTCTCTGTTTGTATTTGTATTGATGCTCGCCTACAGTGGACACTTCATGTACAGGTCATGCAGTATGCGGCCTTTTATGACTGCTTTCTTTCATTTAGCATAATGATTTCAAGGTTTGTTCACTCTGTAGCAAGTGTCAATACTTTATTCCTTTTTGTTGCCAAATAATACTCAGTTATATGAATATATCATACTTCATTTAATCCACTCACCAGAAAATAGACATTTCAGTTGTTCCCACATCTGGGCTACTGTGCATGATGCATGAATATTCATGTAACAAGGTTTTACGTAGAAACATGTTTTCAGTTCTCTTAGGTACCCACCTAGGAGTGGAATTACTGGATCATATGGTAAGTCTATGTTTAACATTTTGAGGAACTGCCAAATTGTCTTCCAAACTGGCTGCCCAGTTTTACATTTCCACAGCAATGTGTAAAAGTTCCAATTTCTCTGCATCCTCGCCTCCGAGTATTTTTATCTGTACCAGCACCATGAGACAGAAAGACCTCTCTTTCCCCCTTCTAGTTGTCTCGACATCACCGCTGAAAACCAACTGAATGAAGACATGAGGATTTATTCTTGACTCTCAGTTCTGTTCCACTGATCTATATACTTCTATCCTTATACACTTCTATCCTTGACAGTCTGTAATAACTACCATGGCTTGGTATTAATAGTAAGTTTTGAAATTGCGAAGTGTGAATCTCCAATTTTGTTCTTGTTTTTTTAAGATTGTTTTGGTTATTCTAGATCTCTTGCATTTCCATATGAATCTGAAGATCAAACTCTGTAAATTCCCCAAATAAAGCCTCCTGAGACATTGATTGGCTCTTTGCTACGGGGAAGCCTGGCGTGCTGCAGTCCATGGGGTCGCAGAGCCGGACACGACTGAGCGACTGAACTGAACTGCTACACATGCAGATGCCTCCAGTTCGTAAGCATAGATGTCTTTCCATTTACTCAGGCCTTCAGTTTCTTTCAATGTTTTATGGTTTTCAGATATTCATTTTTCTGTTTTTGATGCTATTTTAAAAGGAATTGTTTTCAGCTCTCTTTTTCAGTAGATTAATGGTTACAAAGGAGGTTGAAATGAGGGGACGCAGGGATGACAGCTAAGGGGTACAGGGTTTATTTTGGAGGTGATACTGCAATTGTGGTGGTGGTTATATAGCTCTGTGAACATACTAAAAACCACTGAATGGTACACTAAAAATGAGTGGATTTTATAATATGTGAATTCTACCTCAATAAAGGTGTTACTGAACAGAAAGAAAGAGAGAACCCCATTGAGTAGATAAATGAAAAAGTACAAGATGAAAGGAGTTTATCTCTATAGGAAAGACTATAGGGTTCATTTCCCCAGACCAGTGTCAAAAAGACTCTGTTTAAGACTGATGATTTATTTACAAATTAGTTAAATCATCTGAAGCAAAGTTGGAATGTCATGATATTAAACTAAGGAAAGAAAAAAACTTGTTTACTTTTATAATGTTGATCAAGTCCATTTTAGATGGACAAATGACCTGCCCATTAAACAAACCAGCTAAAGACTGCTACAATGATTTCAAAATTATTGGAAGAGTCACAACTGAAATCCCTGCTTCCTATGTTGATTTAAACTCAAATTATTCTTAAAACATTATCAAAATCCTTTTTGATAATACCTCAAGGATCTCCACTGCCTACAGACTGCTCCCTTTGGAGTTCAAAACACAAAATAAAATTTCTCTTGATCTACTTAACCAGCTTTATCACCCAAGTGTGGTTTACTTAACCGTTCCCAGACCACAACATAGCAATTTTTACCACTGGGCCTTTCTTCCTGTTGCATGCTGACCTCTTTCTGTGATAGTTAAGCAGGTGGTTTCTTTTTTTTTTTTTTTGAGCTAGAGTGCAAGTCCAACAATTGTGCATGATTTACAATAGCCAAGACATGGAAGCAACCTAAATGTCCACAACAGATAAATGGATAAAGATGTGGTGTGTGTGTGTGGGTGGGTGTGTGTGTATGTATATTATATATACATATGTATATTGCATGTGTATGTGTTAGTCACTCAGTCGTGTCCGACTCTTTGCTACCCATGGACTGGAGCCCACCAGACTCCTCTGTGCATAGGATTCTCCAGGTAAGATTACTGGAGTGGGTTGCCATGCCCTTCCCCAGGGGATCTTCCCAACCTAGGGATCAAACCCAGGTCTCCCGCATTGCGGACAGATTCTTTACTGTCTGAGCCACCAGAGAAGCCCTTTGTATATTATATATACTTATATAATGTACCTATATATATACCTATATACACACACACACACACACACACATATAGGCACAATGAAATAGTACTCAGCCATAAAAAATAAGGCCATCTGCAGCAACAGGGATGATGAATCTAGAGATTAACGTACTAAATGAAGTCAGACAAATATCATATGATATCACTTACACGTGGAATCTTAAAAAGTGATACAAACGAACTTACTTATAAAACAGAAACAGACTCACAGACGTAGAAAACAAACTTATGGTTTCCAAAAGGGAAAGCGGGGAGAGGGATTAATTTGGAATTTGGGGTTAACAGATAAATAGTACAGATAAATAACAGATAAATAGTGGCAGCCCACTCCAGCGTTCTTGCCTAGAGAATCCCAGGGACGGGGGAGCCTGGTGGGCTGCCGTCTACGGGGTCACACAGAGTCGGACACGACTGAAGCGACTCAGCAGCAGCAGCACTACATATATGGAGAACTATATAGTCAGTATCTTATAATAACCTAAATGTAAAAGAATCTGAATCACTCTGCTATATACCTGAAACACTGTAAATCAACTATACTTCAATAAAAAAAATTTTTTTAAACCCATAGAGTAGGTATTCGGTCGGTATCTGTTGAGAGCTCTACTTATCTCCTGCTCAACTCTGTCCCAAGCACTTCACCTATGCAACCTCTTCCACAAACCCCAGGAAGAACCTAAGGGTCTGAGGAGAAACTCAGCCAAGGTTGCACACGTGGAAACACCGTTCAGTCATTGCAGTTCTACTCATTCTTTCAGTTACAGCTCAAATCTTAACTTTTTCCCTGTTAGGCCAACAGCGATTTCTCCTTTCTCTGAACTTCTAAAGGGCTTCCTGCCTTTGACATATACCGCCCTGAATTGTAGTTTCAAAGCAGACTTTATTTTTTAGTGCAGTTTTAGGTTCACAGCATAATTAAGTGGGAAGTAGGGAGCCTTCCCTTTCTCCCTGACCACGGGCACAGCCTTCCCAACCATCAGGATCCCTCACCTGAGTGCCGTCTTTGTGACAGTCAGGGCAGCCACACGACGCCTCAGCAGCGCGGCACGTCCACAGCTGGCCTGACGGCTCACTGCCAGTGCCGTGCATCCTGCAGGGCCTGACGTATCCACGAACACAGTATCACACAGAGTCGTCTCACCGCCCCGAAAGTTGTTTTGCTTATTCATCCTTTCCTTCAAATTCCTGACAATCACTGATCTTTAAACAACCTCCATAGTTTGGTCTTTTTCAGAATGTCATATGGTTGGAATTACACAGTATGTGCCTATTCAGATTGACTTCCTTCACTTAGTAATATGCAGTTAAGGCTCCTCCTTGTCTTTTCATGACTTGGCAATTCATTTCCTTTTATTTTTTTAAATTAACTTATTTATTTTCATTGGAGGCTAATTACTTTACAATATTGTAGTGGTTTTCATTTCCTTTTAGTACTGAATAATATTCCACTGTCTGGATGGACTAGAGCTGCTTTCTCAAGTTTTGGCAATTATGAATAAAACTTCAAATAAACATCTACCAACAAAAGAATTAATCAACACAAGAAATGGACAATTTTGAGCCAACCTGAGGATTATAACCCCAGGAGACAGTCTTTCAGAAAGCTATAAGGCCCGTTCCACCTTTTAGAGGTCAAGGCACAGTTACGCAAGTTTTGGGGAGTAACATATTGATAGTGTCCTTGTCCCACAAGGCCAGCAGTGGGTTCCTGTGGCCCCTTACAGGGTTGGGGAAGGAATGTTATTTCCTAAGGAGTTACCTTGCTGGCGCCAGGGGGAAATTGCCTTTTATTCTGGCAAGGAGGCATTCCTGTATCTTCTAGGGGGATCTAGTTAATATGTAATGCAAATGCGCCATGCTCACCAAAGGGGAGAGGGCAAGGGGCTCAAACAGGCAAAGAGAATTTCACGTTTAAAGATTTCCTTGTCCTGTCTCGAAAATCCTTTTTCTTCATCATTTTTTGTTGTGGACTGTTTTCATCCCCTTTGGTTAAATACCAAAGAGCACAACTCCTGGATTATGTGGCAGAGATATGTTTAGTGTTGAAAAGAACTGCCAAACTGTACCCCAAAGGGACTGCCCCATTTTGCGCTCCCACCAGCAGTGAGCGAGAGTTCCTATTTCTCCACATTCTCGCCGGCGTTCGATGTTGTCAGTATTTTGGATTCTGGCCCTTCTAATAGGTGTGCAGCAGAATCTCATCGTTGTTTCACTTTGCACTGCCCTGATGACGTATGGTATGGAGCACCGTTTCATATGCTTTTGGCCATCTGTGTATCTTCTCTGGTGAGACGTCTGTTCAGGTCATCTGCCTATTTCTTAACTGAGTGGGTGGGCTGTTTTCTTACTGTTGAGTTTTAAGCATCATGTGTACACCTGAAACTACTATTATAAGTCAACTATACCTCAATTAAAAAAAAAAGTTATTATTTTGGATTAACAGTCCTTTATCAGACATATCCTTTGCAAACATTTTATCCCTGGATGTGGCCTCTGCATTAATTTTTTTTCCCCACATTTTTAAGTCTTACAAAATTGGGCTTAAATATATCAAAGTTATTTTGAGTAGCCATACTGCTTTCCCTGGGAAGTAATATCACCTGATGTTTAAAGTAACTTGAATGAAAATTCACGTCATCCGTTTAGAAGATACCATGTGGCCTTTCTGTTTACTGGCAGCGATCCTCCAGATGGGTGACTGAGAGCACATGGGAGCCACGGAGGACAAGGCTTCCTGCCGCACACCAGCTCCTAAGCCTCTGTAACCCCAACCCTGGAAAGCACACAACGTGGGTGCGAGGCTAGTCCAGGTTATGGACTTACTGGCTTCGGGTCTAATGTGGTGGATCCCAGTGCCCAGTAAGTGTGAAACTCACAGCAAATCCAGCCTTCATGGTGCCAACCTCCTGCAGGACACCTGGAGCTGGAAGCAGATGCCATCAGCACGTCTGTTGCTGTTAAGTCATGTCCAACTCTTTGCAACCCTCTGAACTGCAGAACACCATGACCAGGACCGCAACCATGAACGTCAGGGAGACACATAAAAACTACGAAGAATGGGGGATCCCAGCCTGCCAGGCTCCTCTGTCCGCGGGATTTCCCAGGCAAGAATACTGGAGCGGGTTGCCACTTCCTTCTCCAGAGGATCTTTCCGACCCAGGGATCAAACCCACATCTCCTACACTGGCAGGCAGATTCTTTACCACTGAGTCACCAGGGAAGCCCATTAGCACCCTCAGAGTCCTGAATTCTTAACAGGCTGCTTAGAATTCCAAACTCATATTCTTTGAAGTTATCCTCATTGAAGCAATCCATAAAGTTATCAGAAGAAATCAGTGGTAGCAGCAAGCCAACCCATAAACACAGGGAGCTTTGTGTCATGACAGCTCCTGACGACAATCCTGTGGCTTTGGAAAGGACCACGAGTTTCATGGCATTAACAGTGCTTCTCATGCTATTGCTTCAAAAAGTCTTAGAAATACTCTCCAAATCCACAGTCACCACTAACTGAAGCAAGCTCTGTAAGATTCAAAGCCAATAAAGTCAGTATGTTAGAACAATAGATTTCTGGAGCTTATTTCATCAATGTATTGTCAAACTTACGAAAATTCAAATTTAATAGTGGTGCCAAACCACTTCAATGGGAAGACAGCAGTCTTTTCAATAAATGGTGCCAGGACAACTGAGTAGCCACATGCAAAAGAATGAAGTTGGACCCCTAATCTCACTCATATATAAAAGTTAGAAGAAATCATAGGTCTGATTAAATAAATCTACATCTGGGACAAAGCAGTGGTTGCTTAAATGTAGTACCAAAATCGCCACCAACAGGGGTGTCCCTGGTGGCTCAGTGGTAAAGAACCCACCTGCCAATGCAGGCGACATGGGTTTGATCCCTGGTCCGGGAAGATCCCAATGGCCCAGAGCAACTAAGACCATGAGCTGCAACTCTGAAGCCTGGGAGCCTGGAGCCTGTGCCCCACAACAGGAGAAGCCCTGGAATGAGAAGCCCGCACTGCGACTGGAGAAGCCCCACCAGCTGCGGCTGGAGAAGGCCTGCACACGGCGACGAAGACCCAGCGCAGCCATAAGTATAAGAAGGAAATCAGTTTTTAAAAATCACAAGCAACAAAAGAAAAAATAGGTGAGTTGGACTTCACTGAAATTTAAAACTTTTCTGCTTCAATAGATATCAAGAAAGGGAAAAGACGACGTGCTAAAAGAATGGGAGAAGATATACATAAATTAAGTATTTATAAAATCGGGTAAGGGACTTGAATTCAGAATATTTAAAGAACTCTTACAAAGCAACAATAAAAAGACATCCCAGTTAAAATATATAGGCAAAGGATCTGAACCAACATGTCTCCAAAGAAGATATACAAATGGCCAAGAAGCCCATAAAAGATGCTCAATACCATTAACCATCAGGGAGACACACATAAAAACTACCATGAAATACCACTTCACACCCACTACGATGGCTAAAATAAAAAAGATAGACAAACGCAAGAGTTGGCAAGGACAGAGAGAAATTGAAACACTCATATACTGATGGTGGGAATGTAAAGTGGTACAGTCACTTTGGAATAGCCTGGAAGTTCCTCAAAACATTAAGCAGAGAGTTGCCACATGAACCAGCAATTCCACTACTAGTTACGCTCAGGAGACTTGAAAATATATGGCCACATAGAATCTTGTACATGAATGTTCATGGCAGCATTATTCTTAATAGCCAAAAAGTAGAAACAACCCAAATGTCCATAATCTGATGAATGGGTCAATCAAATGTGGTGCAGCCATTACAGTGATATATTATCCGGCCATAAAAAAGCAGCACTGATACATGACAGACGCTACAGCGTGGATGCATCCTGAACACTTTACGCTTAGTCACAGAAGCCAGACACTCACTGGACCACATAGTGCTGATCCCATTTATATGAAATGTTCAGAATAAGCAAATCCACTGCTATAAACTGGATGTCTGCGCCCCCTCAAAATTCACATGCTAAATCTTAACACCCAGTGTGATGGTATTTGGAGGCAAGGCCTTTGAGGGGCAATTAGGTCATGGGTGGAGTCCTCACCAATAGGATTAGCACCCTTACAAAAGACAGCACCCTTGCCCTGGTGACCACAGAGAGACAATGAGAAAGCCACGTATGAACCAGGAATTGGGGCTTCACCAGACATTAAGTCAGCTGGTGCCACTTCCAAGCCTCCAGAATTACAAGAAATAGATTTCTGTTGTTTATAAACCACCCTGCCTATGGCATTTTGTTATAGAAGTCTGAACAGACATCTATAGAGACAGAAAACGCATTAGTGGTGGCCAGAGGCTGGGGATAAAGAGGAATAGGGGGCACTGCTCAAGTTGGTGGGGGTTCCTTTTGGAGGTAATGAAAATATCCTGAAATCAGCTGGTAACTGGTTAAACTCCATGACATACTGAAAACACTGAATTGTAACTTGAAAGTTTATAGTTTAGGATATGATAATCATATCTCAATTAAAAACTAACTGCAATAGTGATTCAAGGACTAATGAAAGTGGTGTTTGTTTCTCATAAGACACACCCTTCAGTCTCAGCTTTCTCTTATTAGGGAGTTACAAGACACTGTCTAAAATGTCACGTTGTGTGGAATAATACATTCTTTAAACTGGAATAAGAAGACAATGGGCACCTACAACAAAAGTGTAAAATGCAGTGTATCTCCCAAAGAGCTTACAGTTTGGCTCAACAGACACCATAAATCAAGAAAAGCAAACAATAGTGCAAAGCAGATCCCTTTTGTTCGTGACTCATCAAGTCATATCAATTCATCCTTTGTTGTATCTTTGAAATCTATTCTTTCCAGGCCCACTATGGTTGCTCAATTCCCGGCCACTCTCGTCTCCTGAGTTATGACAACAGGCTCTGGCATTTCTTTTCTCGAATTCATTTTAATCGTGAAATAATTATTTGTTGGCTAAATGAATAAAACGCTATTATGTAACCCCCTTCCCATAAACCTCTGAGTTCAGTACCACTTACAAAATAAAATATAAAGTCATCCCTGGCCACCACCCTCCCTCTCCAAAAAAGAGAGAGAGAGAGAAAAAAAGTATAAACTCTTAGCATCCAGCACATAAACTTCTATAATCACTTTCTGGCCTTACCATCCACCCAGGCCCACAGAGTGCCGCCCCTCCAGTCAGACTACTGTACTGTCTCCCAGATCTTTCTCATGCTTCTCGAAAAATTTTATTGAAGGATAATTGATTTACAATGTTGTGTTAGTTTCTGCTGTACAGCAAAGTGATTCAGCTAAACATATGCATGCATTCTTTTTCATACTCTTTTCCACTGCGGTTTATCACAGGATATCGAATACAGTTCCCTGTGCTATTGCAGTAGGATCTTGTTGTTTATCCATTCTCCATAAAATACTTTGCATCTGCTAATCGCAACCTCCCAATCCATCCCCCCAATACCCCTCCCCGCTCACGAATTAATTCTCTCCTTTGCTCGAGAGCCCCCGCCCGCTGCCCTCCGCTACGTCATCATCCTTCCAGATCTCCGCTTCCAGGCCAAGCTCAAGACTCCCCTCTCCTATCATCTGTCCCTACCCTTTAGTGCCCTGTAGAATTACTTACATTTTTAACTGTTACTTATATACCCCTCCAAACAGATTTTAAACTGCAAGTAGGATCCATGACAGAAATGGATCTAAGATTAACATCTTGCTCAATAACCACCACCACATGGAATTAAATTTCAAAATGAGCTGTACAGGCAGATCAGAAGAATTCAGAGAAACACAATATTACTGTGGGAATGCTTAGAAAGGTTGTTTTGGTTTGTTTTTGTGTAAATGAGACAAGTTGGGTTTCAAAGGCTGGGTAGGTTTTGGATTCATGGAGAGGAAATACTGTCAGAAATCAGAGGAGGCAGGCAGGGGAGGGAGGTAAAGCCCAGGATCCATGTGTTAACTGACTGAGTTTTACTGCGAGGACTGAGACAGAGATAAGAATTAAATTTTAAAAATACTGTTGATTAGTTTATCTTCAAGCCTTTAAATTTTTATGCTATTTGTCAAAATAATGTTGGAAAGTAAACTAGCATTGATCCACACAGTATTGAGGTTCCTCAAAAAACTAAAAATAGAGCTACCATATGATCCAGCCAACCCACTCCTGGGCATCTATCCAGACAAAACTAAAATTGGGAAAGATACATGCACCCCTCTGTTCACAGCAGCACTATCCACAATAGTCAAGACACGGAAACAACCTAAATCTCCATCGAGAGAGGAATGGATGAAGATGTGGTGCGTGTACACAGGGGAATACTACTCGGCTGTGAAAAAGAACGGAATCCTACCACTTGCAGCAACATACATGGGCCTAGAGATGATCATACTCAGTGAAGTCAGAGAGAAAAAGACAAATACCATATGATCTCACTTACATGTGGAATCTAAGATGCAACAAAAGGAACTTGCTTGTAAAACAGAAACAGACTCAGACACAGAGCAGACTCGTGGTGGCCAAGATGGAGAAGGGGTTGGGGAGGGATGGTCTGGAAAGCTGGGATTAGCAGACACAAACTCCTAGTCTTTGAAGTAGAGCTAATCCTCATTACTCATGAACTCGGTATTCGCAAACATGCCTACTTGTTAAAATGTGCTTGTAACTCCAAAATCAGTACTTGGGGCCCTTTTCCTCTCACTCATAGACACATGCAGAGTGACATGAGCACTAACTTGTCACCCAGCGTGCACACTCCCAGCTGTGGTTGAACAGGCGATATCTTGCCTTCTTGTTTCAAGTGTCATACCACATAAAGTGTCCTTTTTATGGTCCATTTAGTGCCACATTTCCCACATTGTCGTGCTTTTGTTGGTGGTTCTGCTATTTAAAATAGGCCCAAAGTACAGTGATGAAGTGCGACCTACTGCTCCTAAACCAAAGAAGGCTGTGAAGTGCCTTCCAGAAAATTCATGTGTGTTAGGTGAGCTTCATCCAGGATGACTCACAGCGGGGGCTGCCCTTGCTTTAAGTGTTAATGAATCGGCAATATGTATTAAATACGGTGTCTTTCAACAGAAGCATGAAACAAGCTTATGTGTTGATCAGCTGACAAAAAGGTAGCAGAGGCTCATGGGAACAGAATCCTGTATTCCTTCAGAAGCCATGGTTCTGTGTCCACTAATTTAGTTTGAGGGACTTTAGAACATAGTTACCATGGATAACAAGAATCAACTGTAGAGTCTGCTTTCTACTGACAGTCAGATCTGGTGTTATCCAAACCTCAGACACTGTACAGACTCACACCGGAAGTTTCTCGTCCGTCGCCAACTCTACACTATCCATCAGGCACTGATCGGGCCAGGCAGAGCATTGGCAAAAGAAGGAACAAGAGCAGAATGAAGACAAGCAAATGCGGTATTCCAATAATCATACTGCTCAAACGAGAGCAGGAGAAAATGCAAGCTTTACACCAAAAACATATTCTGTTCCCTCTGCTCCTCCCAACTTTCAGAATGATAAGCAGCTTTGGTAGTAATCTCCAAAATCCCTATATTCAGAAAATGTTTCCAAAATTGAATTACAAATCAATTAATCAAATTGAAAGCTGCCTTCAGTCTGGCATTCTTGATAATTTTTGTCAAATTTTCTTTCCTTTCATCTCAAAGCCACTGTTTTCAGTTCTAGTCATAAAAATTAGGTGAGATGTAGACAGAATTATCTCCACAAAGATTTAGTGTGTTTTGTCCTGGAAAATAGAGATTCTCTTGGAATTTACTGCCCAAAATGCAGTCAGATGTCACACAGCAACCACGCCATGATGCTATTAATTATTACCAAGTTGCCAGAGCCCTACAGAAATGGTGCCCAAATCCTGAGGAGGTTTGCAGTTTCATTGCTAAAATTCTTATGCACAAGTTATTTTATGCCAAGCTATATATAGTTTATGATTTCTTTTCTCTTCATATATAGGGTTGTTCTTTAAGACATTCTCTTTATTTAGAAAAATATCAATGTGATCCAAATTACATCACCCTACATGTGCAGTCTTCTGTGTGTGTGTGTGTGTGTGTGTGTGTGTGTGTGTGTGTAACAATTGAAAATAAAAGCTAAGTATAAATCCCAAGGTTGAATTAAGGTAAGTCAATTTTTCAGTTATGAGTTGATTATAAATAATTTGCTAAAATAGAAGCTTTTCAGTCTAAATAAATAACTGGGCTTTCTATGTTATAATACATTAATGTGAATTTTAAAAAATAACAGACAAAAGTCAAGTTGTAAGTTTCATTAGTATTAACTGAGTTGAAATTTATAGACAAGATTTTAAAATAAATGATAGAAGTTGTTTGAAACCCAAGTATATAATATCTCAAAATTAAAATCTAATGATTATTACCTGAAAGTAACCTTAGATATTACAGGGCAGAAAACTAAAATATTAGAAATAAAAAGAGGATCAAACTAAAAATTCATAAATAATCCCTTTTATAAGAAAGGAAATCAACTGGAAAAATGAATAGCCTTATATTAAACAGATCATAAAGAGAACCCTCTCCTACTAATTGAAAATGTCAAAACTGGCCATGTTTAGGGAAATAGTTATCAACTTACTTTTTAAATAGCTGCACAACTAATTTTTAAAATACAGCTCTGGCTAAACCAACATCTTGTAAGTCACTTAAACTCTCGGTTTGGGCTAGTCCCAGGAGGCAGCACGCTGGGGGCAGGAATTCAGGCAGCAGCCCACCGTTGTAGCAGTTGGTACCCAAGAAAATCTCAAGTCTTAGTTCTGGGTTGCTACAAATGACTTGCAAACACAAATGGCCGGCACCTCTGACCTATGGGTAAACTACCAACCGAGCTTCAGGTGACTATAGCAGCACCCAGGTCAGGTACAGACAGCTCTGAACAGGTTTGGAAACAGAACTGACCTTGAACCACAATGCCCAGAGGGCTGCTTAGAACACATACTCTGAACCCAACTAGGTCAATGACAGTGAAACAAATACAGCTGGACCTTGAACAGCCTGGGGTAAGGGACAGGATCCCCACCCCTTGCCACTGGTCAGCTCTCAGTATCTGCAATTCCACATCCACAGATCCAACCAGCCACAGTTCAAGTAGCACTGCAGTACACAGTTATTGAAAAATATATTTAAGTGGACCTGCGCCATTCAAACCTGTGTTGTTCAAGGGTCAACTGTACATCGACACTGTCCATAATATTTAAACAAGATGCAATCTCATGACACAACACTCAAGACGTCCAGGATATAAACCTAAATTACTTAGCATACAAAGAACCAGGAAACTTGTGTGAAGATACGCCATGCAAACACTAATCAAAAGAAAGCTGGAGTCACTGTATCCATATGAAACAAAGCAAACTTTAGAGCGAAGAATACTGAAAGGGATAATGAGGAATATTAACTAGTGGTAAGTGTTAATTTGCCAAGAAGACATAACAACCATAAACATGTGTGCACCTAACAGAGCTTCAGAATACCTGAAGCAAAGGCAGCCGGAACTGGGGGACAGAACTGGGGGCTTCCCTGATGGCTCAGTGGTAAAGAATCCGCCTCCCAATGCAGGAGATTCGACTTCGATCCCTGATCTAGGAAAATCCCACATGCCTTAGAGCATCTAAGCCCATGTGTCACAACTACTGAGCCTGTGCTCTAGAGCCCGGGAACCACAACCATTGAGCCCATGTGTCGCAACTACCGAACTCAGTGCCCTTGAGCCTACTTGCTCCGCAACAGAAGAAGCCACTGCAATAAGCCTGCACACCGCACTGAAGAGTAGCCCCTGCTCGCTGCAACTGGAGAGAAGCCCGCACAGCGACAAAGGCCCCGTACAGCCAAAAAAAAAAAAAGACAGAACTGAAAAAGACAAAATTACAGCTACAGACTTCAACACTTCATTCAGTAACTGATAAAAGTAGCAGACAGAAGGCCAGTGAGAATAGAGGAGGACGAAGGCCATCAACTGATCACACTGACATTTATATTACATTCCACACAACCATGGCAGTTTTACACTCTCTTCTCAATTACCCACAGAATACGCGAAAAACAAATTAACCTAAAAGACTTGAAATTGTACAATCTATGTTCTCTGATCAAAATGGAATTCAACTATAAAGCAAAACAAATCTTCAAACACATGGATAGTAAATACCATACTTCTAAATAATCAGTGGATAGAAGGGAAGGTCTAAAGGGAAAGTAAAGAATATTTTATTACACTGAGAGAAAAAATTTTTTAAAAACATACCAAAATTTGTGGAATTCAGCTAAAGTAAGGCTCAGAAGGGAACTTATGAGATTAAAATTTTTTATTAGAAAAGTTACAAATGGACAATCTTTTATACCTTAAAAAATTAGGAAAAGGTCAAAACAAACTTACAGTGAGAACCCCTAATTTTAAGTTTAACTGAAATCCCAGAAAGAGAATAAAAAGAGTGGGCAAAAGCAAGAATGAAGGAGATCCTGGCTGGGAATGTAAGAAGTAATAAAAAACAGCAATCCACAAATTCAGAAAGCCTGAGCAGGGTAAATAAAAAGAAGCGTATCTGGTTATATCAGAGCACAACTGTAGAAAATAAAAGACAAAGACAAAATCCTAAAAACAGCCATAGAAAAAGGAAAGACTACTGGCGTTCCCTCGTGGCTCAGTGGTAAAGAATCTGCCTGCCAATACAGGAAACACCAGAGAAGGAGGTTCGAGCCCTGGGTTGGGATGATCCCCTAGAGAAGGAAATGACAACCCACTAACCCACTCCAGTATTCTTGCCTGGAAAATTCCATGAACATAGGAGCCTGGCAGGCTACAACCCATGAGGTTGCAAAGAGTCAGACATGACTGAGCAACTAACACGTTTCACTTTCTAGAATTCTCTACCCAGTAAAAATAGCTTTCAAGAAGCAAGATGAAATGTACATCAACAGATGAATGGACAAAGATGTGATATATATATAATCGTGTGTGCACACACACACATACAAATATACGTAGCGGAATATTACTCAACCATAAAAAAGAACAAAATTGTGTCATTTGAAACAACATGGATGAACCTAGAGACGATCATATTAAGTGAAGTCAGGCAGAGAAAGGCAGACATTATATGATACCACTTATATGTGGAATCTAAAACAAATGAACTTATTTACAAAACAGAAAAACTCATAAACACAGAATACAAATTAATGGTTACCAAAGGGAAAGGGGGAGAGGGAGGGAATAAATTAGGAGTACGGATTAACAGATACACATCTAACAAGGATTTACTGTTTAGCACATGGAACTATATTCAGTATCTTATAATAACCTATAATGTAAACGAGTCTGAAGCTGTATACCTGGAACTAACACAATACTATAAATCAACTATAGTTTAATTAAAAATTTTAAAAATAAACATTTTTATTTTGAAAATGTTTTAAAAGATGAAATAAAGATCTCTTCAGAACAAAACCTGAATTAGCTACCAGTGAAATTTTCATTGTCACCATCAAAAAATGCTTTTATTTAAAACATTCATGAAACAAAAGACGAAAGTTCTCAACAGTGAATTTTATAATTACACAATAAATTTACTACAGTTTTTGTTTAGTGGCTCAGTCATGTCCAGCTCTTTGTGACTCCATGGACTGTAGCCCACAAGGCTCCTCTCTCCGTCCATGGAATTCTCCAGGCAAGAATACTGGAGTGGGTTGCCATTTCATTCTCCAGGGAATCTTTCCAACCCAGGGATTGAACCCAAATCTCCTGCATTGCAGGCAGATTCTTTACCATCTGAGCCACCAGGGAAGCAAGATAAAGTACCTTCATTTAAAAGCTATATGGCCAATATCATTCTTGCTACTTTACTGGTTTCCCCATTTATGCATTAAATAAATCTTTGACACAGACTGACTCTAAATTAAGTTTGAGATGAGCTATTTAGAATGGGTAACCAACAAAGCCCTACTGTGTAGCACAGAGCACTCTGTTCAATGTTCTGTGGCAGCCTGGATGGGAGGAAGTTTGAGGGAGAAGGGATACGTGCATATACATGTATGACTGAGTCCCTCTGCTGTCCACCGGAAACTATCAAAACGCGGTTGATCGGCTACGCTCTGATATAAAAGAAAAAGTTCAAATAAATACCATAACAGTGAGGAAATGCTCCGCCAGGCCCTGTGCCACGGGCGAAACAGATGACCGAGTCTCTGCCTCTCTAGCAGCAGCAAAGACAAGGAAATGAATAATATGAGGAAGGTTCTGAAGACACCGCTGCAGGAAGATGAGAAGGGGACTGGCCTCTTCTGGCAGGACAGGGCTGCAGTAGGAGATTCTACAGAGAAGGAACACACAGGAAAGCGTGTTTGAGAGGCATCATGTATTCAGGGAAAACTGTGCTTCTGTGGGATGCCCAGTTCGTGAGCAAGAGAAAAGGCTACGTCCAGACTGGAAGAGGTCTTATCTGCAAGGCTCAGGAATTTGGACTTTACCCCAACCCCAGGCAACCAGGAGCCAGATGACTTTGTTAAGAAGCTAGGAACTCTTGTTGCTGGAGGAGAAAATGAGAAGGAATGGGGAGAGGCTGGAGGCAAGAAGACTGATGTTATCTGGAGGCTGTTTCAAAAATCAAAGGAAGTCTTCCCCTTTCTCCTCCTGCAGCAGCCAGCACAGTGCCTTAGGTGTGGCAAGAGAAGACAATGTTGAACTAAACTGACTCCAAGAGAAAAAGACCTAAACTTCTTACAAAGTGCTTTCTTGCTTGCTTAGGCAATTTCTTTCTCAAGATAGGGGAAGGGAAAAAAAAGCCACACGGTGAATACTCTGATAAGACCACCAATTTCTTTCATACCATTCTATAATATACAGCTAAGACCTTGGAGAACCCTGGTTCTCCCAATTCTGTCTCTCCTTGTCTTTAAAGGAATCCGCCTGGCAATATAAGGGACACAGGTTCAACTCCTAGTCTGGGAAGATCCCACGTGCCATGGGGCAACTAAGCCCGTGCACCACAACTGCTGAAGCCCACGTGCCCTAGAGCCTGTGCTCCACAAGAGAAGCCACTGCAATGAGAAGCCCCCCGCTCACCACAACTAGAGAAAGGCCGCTCACAGCGAAGATCCAGCTCAGCCAACAATAAACAAACAGAGAAATATAAACATTTTTTTAAATGCTAAGTGAAAACTTTGAAAAATGGGAAGAGTAAAAAGCCTGCAAAGCAAATACTCTGACCAAAGGATGCCACATCTATATTTTTAATAATGAAACCAAGGAAAGAGTTTAATACAAAGATAATGCCAGTTGAGTGTTTCTTCAAAAAACTTAGTTTTCGACTTGCATTGTTATCCACCAAGACACAAGTCTCCTATGCACAGCTGAAATAACGAGACCTGTTCAGAGCTGAATGCGATCTACTATCCATTGCATTCCTATTACAATTCCAGCTGTTGTTGTTTTTTAATAAATTGACAGTTTGAGCCCAAAATTCCTATGGGAATTCATTGGACTCAGAAGCCAAAGCAACCCTGAACAAAGGTGGCGACTCACACCAGTATCAAAACTTATGACTAAGCTCTACAAATAACGAATGCAGAGGGGTGTGGGGAAAAGGGAGGCCTCCTACCCTGCTGGTGGGAATGTAAACTGCTGTAGAAGCTATGGAAAACAGTATGGAGGCTCCTCAAAAAGCCAAAGAGAGAACTGCCATGTGATCCAGTAATCCCACTCCTGGACATACATGCGGACAAAACTATAACTCGAAAACGCATGCACCCCTATGCTCACAGCAGCGCTGTTTCCAACAGCCAAGACACGGGACAACCTAAATTTCCATCAACAGAAGCATGGACATAGAAGATGTAGTGTGTGTGTATATAAATGGAATTCTACTCAGCTAAAAAAAGACTGAAATAATGTCATCTGCAGCAACACGGATGGCCCTAGAGATTACCATGCTAGGTGGAATGACTTAGCAAGAGAAAGACAAATACCATATGATATTACTTATAGGTGGAATCTAAAATATGACACAAATGAACATATCTATGAAACCGAAACAGACTCTCAGATATAGAGAACAGATTTGTGGTTCCCAAGGCGGGTGGGGGAGGAATGGACTGAGAGTCTGGGATTAGGAGACACAAACTATTACATACACAATGGATAAACACAAGGCCCTACCGTACAGCACAGGGCACTATACAAATTCAGACTGGCACTCAACCCCTTAACAAAGCACACAATATGAAAAGAAATACATATACATATATCTGAGTCACTTTGCTGTACAGCAGAAATTAATACAACATTGTAAATCAACTACACTTTAATAAACACAAATTTTAAAAACCTTATGACTAAGCTATGGTAATCAGAATGGCGTGGTACTGGCATAAGGTAGACATATAAATATAGATCAACGGACTACAATTGGGAGCCCACAAATACACCCGAACATTGACGTCAATTGATTTTGGACAAGTGCCAACATAATTCAGTGGGGAGACAGCAGTTTTTTCAACGAATAGTGCTGGGATACCTGAATATCTACACACAAAAGAATGAGGCTGGGGCCTTAACTCACGTCATACACAAAGATGAACTCAAAATGGACCATGGACCCAAATGCCAGAGTTACATTACAAAACTCTTAAGAAGAAACTATAGCAGCGAAGCTTTGTGACCTTAGGTTTTGGCAGTGCTTATCTAGATATGGTGCCAAAAGTAGAAGTGATAAAGATATATAAATTGTACTTGATCAAAATTAAAAACTGTAAGTAAAAAGACAATCCACAGAATACTTCAAAACTATATGAAAATACACAAGGAGACCTGTATGCAGAATATAGAACTCTTATAAATGAACAATAAAAAGACAACCAATTAAAAATGGGCAAAGGATGTGAAGAGACATTTCTCAAAAGAAAATATACAAGTGGTCACTAAGTACAGGAAAAGATGCTTATCAGAGAAATGCAAATCAAAACTACAGTTAGATACTATGTCACAGTCATTTAGATAGGCAAAATAAATATAACAGTAACAAGTTCTGGTGAGAATGTGGAGAAACTGGAACACTTAAACTTGACTGGTGGGACTGCAAAATGACTCAGTCACTTTGCAAAATAGTTGGCAGGTCATCAAAATGTTGAACACAGAACTGCATATGACCCAGCAATTCCACACGTAAGGTGTGTACCCCAGAGAATCGAAAATGTATGTGTGCATAAAAACTTGTGCATAAATCTTCATTAGCAGCATATTTATAATAGCCCCAAAGCAAAAACAATTCAAACGATGAGTGAAAAATATGGCATATCCGTACAATGGAATATTATTCTATTATTCAGCAAAAAAAGGAATGGACTGCGGATACAAACAACATGAATGAACCCTGAAAACATGCTAAATGAAAGATCACATCTTGTATGATTCCCTTGATGTGAAATGTCCAGAATAGACAAATCCATCAGTTCAGTCGCTCAGTCATGTCCGACTCTTTGCAACCCCATGGACTGCAGCACGCCAGGCTTCCCTGTCCATCACCAACTCCTGGAGCTTACTCAAACTCATGTCCATTGAGTCAGGTGATGCCAAACAAATCCATAGAGACAGAAAATAGTAGATTTCATGAAATGAGAGGAGAGGATATAGGGATTGACTTACTGGGCACAGAGTTTCTTTTTAGAGTGAAGGAAATGTTCTAAAATAAGACAGTGGTCGGGACTTCCCTGGTGATCCAGCGGCAAAGACTCCGCACTCCCCACGCAGAGGGCCCAAGTCTGACCCCTGATCAGGGAACTGGATCCCATATGCCACAAATCAGGGTTCAAAGGTCCCACATACCGCAACTTAAGACCCAGCACAGCCAAATAAATAGGTAAGTAAATAAAGACAGTGGTGATGGTTGTATATAACACCACGAAACACCAAAGGCCACTGAATTGTTACGCTTTTTATTTCTGGACTTTAAGTCCATAAAGGTGGACTTTATGTTACTGAATCATAACTCAATAAAGTTGTTATATATATATATATGACATATTGCTTATGAACCACTTGGCACTGGTGTTAATGGGTTATTTTCTCGTCTATAAACAATCAATTTAGGATTTATTTGGAAAATATTGAACCAAAAAAGTCATCACAAAGGTGAGGTAAACAGCATAAAGATATGACTCTGAAAGACTTTTACCCTTAAATAATGCCAAATGTTATATGCTTTCTAAATATGTAGGATAAGATCTACTTATAAACTGTCAAGCTAATCTCTTCAGTTAAATAAACAGTCCCTGTTTTTACAAAGTCCAGAGCTATTCAGGCATGCGGGCTAAATAGCAACAAAGCAGGGGAAAGTACGCGGGAAAGGCATGGGCTGTAACAAGTTAATCGGTTTGGACAGAATGGAGGTCCAGGCATTTATTTCCTGTGAGCAGAAGGTTTGAAGCAAATTACGCTCAAAACTCAGAGTCTCTGCCTGTTATTTTAAACAACTGGTCTAGGATCATTATTAATAACTGAGGCTTACAAATATCACACATTCTCTTAAATACACTGAGGTTAGCAACAGGCCAGACAACAGGAAATCTATGAATTTAGTCCTGGAAAGATGTTGCACTATAGTTTAAAAAAAAAGGAAGAGAGCAACCAGAGCCTTTTGCAATTTACAAAAAGCAAATTGCAAGTTCTGAGCCCAACTGTCTATAGAAATATAGATCCTGTCTTCCCAGGTGATGTGTATAAAGAAGCACATTTACTTGAATAAGTTCTATATCTTTGTTGGAACAACAATCATTAACTCATAGCCTTGTTTTATAAGTTAATACTAGAAACATTCTATCAATGATCAAACCGAAGCTCAAACAGAGACTACAGAAGCGAGAGTTCCTGACGTGCGATGGAGAAGAGGATGTGGGATGCTTCACATCGTGAAGCAACAAGAATTTTCAGAGTCAGCTAGAGAGAGAAGATAATCCCCACCAAATTTTAAACCCATATCCAAAAACCAATGGCCAGAGATAAACCTGGTAGGAGAAAGAACTCTTTACTGAGTAAAGTGATTTAGAGACTTTAAAAAAATAATAATTGGGGCTTCCCTGGTGGCTCAGATGGTACAGAATCCTCCTGTAATTCGGGAGCAACCTGGGTTCGATCCCTTGGTTGGGAAGATCCCCTGGAGGAGGGCATGGCAACCCATTCCAGTATTCAAGCCTGGAGAATCCCCATGGACAGAGGAGCCTGGCAGGATACACTCCATGGGCGGCAGTCAGACACAACTGAGAGACTAAGCACACACACACAAATAACGAGAGGAAGAGGGAGCCAATATTTAATGTCAATCAATTTTTCAACTGTTTATTTCCATTTGAGAATTCAACCTCCTAAAAAGTTACCAGTGAATTTGATTCCTGTTCAGGAGCAATGCTATTGCTATGTCCTAAAGAAAGCTGGGGTCTGAGCTGGGGGATATTGATAAGAATGTCCCATCAATGTTAACACGCAGTTTCTACTAATCTAAAAACGGAGATACTGTGGTCCTGGCTCATGTTTGGACTGGAGGTTAGACATACAAATAAATACACTACAGGAGAAATGCACAATTAAATTTCAAACTGAAACACAACACATATGTGTGATCTGTTGTATGATGTACAATCAATTTCTGTAATTGGGGGTAGCAATTTCACTTTTGAAGATTCAGAGATTTTAATCTCACACTGAAGGGGGAAAAATGATATATACAAAAATACAGAATAATTTAGTTTTTCTTATTTTGCATTTCCACATCTAGTCAAACTCAAAGACTTTTAACACGATATTATGGGGGGGTATAATATGACAGCAAATTTGGAAAACTCAGCAGTGGCCACAGGACTGGAAAAAGGTCAGTTTTCATTCCAATCCCAAAGAAAGGCAATGCCAAAGAATGCTCAAACTACCGCACAATTGCACTCATCTCACACGCTAGTAAAGTAATGCTCAAAATTCTCCAAGCCAGGCTTCAGCAATACGTGAACCATGAACTTCCAGATGTTCAAGCTGGTTTTAGAAAAGGCAGAGGAACCAGAGATCAAATTGCCAACATCTGCTGGATCATGGAAAAAGCAAGAGAGTTCCAGAAAAACATCTATTTCTGCTTTATTGACTATGCCAAAGCCTTTGACGGTGTGGATCACAATCAACTGTGGACAATTCTGAAAGAGATGGGAATACCAGACCACCTGATCTGCCTCTTGAGAAATCTGTATGCAGGTCAGGAAGCAACAGTTAGAACTGGATATGGAGCAACAGACTGGTTCCAAATCGGAAAAGGAGTACGTCAAGGCTGTCTATTGTCACCCTGTTTATTTAACTTCTATGCAGAGTACATCATGAGAAACGCTGGACTGGAAGAAACACAAGCTGGAATCAAGATTGCCAGGAGAAATATCAATAACCTCAGATATGCAGATGACACCACCCTTATGGCAGAAAGTGAAGAGGAACTCAAAGCCTCTTGATGAAAGTGAAAGGGGAGAGTGAAAAAGTTGGCGTAAAGCTCAACATTCAGAAAATGAAGATCATGGCAGCCAGTCCCATCACTTCATGGGAAATAGATGGGGAAACAGTGGAAACAGTGTCAGACTTTATTTTTTGGGGCTCCAAAATCACTGCAGATGGTGACTGCAGCCATGAAATTAAAAGATGCTTACTCCTTGGAAGGAAAGTTATGACCAACCTAGACAGCATATTCAAAAGCAGAGACATTACTTTGCCAACAAAGGTCCATCTAGTCAAGGCTATGGTTTTTCCTGTGGTCATGTATGGATGTGAGAGTTGGACTGTGAAGAAGGCTGAGCGCCGAAGAATTGATGCTTTGAACTGTGGTGTTGGAGAAGACTCTTGAGAGTCCCCTTGGACTGCAAGGAGATCCAACCAGTCCATTCTGAAGGAGATCAGCCCTGGGATTTCTTTGGAAGGAATGATGCTAAAGCTGAAACTCCAGTACTTTGGCCACCTCATGCGAAGAGTTGACTCACTGGAAAAGACTCTGATGCTGGGAGGGATTGGGGGCAGGAGGAGAAGGGGACGACAGAGGATGAGATGGCTGGATGGCATCACTGACTCGATGGACATGAATCTGGGTGAACTCCGGGAGTTGGTGATGGACAGGGAGGCCTGGCGTGCTGCGATTCGTGGGGTCGCAAAGAGTCGGACACGACTGAGCGACTGAACTGAACTGAACTGAAATAAAGTATGATATTATGACATGCATTTGAAAATTTTTAATAAGGCATCATAAATTGCTTTTTACAGGCACAAACTAGGACTCTCGTTTTTTTAATCCCATTTAAATCTACATTCTTTTTAGAGTGATGAAAATGTTCTAAAATAAGATCCTGGTGATGGCTGTACAATTTTTATTTGCACAAAATTTAGGCGAAATAAGATATTCTATAAACAGTAACTTGAAATTTTTATATCTAATTCTAAAATCTTGCTAGTGTTTTAATGGATTCATCTCAGCATTTTTCAGTTCTTTGTATAAATTACTACCCTCCTATACATCTGTCTCTAAAGAGTTTTGAAAGAGAAATGATCTACTCTATAGTCATGTCAATATCACAGTAAAGGCGTGCCATGTGACAGGAATGGTGTTACTTTCCTGGATTTACTGGTTAAAGAAACCTAGACTTAAAGGTTGCCAGAAATTCCGTAATGAAGCAGGGACTATACTCTGGTTTAGGAGCAGACGTGGTATTTTTAAATAAAAGTGGGTGGAAGACAGTCATGCTGTCTTCAAACAGAATCTATGTAAACCTGAAAAGCCCTTACATAGCAGCTACAGTGTTCCGCAAAAGTGAGTAGACGCTGAGAAGGGTATTTGTATCATCTGGAGTAACCAAAGGAACCAAAATAGCAACTCTGGGGAGTGGGGAAAGGAAGGCAGAGATAGTGTCAAGTTTTCAGCCTAATCTCTCTGGTGCTCCTTCTCTAATTTATTTATTACCATAGGCAGAGTATTCAAATTTTTTAATAGAAATTTTAACAGAGAATAAAATAAAATGAAGTTGCTAGATCTCCTTCCAAATAGATGTTTCTAATCTGAAAAACCAATTAGAAACACTAGTATGATCCCATGACAATGGAATACGAGGAAGATAAAATGATACAATACGTGTGGACACAGGCCTAGAATGAAGTCTGCAGGCTCGCGTCCCTAACTCTGGAATCAGTAGCTGTCTTATTAGGTAATAGCAGGGGAAGGCGGGGAGGGGTATAGGATAGGCAAACGGCTTTCACTGTCTATGGCAAACAATTCTCCAATTTAAAAATTTGTCCAGCACAACACAGTAAATCAACGCTATTTCAAATAAATAAGAGAAAGAGTGGGCCACTCTTCCAAAACAGTTGCATTGCCAACTCTCTTTATGGCCTAGTGTAGAAAGACACAAATATTGTTGATTCTGGGTCAGCTGACTCAGAATCAACCTGAATGTGAGGTTGTTTTAGGGATTCTTTCATCCACTTTACTTATACTTTTTAATTACAACTCAGAAGAATACTACATGATTAAAAAAAAAAAAACCTATACTTAAGTCTCTCCTCCAATAGTATAAATAAATAGTATAAATAATTTACAACATTTTCTTTTTAGTGCTGCATATAATGACCTCTCACAATCAATGTGCTTTCATATTTGAGTTGAGACTTGCTGAAAAGGATGAGGAAACAGGAAATGTTTTGTTTTTAATTTAGAACAACCATGAACATAGCACCCGGCACTATATATGTGTGTGTGTGTGTGTGTATATGTGTGTATTATACATGTATGCCTTTGTGCGTATATCCATGGGCCCCTTCCCTCACTTCCTGTGAAACAGAATATCAACTTTCATTCCAACAAATTTTTGGAAAGTAATAAAAGACACGGGAAAGAATACTTAAAACTAATCTCATTTTTGCCAATTCAATGTTTGCTCTTCCAAAACCAAAATAAATGCATGGCCTTCAAGTTAAGGTATGACAAAGCAGAAATCTGATAAGAATAAAGTGTCTATTACTCATTTGAATCCATGACTCAGAGTATTTTAAATATACATATGGAAACCAGAGTCTTTTCATAACCAGACTACAAATGAGAAACTCGTGCCGAGACACGACAAACATAAATCTTAAAAAGCTTCACAGATTTAAATCTTCCATTTAAAACACAAGCTGTGTTATCAGTGCTTTGATATAATCCTGAAAACGCAGCAACACTGAGTTTAAAATCTCAGTAATGTTTTCTGGTTGTGATGATGGTAATCACTCGTTCCATTACTGGTGAACACGTAGTGTGTGACACAAGCTCAAGAAGGGAATTCATATATTGATGGAGGTAACTTCTGAGATTTCTTGTTACACACTTAACATACTTGCAGTGGGTATCTCTGGACATGTAACTGGAAGAAAAATCTAAAACTTTACATTTTTACAGTAATCTCAGAGCCAGTTTGGTCACTACAGAAGTAATATATGCTCATCCAGAAGTCAGACCAAGTAATAAAACCACCCATAACCTCACCAAAAAGTGGCCAAGTGCCTGGTTCTGAACTCCCAGGTCTGAATCCTGCCTCTTCCCTTTATTAGCCCCGCGACCTTGAGCAAACTTAGGAACTTAATATCTGTGTGTCAAATAGGAATAATAATAGCAGCTACTTCACTGAATTTTTAAATATAATTATCCTACTTATAGAGTTTTGCTACCTGCCATTTTCACTTAATAGAATCTGTGAACAGTTTCCATGTCACTAAATATTCTACTATGAAATGTTTAAGGGCTGCAGTGCATCCCATTACATGGCTGTTCTAGAATGTATTTGACCCTCATCACCAGGCATGTAAACTGTCTTCAACTTTTTGCTCTCATAACGGGGCATGAGGAGATGTCAGGGTTGGAAGGAGGATGTCCTAAATCACAGTGACACCGACCAGGCTATTAGCCTGTGAAATGGTTGTCATCTTCCTGGACGCCCAGGCCACTCGGTTCCTGCCTTCCCTCAAGTTAGGTGCCAGCCTTCCAGCCGTTCTAGGCGTTCTCAGCAGCCTTTGCATAAATTATCTGATGCTCAAATTAGCCCAAGTCAGCTTCTGTTACTTGTAACCAAAACACTCTACAGATACACACGATGTCATTCTCTTATAATTCCACTGCACACACACAAGTGACAAGCTACACAACCAGCTGACCTTCACAAAATCAGCTCCATCCAGGAAGCAGTCAGTAGCTAGACAACTGCAGGCAAAGGACTCAGGTTCTCAAGACAGACATTTTTTCTTCCAGTGAATACAAAATCCAAAGGGCCTTCATGCACTTACAGGCCAAGGATGTTACAATTTCACTAATGCAAAACTGCACAGACTATCATCTACAGAAAGGCTAATCTAATCTCTTTCTCAGAGGAAAAAAATCAAACTGCATGCTATACCCAAATGCGAATCGCTACTAACACTTACTACAATCACAGTTGCTAATACTATACACCATCTACTATAAGGCCAGGCCCTGTCATAAATGACTTACATGTGTGTTAGTCACCCACTCGTGTCCGACTCTGCGACCCCATGGCCTGTAGCCTGCCAGGCTCCTCTGTCCATTGAATTTTCCAGGCAAGGATACTGGAGTGAGTTGCCATTTCCTTTTCCAAAAACTTGCAATAAACTTTTAAGTAGGTACTATTATCCCCATGTTATATGTGAGGAAACTGAGGCCTCAGAGAGACTGAGTAACTTGCCAAAGGTCACACAGCAATTCAGGATTCAGATCCAGGCAACCCAGCTTCAAAATCCTGTGTCCTTAACCACCCTATATACTGTGTCTTGATTTTTGTTTTACAGTGACAGACATTTGAGTTCTGCCCAAAATATAACACTGTCGGTGCCTAAAGGGCAGGACAGTACTGACCACATGCACGGACTCTGATAAAGACCCCATTTTCTGTTGCAGCTTCTCCCCCTGAGACTATAACCCCCCCACACAGAACATCTCATCACACCCCTTCCCCCAACAAATGCCAAGTGCTTTCACTTCTAAGCCTTCACTCAAGCTACTTGCACTATTTAATTGTTTTGTTAGGTGACTTTATTGTTTTGGCAGCAGCACATGGGGTCTCAGTTCCCCGACCAGGGATCAAACTCGTGCCCCCTGCACTGGAAGCTTGAAGTCTCACCCACTGGACTGCCAGGGAAGTCCCAAATTCCATTATTTTAAATGCCCTTACCCTTCTTCCTGTTTCCATCCAATAACACAACACCAAGTTCAAATGCCACATGCTCCACAAACCTTCCCCAAGCCCATCCAGATGGAGTGAGTTTGCTGGCCCTTATCTCCTTGTGATTCTGTTTACCTCCAGTGGAGTGTGTACTACAATCTGCCAATTTTCCTACTCTCCCAATCTAAGAGTCTGGAAAGCAGGGACTATATCTGATCAATTCCCTTCTCTTATTTGGTATCCCTCACTGCATGGGAAAAAGTCATTGCAAGAAATAGTTGCTTGATTAATAACCATTGAGGTTAAGGAAATAAATCCAGGCTGTAAAGACTTCTCCATCAAGATGGATTATCAAAGGAAGCAACTGGAAAATATCAAAGATTTAGAAAACCTTAGGCTATCATTAAACTACTCTAAGCCCCAGTAAATCTAAGTCTAAAAACCTATCATTAAGAGACACTATCATTTGTGAAATTTTAACATTTATCTCAAAAGAGCCTTTTATGGTCTGAATGTGCGCCCTGGGGGAAATGAAGGAGGAAATTTTGGGGAAAACTATTTGAAATATTTGATAAATATTGGGAACACAAGGTCACATGAACCACAAGGGAAAAGCCTAAACTCGGGCTGCTGCTAGAGCCACCAGCAGAGGGGCACAGCCACAGGCGAGGCAGGCGGGGCAGCCCTCCTCCGGAGCCCACTGCCCTCAGAGCTCTTCTTCCTCCAGGTGGTTTTCCTCGAGTGATTTATGGGCTCAATCAAAGCTAAGAAGCTGTCTGCATTTTTCTGAGTTACCTGCTCATCACTGCAGAAACAATAAACTATTATTCCCTTTGCATTTTTCTCAGATCGGATACGTAATTATGGAAAATGGGAGGGTGAGACCCAAACGGAGTTACAGTTATTAACCAGGTGGAAACACTACACTTAGATTCTGTGATCCGTTTACAGGAAAGGTGCGATCCTGGGCCACCAACAGGAACAGGAATGAACAAAAAGACTCACTGTCCCCTCCACCTGCAGATCCAACACAGAGTGGGCTCTCTTGCCTAGAGCCCCTGCACGAAGGGGAGCCACCACAGTGAGAAGCCCGAGCACCGAAACGAGAGAGCAGCCTCTGCTCCCAGCACCGAGAGAAAGCAACCAAGAGCCAGCGCAACCAAAAACAATACAGAAACTCTAAAAGAGAAAGCGCTCCCCCACCCTCACTGGGTGACCCATTAAAGCGCTTGTCATGAGGAGCCCTTGGTGGGAGCATCTCAAAGCATGCACTCCTTCCTAAACACTACAAAGCCTCACTTAAAATCGTATGAAACCTCAGGACTTCCCTGGTGGTTGAAGGCTAGGACTCTGCGCTCCCAGTGCAGGGGGCCTGGGTTCGATCCCCGGTCAGGGAGCTGGAGTCCACAGGCCTCCACTAGGAGTTTGCACATCTCAACTAAAGATCCTGCCTCTCACAACGCAACCGCGACCCAGCACAGCCAAACAAATAAATAAAAATAAGTATTTTTTAAAGGATATGAAGCCTGTATTGTGATCGTTCTGATTGTGTTCGCTTGCCTTCCTCTTGGTCCAGACTCATAAGGAGCTCTTGGAAATCCCTGGAACTGAACACAACTGGAAAACAACTGTTGTCAGACACAGAGAGGTGGGTAACCGCCCCCAGCAGTCCCCGGTGGAAATGAGCTTTCTGTTCTGATTGCAGGGCTGCCCTGTGCCAAGCAGCTTACAGCCACAGCAAGGAAGCAACGATAAATGGTCCCAGCCTCCCCTAAGCCCAGTCCTAAGTAGCACCAAATGGCCTTCCCAGAGAAAAGGGTATCCTCAATGGAATCTCACTTCTTCTCTTGACAGTTAGTAACCACACCAGGGGAGAGAAACATCCTATAGTTCACCTCAATAGCAAACTCATCTGCATTTATCCACATGTGACCCAGAAAACAGATGACAAATATCCATCCCAACCCTGTGAAAAGGAGCAAAAGCGAGGTTGCTAATCTTATTTGCCTATATGAGAACGCTTTCCAAAGTCATTTTTCTTGTGGTGGGGGAGGATAAATTAGGAGCTTGGGATTAACGTATACACACTACTATATGTAAAGTAATAAATAACAAGAAAACAAGGACCTACTGAATAGCACAGGGAACTTTATTATATCCTGTAATAACCTATAACGGAAAGGAATCTGAAAAAGAGCGCGCGCGTGTGTGTGTGTGTGTGTGTGTGTGTGTGTGTGTGAGAATGGGGCTTCCCTGATGACTCAGCAAGTAAAGAACCCACCTGCCAATGCAGGAGACACGGGAGACACAGGTTGCATCTCTGGCCCGGGAAGATCCCCTGGAGAAGGAAATGGCAACCCACTCCACTATTCTTGCCTGGAGAATCCCATGGACAGAGGGGCCTGGCGGGCTGCAGTCTCTGGGGTCGCAAAAGGTTGGACATGACTGAGCGACTAAGCACATATGTGAACGAATCACTTTGCTGAACACTTGAAACTAAAACACCGTAAATTATAATAACTATGCTTCATTTTTTTTAAAAAAAAGTCATTCCTCTCTCTAAAACAATCATTGAGAACAGACATCTCCAAACTCACTGCAAGGTTTAAGAGAAACCCTTGAAGCCGTGCGCAAGGCACCAGCGGAGCAGACCTAGGCGAACTATAACGGGACTCGCACCCTGCTCACAACCTAACAACACTGGCCATTGTTGCTGCAGAGTCTCCACAGCTGGCCCACACCAGGCATTCCCTGTTACTCCCCTGCACTCAAGACATTCGATTTTTAAAAGATTAATAGGATTGCTTCTCTTGAAAAGAATCATTCCTTTAATAAAGAACTGACGGGACAATCTCGTTAGAGACGTACATGTATCTGGATGTGCGGATGTGTGCTTGTGCTCAGTCGCTCAGTCGTGTCCGACTCTTGCGCCCCACAGACTGGAGCCCGCCAGGCTCCTCTGTCCATGGGCATTCTCCAGGCAAGAACACTGGAGTGGGTTGCCATGCCCTCCTCCAGGGAATCTTCCCAACCCAGGGATCTCCCACATTCCAGGCGGATTCTTTACCATCTGAGCCACCAGGGAAGCCCAAGAATACTAGAGTGGGTAGCCTATCCCTTCTCCAAAGGATCTTTCTGACCCAGGAATCGAACTGGGGTCTCCTACATTGCAGGTGGATTCTTTATCTTCTGCCAAATCACGTATGTTGAAGACCTTGTACATGTTATGTCTACGGATCTACACAGTCTTCAGTCTCAGGCCTTATGTTAACCCTGACCCCAGACTTTAGCCTCTCTCTATGTGAATGTTCTTCACATGGTGACCTACGACACAGCCAGACATCTGAGCAGCCAAGTTTCAGAATTTCTAAAGATAGAACAATACCAGAGAAACTGGCTTGAATAATAGTCAGTTAAGTTTTGTATCAAGTGACCAAATCAACCAAATGGGAGCCCGTTTTAGAAAAAGAGCAGGTCTTCTTATGAACTATGCCAGGACAACAGGGTCAAACAAAAGGCTAAACAGAACTGCTCCAGGCAAAAACTGACAGCATTATTACTCTAGAATATTCCCACCAGATAAAACTTGTTCCCAGTTCTAAGGCGTTATTTATACTGTTCTACAGATGCCGAAACATTGGGTAGGTCACCTCCTCTTAGGCATGCTGCGGCCATACCTTGTTTTACTGTGCTTTGCTTTATGGAACTTCAGATTCTGCAGGTTTTTACAAACTGAAGGCTTATGGCAACCCTGTGTCAAGCAAGTCTATAGGCACCATTTATCCAACAGCTTTTGCACACTTCGTGTGTCTGTCACATTTCGGTAATTCTCACAATATTTCAAACTTTTCAATTATTATTACATATGTTATGGTGATCTGTAGTCAGTGATCTTTGACGTTACTATGATTCACTGAAGGCTCAGATGCTGGTTAACACACTGAAGGCTCAGATGCTGGTTAACATTTTTTAGCAATAGAGTCGGACATGACTTAGTGACTAAACAACAACATCATGACAGTATTTAGACAGAATGCTACAGAAGAGCATAAACATAATTTTTATATGCCCTGGGAAACCAGAAAGTCCATGTGACTCACTTTATTCAATATTCACTGTAATGCAGTGATCTAGAACCAAACCCACAATGTCTCTGAGGTATACCTGTATTTGATAATGGCAGAATAATAGGAACTGGGTGGGGGGAAGGAAGGTAAAATACAGCTGAGACTTGAAATGCATTGTCTGTCCAGTAAACTAACGCAGGAACTGACAGCATCTTGCTCATCCCTGAGTGAAAAAGGACACAGTAAGTGTAGATGCACAGCACTTCCCAGAGTCCCTTTTTCAACTGCCACAAAAGACACAACTGCAAGCCTAACATAATATTCACACCCTGGATCACAGGAGAAGGTTTGTGAAAACCATGCATAGGATTCAGAATCACAAGATTAAGAAATCTGTGCTGTGAACTGTAATTTACAAGAGATTGATCTCTCCCGATATGATAATAAGAAACTGACTGAATTTTAAGACGTTGGAAATAAGATGTTAAGAGAGTACGATGATTTTTACGTGCCGTTGTTCGCCCATCCTCTCCCCTCTCTCAGCTCACTCTGGGGCCGGGGCTGCAGCTCTACAATCTACATTTCCAGGACCCAGTGCTGGCTGCCTCCCTGTTCATTTCTGCCAAAGGGAAATCCTAGAGAGAGGCTAAAAGAGGAGAGAAAGAACAAAGGACTTCTTCCTTGTTTTTCTATTTCTGTCAGCATCACTCCAGCAGCAACTGGATCTCCAGGTGTTGAGATATGCACCATGACACATACTCAAGCATATCCGGGGCAGAGTCATGGGTAAAACCCTAAGACTAGAGACACCTGCATGTCCATCAAAGAAGTCCAACTGATTTAACACAAACAAGGCAGCGGAGGAATAGAGTAACCCAAAAAGTATGTAAGACATATCAGATAACAAATATCAAAATGGTAGAATGCTTTATCAGCAAGTACATAAAGTAAAAGTGTTTAACTCTCCAACTAAAGGCAAAGATGGACAGAGTGGACACCAAAGCAGGATCCAACTATATGCTGTCCACAAAAGGCTTTTTTTCTGGCCGTGTCACATGTTCCCCAACCCTAGATTGAACCCGGGCCACGGCAGTGAAAGCACTGAGTTCTAACCACTGAACTGCCAGGGAATTCCCACAAGAGACTCACACACAAATAAGCGGAAAGTGAAAGAGCAGAAAAAGGCATTCCATGCTAACAGCAACCAAAGACAGCTGGATATCAGCTATGGCAATACCAGACAATATAGACTTTAAGACAAAAAGTTGTTAGACTGGACAGAGAGAGACCTTATATAATGATGAGTCAGTTAATCAAGAAGATGTAAAAATTACATACGCACCTAATGACGGGGCCACAAATACATGAGGAAGAGCTGACAGAGCTGAGGAGGGAAACAGTTCTCCAATGACAGCCGGGGGCCTCAGTACCCCACTTCCAATAACGGAAAGAACAGTAAGATAGATCGACAAGGAAACGAAAGACTCAACGCCATAAATCAGCTAGACCTAACAGACATCTACCAGATATTCCACCCAAGAATGGCAGAAAACGCATCCTTCTCGAGTGCATGTGGAACATTCTCCAGCACAGTCCATATATTACGACAAAAGACAAGTCTCGATAAGTTTTAAAAGACTGAAATAATTCAAAGTATCTTCTACAATCACAGCGGAATGAAACTGGAAGTCAATAACAAGGAAATCTGGAATTCACAAATATGTTGAAACCACACAACACACTTTTAAAAAAACAGTACATCAAAGAAAAAAAATCGCAAGATAAATTAGAAAATACTTTGAGATGCATGAAAATGAAAATCCGACATATTAAAAAGCATGAGATGCAGCGAAAGCACTGCAAAGTGGGAAATGTAGTTTTGAATGCCTACACTGAAAGAGGAGGATCTCAAGTTAATAACCTAATCTTCCATCTAAAGGAACCAGGAAAAGAACAAATTAAACCCAAAGCAGGCAGAAGATCAGAGCAGAGACAAGCAAAATACAGAATAAAATAGTAGACAGAATCAACAAAAGCAAAAGATTGTTCTTTGAAAAGATCAACAAAACCAACAAATCTCTATCTAGATTGGCCATGGAAAAGAGAGAGATGACTCAAATCACTAATACAAGCAGTATACCTGGGGTCATTCCTACCAGTCTTATAGAGAGAAAAGGTTATAAGAGAATATGCCCTGTTGCTCACCAGGCTCCTCTGTCCATGGGATTTCCCAGGCAAGAATACTGGAGTGGGTTGCCATTTCCTTCTCCAGGGGATCTTCCCAGACCAGGGATCTAACTCATGTTTCCTGCACTGCAGATGGATTCTTCACCATTGAGCCACTGGGGAAGACCCCAAAGACTAAATTATTTCCCTTAATAGCAGGAATAAGACTAGAATGGCTGCTTTTGCCAGATGAAGGGCATCTAGATCGGAAAAGAAGAAGCAAAACTCTCTATTCACAAATGGCATAAACCTCACATACAGAAAACTCTAAAGAATCCATATAAAAACTATTAGAGCTAATAAATGAGCTCTGCAAAACTGCAGAATACAGTCAGCAGTCTAATATCAGTTGTATTTCTATACACTAGCAATGAATATCTAAAAATAAAATTAAGACAATTGCATTTACATTAACATTAGAGAGAATAAAATAGTTTGTAATAAATTTAGCCAAAGAAGTTCAAGACTTATACACTGAAAACTATAATACACTGTTGTAAGAAATTTTAAGAGACCTAAATAAATAGAAAAATAAAATCCCATGTTTATGGATTGTAATATTTAATGATGTTAAGATGACAACAACCCCCAAATAGATCTACAGGTTCAAAGCCATTCCTATCAAAACCTCAAATTCTTTTTTTTTTTTAATGGAAATGGACAAGCTCATTCTAAAATTCATATGAAACTGCAAGGAACCCTGAAGAGTCAAAACAATCTTGAAAAAGAACAAAGGAAAAAGATTTACACTTTCTATTTCAACTCACTGCTGCTGCTGCTGCTGCTGCTGCTAAGTCGCTTCAGTCATGTCCAACTCTGTGCAACCCCATAGACAGCAGCCCACCAGGCTCCCTCCTCCCTGGGATTCTCCAGGCAAGAACACTGGAGTGGGTTGCCATTTCCTTCTCCCGTGCATGAAAGTGAAAAGTGAAAGTGAAGTCGCTCACTCGTGTCCCACTCTTCGAGACCCCATGGACTGCAGCCCACCAGGCTCCTCCGCCCACGGGATTTTCCAGGCAAGAGTACTGGAGTGGGGTGCCATTGCCTTCTCCGTCAACTCACTACAAAGTGATAATTATCAAAATAGTGTGGTACTGACATAAGGAGAGATGAAGACAACATACAATTAAGTCTAGAAAAAGCACGCATTTATGGTAAAATGATTTCAACAGATGCCAAGCCCAATCAATGGGGGGAAAGTCTTTTTCAATAAATATAGTTAAACCTTGAATAACATGGGGGTTAGGGACCTGACCACCCAGGCAGCTGAAAATGTGCTTCTGCATCTGTGGAGTCAACCAACAAAGGATCGAGTAATACTAGAGTATTTACTACTGAAAAAACCCATGTATAAGTGACCCTGTGCAGGTCAAACCCATGCTGTTCAGGGCTCCACTGTAGTCTTCTCAACAAATGCTGCTGGGACAACTGGATATCCACTCACAAAAAGCGTATGTTTGGATCCCTACTTTGCAGCATATACAAAATTAATTCAAAATGGATTAAAGACCTATAGGTAAGAGCTGAAACTATAAAACTCTTAGGAGGAAACACAGGGGTAGATTCATCATTTTTGGATTAGGTAATGGCTTCATATGACACTAAAAGCACAAACCAAATTTAAAAACAAATGACTTCATCAAAATGAAGAGCTTTTATGCAAAGGAAACTTCCAAGAGAGTGATAAAAACAACCTAACCACGGAGAGGGAATGTTTGGAAATCACGCACCTGACAAGGATCTGGTATCCAGAATATATAAAGAACTCGTACCAATTCAAGAACAAAAAGACAAACCAATTAATAGGTATTTCTCTAAAGAAGATACACAAATGGCCAGTAAGCACATGAAAAGATCCTCAACATCCTTAGGGAAACACAAATCAAAATCACAGTAAGATATCACCTCGCTGTCATTAGGACAGTGTACTAGTAACTTTTTTAAAAATGCAAAGTAACAAATGTTCACTAGGATATGGAGAAATCGGAACCTCAGACACTGCTGGTGGGATGGTAAAACTGTGCAATCACTGTGGAGAACAGTTTACTGGTTCCTTATAATTTAAACAGAATTCCATGTGACGCCACCATTTCTACCCCTGGGTATAACCCAAGAGAACTGAAACATGCGGTTCCACAAAAACGTGGGCACAAATGCTCACAGCAGTGTTGTTCATAATAGCCAAAAAATGGAAATCATCCCAATGCTCATCAACCAACGAGCGGACCAACAAAATGTCTGTATCCATACAATGAAATATATTCTGCTGTAAAAAAGAAGGGTTGACACATACCGTAACCTGAATAAACCCTGAAAACATCATGCCAAGTGGAAGAAGCCAGACACAGAAGGCCATGTGTCGTATGAGTCTGTGAAACGACCAGAACAGGCGAAGTTCTAGACAAAAGCAGGCGTCGGGGCTCGGGCGGGGACAATGGAGAACGACCGTTCAGCAGGTACTCAGCTGCTTATGGGGGCAAGGAAAACGCCCCAGAGCTTGACAGTGGTGATGGCTGCGCGACACCGGGAACGCACTAAGTCACTGGATCGCACAGTGAAGTTTACTTCAATCTACAAAAAAAAGGGAGGCAGCCCTCGCTATACTGATATTGGAAGCACTCCAAGATGCATTATTTAGTGAAAAAAGCAACGCATGGGATTGTGAATGATATGATCTCCCTTAAAAGGGGGGCAATAGGTCAAGGAAGGCTATACATACAAGCATTTTTATCTAACATTTTAACAAACTCATAAGAAACTGTTTCTGGTGAACTGTCTCTGGGGAAGAGAATCTGATGGCCAGGTAAGTATAAAGAGACTTCCTTTTCAAAATAAGCCCTCTTGAACAACCTAAAAGTATGTATGTGTATATTACTTCCCCCGACCCTGTCAAAAAAAATAAATAAATAACCTTTACAAGAGAATAAATAAAGAGATGCTTATATAATGAAAACATGTTTACGGGAAGGTATGTTAAGTATGCGGATCCATACTGAGCATGGAAAACCACTGGGAATGAGATTCTACAACAATGTCAGATATTGGAATACTTTTTAAGGGTGTAATTACAAATTTCTCAACTAGAAGACTGTATAAACAATGTGATGCTTACGTAAGAAATTGAAAGGCTATTTGAGTCAGTGACAACTAGCAAGCCATCCTTAGGACTCCTGACGCCTCGGGCAGGAAACCTGGGCTCCTTTTTCCTCCCAGTTAAGATCTCAGCCTAGGGCCTTCAGGCACTAACAGGTAAGGGCGTTCCCCATACTGAAAAGGAGCTTGACTTAAAACATCTTCTGTAATTCTACAAGACAGAGACTGTACAAAACACCCATGACCACCATTATAGTCCAAAGGCCTATTTTCAACACTTTCTCGTGACTCTGAAGATCTTCCAATTGTATCACTAACCGCCCAAAATAAATATACTGCTTTAATTCATGGCTAGTGAGTCTTCAGGCACATTGACAGGTGTCAGGAAAATAGAGAAGGCCTTTTGGTGTCCGATGCTAACTTCTGCTGTTGTTCGGTCGCCAAGTCAGCTCTGACTCTGCAACCCCATGGACTGCAGCATGCCAGACTTCCCTGTCCTCCACCATCTATCTCCCGGTTGCTGTTGTTTAATCACTAAGTCATGTCCAACTCTTTGTGACCCCACGGACTGTAGCCTGCCAGGCTTCTCTGTCCATGGGATTTCCCAGGCAAGAATACGGGAGTGGGGTTCCCATTTCCTCCTCCAGGGGATCTTCCTAACCCAGGGATCGAACCCAAGTCTCCTGTGTTGCAGGCAGATTCTTTACCGCTGAGCCACCAGAGTTTGCTCAAATTCATGTCCATTGAGTTAGTGATGCTATCTAACCATCTCAACCTCTGCCATCCCTTCTTCTTTTGCCTTCAATCTTTCCCAGCATCAGGATCTTTTCCAATAAGTCAGGTCTTCACATCAGGTGGCCAAAGTATTGAATCTTCAGCATCTGTCCTCCAATGAATATTCAGGGTTGATTTCCTTTAGGATTGACTGGTTGGATCTCCTTGCTGTCCAAGGGACTCTCAAGAGTCTTCTCCAACACCACAGTTCAAAAGCATCAATTCTTCAGCTTCTTTACGGTCCAACTCTTACATCTGTACCTGACTACTGGGAAAACCCATAGATTCAACTAGACAGACCTTTGTCAGCATAGTGATGTCTTTGCTTTTTAGTATGCTGCCTCAGTTTGTCACAGCTTTCCTTCCAAGGAGCAAGCGTCTTTTAAATTCATGGCTGCCCACGACCTGCAATACGACCCAAAGTGTTTGTCTCACCCACACTTTCAGGCTCGTGACTGTTTCCCGTTTCTGTCACATTTACCACCAAATCTTCTCTCCTCATCTTCAAGTTCATTACAAAGGCTGCTAGTGGGTTCTGGCTAAAACAGGAGAACCTCCTGGAGCAGCTGGGAGTACGAGTCTGTCCTTCCTGCCTGGCTTCATTTGGAGCAGAAAAAAATAACAAACCTGGAAGCCCCATGCAGCAGGAGCTTTTGTAGTCTGTGACTTCATTTAAGGAAGTATTCTATGAAACCTCTGAAAAGCGGCTAAATTTAGATTGAAGTCTTTCACCATGGATGCCAGCCTCTTCAGCTAGAGAATCCACATGCCCACCAGCACAGCGGGGGTGGGGGCGAAATCAACAACTTTAAAAAGTACATATAAATGTGTCATCATTGAGGAAGTGAAGCTGGCATGTTTCAGCCCAAAGAAATTTTCTTCTGGTCCCACCAACATCTTAATTCTCAATAAAGAAGGAGTGACTACAAAAACTTTTAGGGAGAGGAACGGTGAACTAAGGGAGACGGGTTTTCGAGCAAGGAATTACTCTGTATACCAGGATGTCTGTCATGACATCATCTGGCATCAAGGTACTGAAATCAGCATACTGTCTGAAAATGAGTTCTCTACACTGAGTCAGACAGGAAGGAAGAACCATCTTCTTTCTTACGGCTACTATTTCCCCAACACCTTACTCTTCCCAAATGTGTCGATTTAGACCTTGAACTCTAAAATGAGACACATGAAAAAAGAAAACACCCCCCACCCCCAACACACAAAAACCTGGTATGGAACAACAATTAACAGGGAGACAGGGGCTTCCTAGGTGGCTCAGCGGTAAAGAATCTGCCTGCAATGCGGGAGATGCAGGTTTGATCCCTGGGTTGGGCAGATCCCCTGGAGAAGGAAATGGCTACCCAACTCCAGTATTCTTGCCTGGGAAATCCCATGGACAGAGGAACCTGGCAGGCTACAATCCACGGGATCTCAAAGAGTCGGACGTGACTTAGTAACTAAACACTGACAACAACAGAGAGATAATGCTCTTTTTCTATGCATTTTTTTAACCTTTAAGAGTGAGCCATTTAAAAGCTAATCTTCTCCAATGTTCCATTTCCAAAATAAAGTTAAAATATTATATATAATTTTAAAATTAACATTTAACAGCCTCATCCAACTTCATGCTCCAAAACTGGTTCTATTCTGCAAGCCGTCTCTTTTAGACAGATTCCAGCAGATGACTGTGTAAGAGACAAATAGTGAGTTTCCTCATTCCTAAAGACTTGTCTCCTCTTCTCCCTGCCCCCCAGCAACTGGGAAACAGTCCCAGATTCTTCCCAAGCTTAGTTTGGAAGTAAAGCTCAGCCTCGATAAACACTCAACCCAGGAAATGCTTTGGATCGTAGACCACTTAAAATACTCAGTCTGTCCTTTCCCAAGAGCTTTCTCTGCAAACTCCGTTTGATAGACGGTTTGGCAGTTTTGTATTTTCACTAAAACCTCCTGGAACATTGCTGAGAGATAAAATCACAGCAGGCTGGAAACTATACAAATGGTGGAGGGGAGCACCACACCCAAGGAAAGCTCCTCACACCTCAAGGGAAAAGTATTGTTCAAGAGAGCTTCCAAAAGAAAAAAATAAAGAGAATTCCCTAGTGGTCCGGTGACTAGGACTCTTGAGCGCCCAATGCAGGGGGCCCAAGTTATATCCTTGGTCACGGAACTAGATCCCGAATGCCGCGCTCAAGATGCCGCATGCCGCAACTCAGTGGTAAAGAATCTGCCTGCCAAAGCAGGAGACACAAGAGATGCGGGTTTGTCCCCTGGGTTGCGAAGATCCCCTGGAGTAGGAAATGGCAAACTGCTCCAGTACTTTTGTCTGGAAAATTACACGGACAGAGGAGCCTGGACCCTACAGTCCAATAAGGTCGCCAACAGTCGGACATGACTGAGTGATTAAGCAGCTGCCTGCTTCATCTAACAATCCCACACGCCAGCCCAGCCAAAATGGACCCAGCCAAAATCGATCAATCAATTGCGATCCCAACAGGACCTGCTCCCTGGGGGAAGGGAGAGCAGAAGCGGGAGGGAAGAGGAGGGGGAGGCGAGGCGGACAAAGTCTCCACTCTCAGTGCCACTGGGCATGTTTCTTTTCTCGTGTAACCTCAGCAGCTGCTTGATATTATTAGGCCACAATGAAAACAACTAGAAAGACCTGTTTTTAGTATTTTTGAAATGTCCTGGTCCTTACACTACTGAAAAGGCTGACAGTCACACTGACACTCCACATGCACCTTTTTTACACAATCACCATTTCACATCCTTTGTCTTGTGTCTGGACCACATTTCACTGTGTTTGGGTGCTGTTCAAACTCTCTCCCAGACCACACAATTATCTGTGCTAGCAAATTCTCTCCTAAACTTGGTTCCTGAGTTCACAGACAGATTACATAGAGCCACAGAACACTCCAGCTCAGAGCAACAGTCAGCTTCATTACACTGAACAGAATGTCAAGTTCTTTCCCAGAGAGACGGTGGTTGGGAGACCTGGTATGGTGGGCTATGTGGGCTGTCGGTAAGTTGTGTCTGACTCTTTGCAACCCCATGGACCTGCTGGCTCTCTGTCCATGGGATTGCCCAGGCAAAAAGACTGGAGTGGAGAATACTAGAGAATACATTTCCTCCCCCAGGGGATCTTCCCAACCCAGGGATCAAACCTGTGTCTCCTGCATTGCAGGCAGATTCTCTACCGCTGAGTCATTGGGTGAGCCTGTGGGGAGACCTAGGGGCCAAACCAAATGGAAAAGCAGCACAGGGTTAACTTATACCAAGAATGTGAGAGCGTCTGAAAGTCACCAAGGTTTTATTTTTTCTGTGGAAGCGTAACAACAGAGTAACATTTCAGTAATACATATGTGATAACAAGGCACAGTTGAATCTGATTTTTAGTAAATAATCAATAGGGGTATAGGCCAAGTAGGAAATAGCTAATACAAAAAAAAAAATCTGAGGTTGGTTAAGAGACGGTGGAAATTTGGGGAGAACAAATATTCTCTTTCCTATTTGTATTGTTATGCATCGGTGTCAGGCTCACTTCCCTCTCCATGTAAGAAGCCTTAAAGTGCTCTCTCTCTGGGAAGGTCGGGTGAACCTGGGAGTTCCTCACAGAATGGCGTTTGATGAAGGCTTTAATTCAGAGACAAAAAGGAAGAAACCAGATTTAGAAACCACACTGACATCAACTTAAAGTAAGATGCAAAGTTAACAAAGCAATTCAACTTTAGTCCATTTACAAAATTTTCAGTGAAGTCTCAGGCAAGGTAGCCCCTACTGTATGCTGCTTGGCGTCTGGTTACTTCATTTATTCCTGGCAACAGCCTTAGGAGATAGGTACTATTTCTGGCAACAACCTTAGGAGGTGGGTACCTTCTGCTGCTTAAAGATGAAATATCCGATTTGCTCAAGGTCACTGGTATGTAGTCAAACTGGGTTGCCGACTCCACTGTGCTCCACGGTCTCCAGGATGAGGACAAGACCAGAACTTCCCTGGTAAGTTTACTGAGAGGAGGAAACAGACCTCAGGGAAACTGCTTAGCCTAGCGTCTGTCTGGCAAGTAGTAAAAAGTCAATAATTGCCAGATACCTGATTATGATTACCTAGGTCACCCAGCTCCTGAGCAGCGAAGCTGGAACTGAAGCCCACGTCAGCTGTGCTCCAAAACCCATACTCTGCACAGGGATGGCCCTGCATCCACTGCTCAAAGTTGCATATAAAGGGCTACAGGACAGGAGGGGCGCACCAATGAGTGATCTCCCAACACGGAAGCTCGGAAGCCGGCACGTGGCAGGCTCCCATTCTAGGGTATTTGGGGAGAGATCCCAAACTTTGGGAATGAAGGCTGCCAGCCCCAGCCTGTGTGATGTGGGGCAGAGTGAAGGGAAGGGAAACAGGGCAGGGCCTTCCACCACCGACTCTGCCTCCCACCAGATGCAATTCCCTCCCATGCATTTAGGAGTGATCTCTTTTGCACGAAAAAGGATTTTAAACCTGATTGTAAATAGGAGGAGGCCTGGTGTCCAAAAAACAAACACCTTTTTTTTAAAAAGCCACTACACAAACACCAGCCTATCAGCAAGACTGGAGAAGCCCCCTGAAGCTCCAATTACAACTTGTAAGACAATCTGAAATAAGCACACGGCTGGTTTATCCAACACAGGCTGGGTCTGGGGCTTGGGCTGGGGCAGAAGGGGACCTCCCGCTCTATATAATCATTCAGGGACCCAGGCTGATGGAGGCTCCCCCATGTGATACACAGTACTGGGTGCTCCACGGCCGAGTGGGAGGCGCTTATAGCAGCAGCCCCAGGGTGGGCGAGATCACTGCTCCTCACGGTTGACCAGCCTGAACCAACCACGCGGTCCCACCTAACTGAAGGGCACAAGGACAGTCACTGAGCTGTTTGCACCACCGCAGAGGCAGCTCCGGAGTGCTGGGGGCGGTGGGGGCACGAAAGAAGTAAGAGCGCATGGAGTAGGCTATCCTCTGTGTTAACGGGAGGGAGAAAGGGAGAAAAGGGGACAGAAAACCTCTGCGAGACTACTACAGGAGAAACTAGTATTACCGTGGTAAAAACAGTTACGTCTCTGGAAACACAAACCAAAACTACAATGAGGTACCACCTCACACCAGTCAGAATGGCTGTCCTTACAGAGTCTACAAATACCAAATGCTCGAGAGGGGGTGGAGAAAAGGGAACCCTCCTACACTGGCGGTGGGAATGTAAGCTGGGATAGCCCCTGTGGAAAACAGTATGAAGCTTCCTCCGAAAACTAAAACTAGAGCTACCATATGATCCAGCCGTGCCACCCACCCCTGGGCATATGTCCAGACAAAAATATCATTCAAAAGACACATGCATCCCTGTGTCTATAACAGCACTGTTCACAACTGCCAAGACATGGAAATAACCTAGATGTCCATAGACAGATGAATGCGTAAAGAAGACATGATACATATATACAGTGAAATAGTACTCAGCCATAAAAAAGAACAAAGCAACACGGATGACCTAGAGATGATCATAGAAGTGAAGTACGTCAGAGACAAGTACTTTATGATATCCTTTATATGTGGGATATAGAATATGACACAATGAACCTATAGCTATGAAACAGAATCACCAACAGAGAACAGACTGGTGAGTGCCAAGAGGGAGGGGGCGGGTTATCAGCTTCGAACTATTACCTACGGGATGGACAACAAGCTTCCTGCTGTGCAGCACAGAAAAACATGTCCAATGTCCTGTGATAAACTATAATGGAAAAGAATATTAAAAAGGTACAAATAAATAAGCAGAATTTTTAATGTCACATTAAAACAAACAGCATTAAAAACCAATAAAAAATTCTAAAATATGTAAAACATTTTAAAAAATAGCTAACGTCTCTGAAGGCAAGCTGGTTGGCAAAGGACAGGGAGGAGGACAGGGCATTTTTAATGGGTACCCTTTTATATCACACACACGTGTAATCTATTTTAAAACTAAAATAATTTTTAGGCTGTGATTTATACACTTCAAATTAATAGGTTGTTTGGAGGGTGTTTTTTTCTGAATCAAGTCCAATCTATTCTAATATAAGAAACACCAAGTTCTTGACTCATACAGCCTGAAATTAAACACCTGGAGTAACAGTGACATAATCACATCCCTTTGTAAAGCCTCGCTGAGAGATTTTGGACTGACTTCTCTCTGTTCCAAATATAAACATCACTACAATTGTAGGTGATGAGAAAAGTACTGAAGCCGATCAAATGTCTGCTCTTCGAAATAATTTGTCCTGTTATTTCAACTTCAGTACCATTTATTCTCTAAAAAAAATGTCCTTTTCTAAAATAAAAGTGTACTTCTGGCATTGTTAAGCTTAATCTTATGTAAAATCTCAAAAAAAAAAGAAAAAAAAAAAAAAAAAACCAGCAAAGTCTCCTGGGTTCTCCCCAGAAGAGAAATGTTTCAGAATGCATTAAAATATGGTCTGCACTGAGACACAGCCTTTGACAAAATCATGATCAACATCCCTAAACAACGCTTAAATGCTTCATGGCCAGATGTGCCAGGGGCCTGCCTCCAGGCTTGTGACAAGGTAACCCAACAACACGTCTGCTCTGCTCACGCAGCTGTCAATAGAAGTAGAATCCTGCTGACATTCAGCTGATGAAGGAAGCCATAAATAATGCAATAAGTAAACACTTAGGTCAAGTCCCCGAAACCTCTTCCATCATTCATTTCAATTTTATATCAAAAACAGGCCTGAAAAAAAAAAACAAAAAAAAACAGGCGAATACTATCCCATTCTCAGCACTCTAAATACCAGAAAATTTCCAAGAGAAATAGCACTCTATCGAGTTATGTGATATCCTTATGGGTATTCCTTCTAAATTTATGCTAAGCACATTACATAGCCACTTTTTTCTATACCAAGTTTGTACTTAAATAGCCTGTGACTATCTCTCAAGTTCTACAATATACTGTCCGCATTTATATTTTAGGGGAAAATCAACTGCCATGCATTTCTTTCAAATGGCAATACCACGCTTTCTAACAGCACGCGTTTGGGTGCATCAAAGGCACTTCCCTAAGTGGGCTTTCTGCCAACAACCTGTGCTTTTCTAAAAGGTTATGTGCACTATCATTTAACCTGCTGGGAGCCTCCAAATAGGTGTATTCAACTAATATTAATGAATTCCTGAAATGTATCTCAAGTTTCTTTCTCGATCAGTGAAGAAACGCAAAGAACCCAAGTTTGCGAAGCCTTTCATGGGTCTTACAGGATCCACTACTCAACGTACACAATGAATTAGTAACTATGAAATTGCCAATATTGCGACACATGAGGCCAAATCCAATATAAGTTCAGGACAAAAACACAAAGGAAAGGAAACTGCAGATCCCACTGTGTTATGTTTAAACTGAAGACAGATGGCATTAATTTGTGGGTATGCAAACAATTTCTAGGACTTTAGAGTCAGAGACAGCCATAATACCATGTATCACTGATGCTAAGACACATTTCTCCATATTTTAACATCTCTGAAATTGTCAAATGAATCACATTGCAGTGTAATTACTGATGTTTCTTTTTTATTGGTCCATAAAACAATGGTGTGACTTTCAACTCAGAGTCGCTGAAATATGACAATGTTAATATTAGCTAACAAGTATTGAACATTTACTGTATACCAGACATTGCATGTGGATTATTTTATTTAATACCCACGATACTCTGAAGTGGCTCCAATTATTTACCTCATTTTTATAGCTGGGAAAATTAAAGAGATGAGGTCACTTGTCTAAAGGCACAGGTTGGCTCCAGCCCAGCTCTTAAGCCTACCCTTCACCCCTGCCCACTGATTCCACGGAGGAAGAGACTGCTGGGGGTCTGAGAGAGCCAACTGTTCCTTGGGGCATGAGTTCAAGGCTCAGTCAAGCATCTTCTAAGCACTTTTTTTTTTTTTTAAGGAACATAGAAGTAAAAATATAGAGTTTCAAATATCAAGAACAGATATTATTTCATAGCCTTTACTTAAAGGAAGGGTTGGTAAGAGTTTGTTACGAGTTTGCATACCGAAACCAAAAATCCTGCATGCTACAACCAAGACCTGGTACAGCCAAATAAATATTTTAAAAAAATTTTTTTAATTCTATTATGGCTAATGATTTAAGAATGTATTCCTTTACTCTGTAGCTAAATTGTGTTTAAATCAGTGTTGAAATAGCCCCAAATAAAACAACACTATACATCAACAATGAAATTTATTAGGGTGGTTGTTGTTCAGTCGCTAAGTCATGTCCAACTCTTTGCGACCCCACGGACTGCAGCACGCTAGACCTCTCTGTCCTCCACTATCTCTCGGAGTTTGCTCAAATTCATGCCCATTGAGTTGTTTGTTGGGGTAAGTTCACATAAAAAACTACCATTCCTAACACTTGGTAAAAATGTTTGGGACTTTTACAAAAACACATTTTTTAATTCACACTAGTACAAAGACAGTATTTTTTTTTCTTCAAAAGTTCTTTAAATAGTATCGTCTACTTATTTGTTGGCTGCCTTCCTCGTATTTATTTTCCAGTTCCCTCAAATGCCCCTGTCGTATATGTTGGGAGACTAACACCAGTACTAGATTCCAAGATGGACCCTAATCCCCATCACCCTAGCCAGTGGCTAGTTCAGAGATGGACACGTGGACCCAAAAAGGCCAATCAGACAAGAAGATTCAGCTCCAGGACTTCTACTCCAGGAAGAAGCCGTTGGGGAAGTGCTCTCTTAACATCTCTGCTGATTAAAGCTAGACGCAAACAGCCATGGGAGCTGCTGGTGGCCACCTCCTACCTTCCGAACGCAAGTGGAGGAGGCAGCCAAGAATGGTCTGAGGTCACAACACTGAGAAATGGGAAAATCAGGTCCTTGCCATGCTGCTGGAATGACTTTTGGACTTTTCAGTAAATTTACGAAAGAAAATTCTTTCTATTGAGCCAATTTAAGCTAGGTTTTCTGCTACTTCCATCTGAAAGCATTCTGTTTTTTTTAAACTAATAAAAAATTGGCATTAGGAAGTGTGGTATTGTAAATACAAGACAGAAGTAGAACTGTGAAATTGGTTGAAGAAAGGAAACAGGATAAAATTCAATGAGTACCTTACGTCCTCAGCCTGAGCCTTAAGTCTTTACTCTCTAAGAAAGAAGTCAGATGTGCCCGCCAAGATGACAATACAAGGAGCATGACGGCACTTAATAGGAAGATTCAAGATAAGGAAAGGTTCTGACTCCTGCTCACAGTATTTTGTAAGGCTCCACGAGGAGATAAAATGAAAAGGGAGAAAAATATGCCTTTGCTAAGAGGCCCTTTCTGCTTCAAATTGCAATCCAAGGGGACCAATAGTGTGAAGAGAGGAAACAGGACAAAGAGAGGGGAACGGTACCCTGGGCAGGAGACAAGACTTCAGGGTAGGGTGGGCAAACGAGTCCTGACCCCCAGGACACCCTCAAACACGATCCTTCAAGATGTAACTGCAAAACACCCCCTAGGCAAGGGACAAATTAATGACTGCTTCCATCCAACTACTTTTTTTCCAACAGCCGAGGGAGAAGCTGAGGAGATAACCGGGAAACCAAAGGTTACAAAGATGGGCCAAATTCTAGATCTGAGAGTATTTCAGGCTTTGGTTCACACCTGTGGGACTGCCCGAAGTCCAGGGGCAGACTAGCTCTGGGGTGTCATATGGCCACAGACATCCTAAGCCTAGCCGACCACAGGCTGTGACTGCCCAGTTCCCAGCCCCAGTCTCTCACCCCATGGCCTACAAGAAGCGGCCCACCCCAGCAAACACCACCTCCAAGAGGGGTGTCCTCCAGTGCCCTACTCACATGCGGCCATGGAACACGATCAACAAGAAGGTCATTAGCTCCCTCAACCAATGAATATGTGTGAACACCACTGTGAGCCAAGCCACCTTCAGTGGGACAACCGATGTAAACAAGACAGCAAGGCCGAAGGCTTCCTGTTGGCAATAGGCTCTCCAGCTCCACCACTGGCCACTCCTCAATCATTAGACCGAGGGAAGCTCCATGTCACCCTGACAAGGACAGCTGGCCACCTCACCAAGGCTCCTGGAACTGGAGCTGGAGGCAGTGAGCACAGAGGCAGGAGTGAAGGAGCTGCAGAAGTGAACGCAGCTTTCCCGTTTTTCTCCTTAGCCTCCCCCTCAGGGCAGTGGGAAATAAGCGGTTGGATGGAGGAATGGATGGAGCCAATTCTTTCCACCCTACTTGAGGATCTGCCCAAGTGAGAACTTTTTTCATGAGTCCTTTAACATCACTGAAAGAGAGAAATAACTAACACTGCAGCTGGATGATTCTGGTTGTAAGTAACACTGAAATACAAAAGGGCAAGCTGCAGCTTTCCAAGCCAGAGCTGATGATGGCAGCTGGAACCAGGATGGGGTCAGTGGACAAGAAGAGAAGACACATTCCAGACAAAATGTGGTGACAGAAATGAGGACTTGAGGCTGAATTAGATACGAAGAATGACAACAAGGCTTATTTTTCATTTTTTTTTTTGGTTTGGGCAACTGGGTAGATTCAATGAAGTAGGAATGACTGTAGAGAGCAAGGTTTCCTGGGAAGGGGATCAGAAAAGCTTAGTCTACTCGGCATGTTGTAGGGGAGAAGAATGTCATGTTTCCAACCTCGTATAGTTACAGAGAAAAAACTGCTACCTTATCTCCACCCAAAAAAACCTGTCTAATTCTGTGAGTGTCGATTATCCTCAGTGTAGCCTAAATTAAGTCAACATCCCATGAAGACATGCAGGCCTTCTCCTGCACATGATTATTGATTATTGCAAAGCGTGTGTGTGTGTTAGCTGCTCATTCGTGCCAATTCTTTGCCAGGCTTCAGGCTACATGTCCATGGAATTCTCCAGGCAAGAATACTGGAGGGGGTTGCCATTCCTTTCTTCAAGAGATCTCTTTCTGACCCAGGGATCAAACCTGGGTCTCCTGCATTGCAGGTAGATTCTTTACCATCTAAGCCACCAGGGAATGCGTCTATTATAGCTGCTTCTGAGAATTTTTCTATCAGCCCATGAAATGATTAAATTAAATGTGTTTTTAAAGAAAAGACAAATTTCATGATTTTTTTTTTAACCTAGAAACAAAAACACAATTAAAAACAAAAATCAAAAAAAGCTTCTTGCGGCTGGCTTGCATCTTGCCTTAAGTGAGGAAATGCTTATGAGAACTCTGGAAACTATGAGACGCCGTACAGATATAATTACTATTAGTATTATTCATATGGACAAACTCTCATCAAGCAATTCTCAAACCTATGATCTGTAGGTAATATATGTAGAAATACAATATGGTAAAACTTAAGGTTTTTATCCTAAAGCTCTAAGAGAACAAAAAAGCAACAAATTACATGTGGTGATGACTTTTTCTCCATTTACAGAGTCAGCTATCAATATTTCTTTTTTAGGTACCACTAACATTAATAAACAGGCCTTTTTAGAGGTTCAAAATAAATTTATTGATTAGAGATATGTGGGAAAAATACCAAATTTACCAAATTATTACAGCTGGTTTATGCAAGTTAGCATTTTTACCGCACTTCAGGGAGGAGGTTATTTTACAAGAATACGTCAGTGATAACCCCAAACGACATTCCAAATAAGTGATATGAACCAACACTGTTATTCAGAATCGAGACTCCAGTCTTTCAAAGGACTCTCTATAAAAAAGTAGGTCTAAGGAGGATTAGATTCCTGAATCTGCAAAGAATCATTTGGGCTGGAATAGCTTTTTAATATTATGCTAGAACAAGGGCTTTTGAGCTTCTGCTTTTTTTTTTTTTTTTGGTTTTGGGTTTTTTGGGGGACTGGGGGACGGGTTCTTAGTATCAGAATGAACATAATCTCTGAGGGAAAAAATCTATTCAGACTTACAAAGAACGCAATGCATTTTACTCTCTGGGACCCAGGAATCTTCCTAGTAGTGAAATACACATGACGTGGATATACACCCTTAGATGCTACTTCAGCCCTTTAACGTGCATTTGGCACAATTACTTTGAATGTCCAAAACACCCATATTTGAAATAATTACTATTAGCAATTAATGTACTAGTTGCTCTAAAAAATCTTTGCTTAAGAGTTATAGATTCTTTTGTTGTTTGTTTTTACCATTTTTAATTGTTGAAAAGCAATATATGCTCAAAGCGGGGACAAGAACTGGGCGGGGAGGAGATGAAATAGTAAAAGAAACACAGTGAAACCAAGTCTCTGTCTTTCCCGCTCTGATCTGTACCCTCAAGTCCCAGTTTGCGTCCCCAGCGGTCATCACAATCAGTATTTCAACAGGACTCTTCCAGTGATGTCTATACACATACACCATAAATTGCCATTTTGTTTTATTTATTACTCAAACAGTATATACGATTTCCACTCTTCTGAATCATGCTTCCCCCTCTCCCCACTCAATAACAGACCTTGGAAAATATTCCATCTCAGAATATAAACACTAGCTTATTCTTTTAAACAGCTATGTATCCCTGGGGATATGTCATCATTTATTTAGTTTTCTATTAATGCAGATTTAAATTGTTTCTAGCTTTTATAATTTTAAGCAATGCTGTAACAATTTTGCACATAGGCTTTACATAAATGTGTGATTATAATATCTGTAAGAAAAATTCCTAAGTGCAAAATTGTCAGGTCCAAGGGTATATACATTCATTGCATGTGCTCAGTCACTTCAGTCAAATCCGACTCTTTGGGACCCCATGGACTGTAGCTCACCAGACTCCTCTGTCCATGGGGTTTTCCAGGCAAGAATACTGGAGTGGGTTGCCAAGCCCTCCTCCCCCTGGAGGAGGGATCGAATCCACGTCTCCTGAGTCTCCTGCATCGCAAATGGATTCTTTACCTCTGAACCACCAGAGAAGCCATACTTTTCTTATCCAATATCAAGCTGCCCTTCCTACTCGATTGTACCAATTTATATTCTCGACCACAGTGTAAAACAGTTTCTGCTTTTCCACACCTTTGTCATCATGACATGCTGTTAAACTCTGGTCACTGCCCATCTGCTAGACAGAAAACTGTTTCCCCCTTAGTTTGAATCCGTAAATGTTGTTTGGCATGAACAGGACTGCATGTTTTTTCACATGTTTGAAATCCATTTTCATCCTTTTCTGTGAATTGTCCACATCCTTTGCCAAATAGGTCACTGGCCTTTTTCTAATTGATTTTAAAAGCTCTTTATAAGCAAGCTAGACTTTCATAACACACAGACTACCAGGTGTTTTTCCTAGCCTGTCGATTTTTATCCATTTTATTTTCCATGGAAAAATTTTCTATCCAACTACTAAAGTTTTGCTTGTAACTGTTTTTCAGCTGATTCTTTTGGACTTTCAAAGATATAAAATCATAAGCACCTGCAAACAGGGATTTTGCTTTCTGATGTCTTTCTCTAGCTGACAACTGTGACAGTGTGCGTCCCTGCATTGGTCCTGATTTTGACGGGAATGCTTCCAAGGTTTCACAATTTAAAATGATGCTGTGATATCACTTGGCTTAGGATACTGTTTCTCTAAGGAATTTTCTGAATGCATAGAGAATTTAGCAGTTCATTCTTGAGCATAATTTTTCCATGTTTATCTGTAGATTCCATAATTTTCTTCAGTACATTATTAGCTTGAGCACTTACATGATCATTTAAGCACAAGAAATAACAGGAATCTATGACTTTGTATTTACACTGTGCTCCTCTAGGAATAATTCACAACTGCTCATCCAAATATTGAATGCATATCAAGTCGTTGCCTGACAGAAAAAGGCAGGTACCTCCATTACCGACTGGAAAACTGAGTCACAAATGGATGATAATTCCACCACCCCTTTCTTCACCGCGGCACTTCTGTGAGTTAGAAAGAAAAGTCGGACCCGCCAGTCAGGTATTTAAGTCACAAGGAAGCACCAAGGCCTTTAGAGAATTTAGCGGATGCCCGACAACACGAAGAAAGCAAACCAGGCTGCTGTCTGCAAGCCCCGCTTCACAACATACTCTTCCAGACTCCCTGCAAGCAACCTTCAAGTTGGACTCAGGAGCCTAAAACATCTGAAATGCATCACCCGGCAGCGAGCATAACAGGTCCGAGTTCTGTGATACACGACGCTGCCAACATTCCTCAGCCAATTAGAATTCCTTTCAGCTGCAATGGAGGTGAACACAGCTGGAATTACAGAGTGGGGCCATCACCAGACGCACTGATTGTACATTATTTAAGCCTTGTTTTAAAACAATAAGAGGATTTTTTTCCCCTTTAATCTAGAAATATGGAAACAACATTTCCCTCAGTTTAAGTATCTAAATGGATTCAATTTCATCTATAGACACAACAGGAATTCTAACATTTTAAAAAGAAGACATGCCTGATCCACAAGGCTATGAGCTTTTTTTTAATTCTTCCACAAGAGAGAGTTCGGCAGCTCTTAACTAGAATGGCCTTAGGGACTACGGGCAGCTAGATGTGGCTGACAACAAGACAATTTAAGTGAGGGGCTTTTTCTCAATAAAATTCATTGACAAAACAAGCAAACTAGTCATTTAGGTTGTTCAGTGACAAAAAAAAAAACAAAACACAACAAACCCACATATTTTTTACATGTTTTTTGTTTAAAGACATTTAACCACTGAAATGGTTCTGAAGTAACAAAAACATTGATTTGAGAATCCTAAAAGTTAGGGTTTCTCACCCAGAAAATCAGAGCATGGTATGAACACCCAATTATTTCATCCATCTCAGAAGGTTTTTTGAACTTCCTTTTTGCTCTTAGCGCTCAAGAAAATGCACAATTCAGCTATTTTAACTTCTAACCAGTGCCCACAAGCATGTTACAAAACAGCCAGGCTAGTGAACTGGATCAGTGAGCTGATGTTGAAATACTAAGGGGCAGTGTTTCTTTTTTTAATTCATTAGGAAATACTTCTTCACAAGTGACTCAGTCCTCAGGACCTCCCCCTCACCCAATGTTCCACATTAGAACCAGCCAATGTGACCGAACATAGAAAAGGAAAATTTGGAGAAGAGAAAGAAAAACTGAAGTTCAGACACGACTTTCATGGTTGCAAAAAATAGGAGTTCTGAACAGACAAAGAAATAGGCTTGAAGTAAAAAATTGTAGTTTGATAAATCACAACTACAATCAAAATACAGAGAGAAGCAGGGCATATGGACAGGTCCATTTCTCAAGGCACTCAGGTGGTCAAAGTTTTGTTTTTTTTTTAATGGATTTGAGGGAAAAGATTTTTCTTAACACAGCATGGATATAACCAAATCAAAAATAAAGTCAATACGAGAACATGTATTTGGCAGAAGGTGAGTCCTTCTAAAGTGTAACTGCAGTTTAAGTTTTGAATAAGCATTTGATCTAAGCCCACCACTCATCCTTAGTAATTCAATTCAAAAAAGTGCTTTGACTGTACCTTCATGAACCGGAGACACTGTTAGGTAAACTCAGGTGGAGGGTGAATACTGATGACTTAGTCCCTCATCACAGTTTCGGCTGATTAAAACAAGAGTTCTGCCTGCCTTACGTAAATACAAACTGACACAGGCGACGTCTTCAGATTGCTTCATCTTTAAGAAAAACAACTATTTCGAACCACTCAGGTCACCTGTGGTTGATCAGTTAAGGTTATTAACAGCTAATGACTACAGCTGCTTTTCTCCAAGCTGGATCATCCAAGATACCAAAAAAGTCAGCCTTACACTACACATGCTACAGCTCTAAAAACAGCTTCTACATCCATAGGCTATCAAGGAAGCTCTCTTTCCCCTTCTCTACTTGGAATTAGAATTTTTCTCCCTTTCCAGTACACAGTCACGCTCTGAAAGATATAAAAACACGAGGAGATCTGAGAGTGTTTCAAGGCATAAAAGCACCCTAAAAAATAAAAGTTTGGGCATTTGTTTTTTTAACTAACTGGGCTTTCCAGGTGGCACAGTGGTAAAGACTCTGCCTGCCAATGCAGGAGACACAGAAGACTCGGATTCAATCCCTGGGTGGGGAAGATCCCCAGGAGTAGGACATGGCAACCCACTCCAGTATTCGTGCCTGGAAAATTTCATGGACAGAGGAGCTTGGAGGCCTACAGTCCATGGGCTCAAAAAAAGTCAGACACAACTGAGTGCACACACACCACATTTTAACTCACAAGATAACGGTAGAATAAAACAGAATTTGTTTGAAGGGCACTGTGGAATGGAGAAGGCACTGGCACCCCACTCCAGTACTCTTGCCTGGAAAATCCCATGGATGGAGGAGTCTAGTAGGCTGCAGTCCATGGGGTCGCTAAGAGTCGTGTCACTTTCCCTTTTCACTTTCATGCATTGGAGAAGGAAATGGCAACCCACTCCAGTGTTCTTGCCTGGAGAATCCCAGGGATGGGGGAGCCTGGTGGGCTGCGGTCTATGGGTCACACAGAGTCAGACACGACTGAAGCGACTTAGCAGCAGCAGCAGCAGCAGCAGCAGCAGCAGCAGCAGAACCCTGAGAACTCAAAATTTCCATTCTTTTACCAAAGTGGCCTAAATATCGTATCTGGGATTCATTTGTGTACCATGTAAGAACAAAGTTCTTGCAAATTCTACTTGAATTTAAGATAAAAAGTGTTTCCAAAGTATTTGATTTGTCAGAGGACTCTAAACTATCTACAAAATAAAGCTCTTCAACCAAGATCACTCAATTTTGAACATATTATGCTCCAAGCCTACTGAAACCATTAAAGAATGATTTTCCTGTTAAGATATCACAAAGACACTCATTAAAATCATATTCTTTTCAATATAAAGACTTACATGTTCTACTAGTTTGGGCCTGCTTTCCAAAGCAGGTCAACCTGCGACACAATAGTTTTCAAAAACAAAAAGTGTTCCAGAGAAAGGGGGGGCGGAAATCATAAATGTAACCATTACACAAAAGTAATGCTTGGCATAAATCAAACAGAGGTGCTGGGTTTTAACATAAATTCTAAATATCAGGACTGAGATTTAACAAAAGCAAGTATAAGCAAACAGTAATTTGGAACAAGTAGACAGTCACACTGATACATCCTCAAGAAGGAAAAGAAGACTACTATGGGATTGAAATCTTATTTTATATATTAGGAAACAGAGAACCCAGAAAGGTTAAATGATTTGCTCCATATCATAGTTAATGGTAATCTTACCAGAATCGAGTCTTCTAATTCTAAACCCAATGTTCTACTCAACCACCATATATAACTGTGGACCCCGAAGTTCTAAACGCTCTTTTATAATCCAATTCTTTATGTTTTTCATTTTACTGTGCCCTGTGTGGTATTCCCTGACTGGTTAGAATAACCCTCATTCTAAAAACAAAATCACTTTTTTCAAATATCACACAGGGAAATAAATTCTGAAACAGGTAACAAAAGTACACACCTCTTGAAAGATGGTTTCCCAAGTTTCCAGAAGAGATTTTAACCTCCCCTCGACAAGTTCAAAGATGGGGCCAGAAACCTACCCTCCCACTGCCAACAAGATAGCTCATTCCTACGTACATTATGTAGTTTCCACATAATTTACGTAGTTTCCAGGTAAATTAACATTCATCAGACTACTGGCATCATGTGCGTCTGCAATCAACACTAAATTAAATTCTCAACCTCTCTGCAGGGAGGACCACAGAGTCCCTCAGATCAGGAATAACATCAGCAGGGGGAAAGGCAAAAGTCGTTTTGGAAAGAACATTCATAACTTGATGCTTCAATAGCAAACATGTCCAAAAACTCTGACGCATGTCTGCATCTGCGACATCTAAATTCCTGAAAACTGGCTGCCCTGGTGGCTCCGCGGCCCTAGCCCATGTGCCCTAGAACCCTTCCTCCTGGGCTAGAAGAGAAGCCACAGCAATGAGAAGCCAGCACACGGTCAGAACTAGAGAAAAGCCTGCCCAGCAACTAGGACCCAGCGCAGCCGAAAACTAAATAAAAATTATAAATTCCTGAGACCAAAAATAATTTGGGAAGAAACAACCCCCACTCCAGGCGGAAAAGGCTCAGGTCCAGACCTGCTAACTAGGCTTGATTAATAATACACACCTGACACAAAGTTGTAATTAAAACCTAGTCCTTCTAAAACATTAATCACACTTTTATCTAACTCACAAAATCAGTTACTTCTGCTCTTAACAAGAAACCTGAAACCAATCTCATGTCAATTATAGATTACACTGCAAATGAGAACCAAATGAAAGGTGTCAGTCATTAAAGTTTTACAAGTATTACAAAGTAAAAACCGTGGCTTTTATGTAACCGTAAAACAATGTATATACTTACATCTACACAGTGAGAGTTTCCTACCAGCCCTGGGATAAAGAATTCTATTTCTCCAGAAACAAAAATCCCTGGGACATATTTGCTATTGACAAAACCAGGGTCTGGATTTGGGTTCAAATAATTATGATCTGATTGTGTTATCTAATCATAACGTGATCTGACATCGTTCTACAAAAAAACTGTCTCCCTTTCCTTGAAACAAAAAATGGATCATGGAACAACTAAGAACTCTCAGAGGAAATTTTAGTTTGAAAAAAATCACTCTCTGTTGTTTCCAGGGATTTCACCAATAATTGAGGGCCATCCCAAATGCTCATTCTCTTTTTTAAAGAATCTGACCCGACCGACTTTGAAGTCATCATCAGACCTGTCACTGAACAGAAAAATCCAGGGGAAAACCCCTAACAGGGATTAGCCTGAACTTTATATTTCCTTTCCAGAGCTGGAAATATTTGCGTTTGGAAAGTCCCCCAGCAGAACCGTATTTGCAACACTACAATCCAGCCTCAGGTGTGAATTTAAACCGGGAGACGGGGCAGTAGTAGTGGGGAGAGCGAGGAAAAGACAGAAGCGGGTGCACACTGGTCCAGGATCTCTGGAGCCCGCCAGCCAGGGGCACGGCCGGCAGACACGACTGGCAGCTACACACACCAGAACCACCACGTCGCAGTCGGAGAACAGAGCTTCGAGCTCACCCTTGAAGGTGGCACTACAGAGCCACCTAGGAGACACGGGCATTTCATTGAAGACTCAATGAGAGTGAATCAAGAAGCCTGCGCTAATGCAGCTGCCAAAGCCTCCAGAGTGTGCGTGTGCGTGCGTACGTGTGTGTGTGTGTGTGTGTGTGTGTGTGTGTGCGTGCGTGCGCGCGTGCGTGTGTTGCGGTGGGGGGGTGAGGTGGGTGGGACAGGGGTGACGGTAACGCAAAGAACTGAAGCAGCAGAGTCAAGAGAAGATAGTGGCCTGGCCTGAGAGAGAGGAAGTGGCTCAGACTGAAGAGGTCTGGACCAGAGGGGAAGTGAGGGGACCGGGACCGGCAGAAGCTACGAGACTGGATTGAGGAATTAGAGGCTGAAGGAAAGGGTGGAGGCCGCCAGACAGAGGCAAGGGGGCGGGGCTGGGAGATAAGCGAGGGAGGGACAAGGTAGAAAACGGGTGCGGGATTGGGGGCGGGGCGGTGGGTTGGAAAAACCAGCTAGGGGGCGGGGCTCAAGAGAAAGGGGCGGGGCGCGGAGGGGAGAAGCAAGGGGGCAAGTGGAGGGGGGCGGGGGGAGAGAGGAAGAACACGGATGGGGGAAGGGGCAGAAATAGGTGGGAGGGGGGGGTACTAGGAGGGAGAAGCCAGAGGGTAGATGGGGGCGGGGAGAGACAGGGAAACGCCAGAGGATGGGAAAAGCTGGCGAGAAGAGAGGGGCGGGACCGAGAAGGAAAAAGACAGGGGGCAGGTGAGGAGGGAGGGAAGAAATCGAGGGGGACGAAGGGGGTGAGGGGCGGGCCAGGAGGGGAGAAGCGAGGGCCAAGGGGGCGAGAGGAGCGAGGAGGCTGGGGGGGTACGGAAAGGGTCCACGAGGGGAGAAGTGAGGGGGAGAGGAGAGTGGGGAGGATGAGTGGGGGACGGAAGGCGTCCAGGAAGGTAAAGTGAGGGTCAAGGGGGCGAGGAGTATGGAGGGGGTAGAAAAACGGAGGGGCAAGGAGGAGAGGGGAACGTGGAGGATGGAGTAGGGGGGACGGAGGGGGTCCGGGAGGGGAGACGAGAGGGGGCGGGGCCGGGAGGGGGGAGCGAGAGGCCCGAGTAGGGAGAGAGAAGGATGGAGGGAGTGAGACCGAGGGAGGCCAGGAGGGGAGACGCGAGGGGGCGGGTCGTGGGGGGAAGCAGGGAAGCAGGGAAGCCGGGGGGCGGGTGGGGGCGAGAAGCGAGGGGGCGGGGCCGGAGGCGGGGGCGGGGCCGGGAGGGAGCCGCGAGGGGCGCCAGCTGAGGGGGGCGAGCCGGTCCCGGGACGGCGGCCGGCGAGGGGGAGGGCCGCCTCCCCGGGGCGCCCTGCGGGAAATTCCGGGGCTGCCGGAGGGGCAGTGCGGACTACGAGCGGGCGCCGGCGGGGGCCTCCTGCCGGCCGTACCTGTCAGACGGATCTTGATGCTGGAGCCGTTCCTCCGCGTCCCGGGGTTCGACATCTCCCGCCAACGATCGGGCAGCCGCGGATCCAGCGCCGCCGCCGCCCCCCGGCCCGGCCCGGCCCGGCCCCGCCGCCGCCGCCGCCTCAAGGTTACGGCTCCGGGCTGGGCGCCGGGGTCCGAGCCGGGACACAAACTCCGCGGCCCAGGCGTCTGGGCGGCCGGCAGATGGTCAAGCCTGGGGATCGGCGCTCGACCCGGCGCCCCCGACCCTCGCTCGCTCTCAGCCGAGCCCAGTCCGGAGCCGCCGCCGCTACCGCCGCCGCCACCACCTCAGAGCCGGACGCCCGCCGCCCTCGCCGCTTCCGCCGCCGCCGCCTCCCGGAGCCGCGCGCGCGCCCGCCGCCGTGCCGGCCCGGCCCTGCGCGCGCCCGCGCCGTGCGGCCCCGCGCCTGCGTGCGTGCGTGCGCGCGCCCGCGGGGACGGCGAGGCGGGGCTCGGAGCGCGGCCGCGTCGCCGGCCCAGCCCCCGGGCGCGCGGGCTCCCAAAGCCGGTGGTTGGGGCGTCCCGCACCCGGGCGGAGGAGGGGGATCGGAGGCTTTCGGGACCCGGCACGACGTGCAGAGCCTCGGCGGCCGGGAGCGAGCGCCGGGCACGCCCCATGGCGGGCGGGACGGCGAGGCCCGCGTGCGGTCGTTCTCGTTCTCCGCCACATTCTCCCACGGAGTCGGTTTGCAGATGTGGACGTTGAGGTTCAGAGAACGGCATCGATTTTCCAGGCCTCTCACTCAAGGCTCCGAGCTCGTGAGAGCTATTGAAAGCGGGCTTACAGCAAACCGAGGTCTGTGATTACACCAAGGACTTTGCACAAATAGGCGTGCAATTCCAGTTTATTTACTTTTAGTAAAGAGTGTCTTAAAAAATGCAATTCAAGGGAGGGACTTCTCAGAGACAAAGTCCTCTAGGTATGTTCTGGGCAAATAGTGCTCTCTCTTGACCCGTAACGAAGTTGCCAGAATCGCAGGAAGTGCCGTATATGGGCAAGGTAAATAAGATGCGAGAGGCAGATAAAGAGGTGGATGTTGTCACCATCCAGTCAACAGACACCTGAGCCAAACAAAAAGGTAGCTTTAAGGCCTGCGCTTCTGCTTTCTGCTAACACTTCTCCCAGAGTTTCAGGTTGGAACTAAAGCTCATTATGCTTTCTTCAGCAAACAAACCCCTCTGTTAACCTGTTACAAAGAGGAAATACGTTGATAGGGAAAGCTGGGTTTGTTTATCAGACTTGTCTTTGACCAACTACCTGATTCTCTGGATGCCTTCTTTGGTCTGTGTCTTAAGGAAACCGGGCTCTGATCCCTTGCAGCCATCCCCTGCAGCCTTCCTTGGGGTCACAGTCTTCAGAATAGAGACCTTCCTTGGGGTCACAGTCTTCAGAATACAGCCCTCTTCCTAGGGCCCCTTGACATGCCCACCTGCCCTTGCTGAGCTCAAGACTCCCGAGCTGGATTCAAAGCTGCCTCTTCCAGCCTCCATTGGTGACTTAAAAGGACAGACCTAGATCATTTCTATGGCCCCTTGCACCTCAGACTTTGAATGAGTCTAGTGAAATATCCCGGAGAAGGCAATGGCAAGCCACTCCAGTACTCTTGCCTAGAAAATCCCATGGATGGAGGAGCCTGGTGGGCTACAGTCCATGGGTCGCTAGGAGTCGGACACGACTGAGCGACTTCAGTTTCACACAATGGAGAAGAAAATGGCAACCCACTCCAGTGTTCTTGCCTGGAGAATCCCAGGGACGGCAGAGCCTGGTGGGCTGCTGTCTATGGAATCGCACAGAGTTGGATACGACTGAAGCGACTTAGCAGCAGCAGTGAAATATCCAAGAATACAAGCTATGTTGAAGCAACAGAGCAGTGGATCCAGTATCCAGCTCTGTTTCTCTTTGAGACGATTGTCACTGAGTCCCTGGATCTAAATAAATCCGTTTAGAGTACGCAGTGCCTCCGTAATCCCCATTCCGCTTCCAGTGCGGTCAGTATTTCTCCCTTTGCTCAGTTCCCACATTCGAGGAGCCTCTTCTCTGTAAACTACACTAAATGTCTTCCTTTCTCTGCTTACCTTAGTGCTGAACCCTGTTCTTACGCCAGCTGTTTCTGACCTAAAAACCTTTCATTTCTTAACCTCATTGTTTTCTTACCATCCTGGATGTCTGGGCCTTTTCTTAATTGTTTCCTCAACTCCTGAGTCAGAAGGCTACTTCTGGAGGTTACTGAATTGCATTTTATTTACTCATTAGCAAGTAATACATGACTAGGGACAAGAAACATAAGTCAGAGCTACAGTCCATGGGGTCACTAGGAGTCGGACACGACTGAGCAACTTCACTTTCACTTTTCACCTTCATGCATTGGAGAAGGAAATGGCACCCCACTCCAGTACTCTTGCCTGGAAAATCCCATGGGTAGAGGAGCCTGGTAGGCTGCAGTCCATGGGGTCATGAAGAGTTGGACTCAACTGAGTGACTTCACTTTCACTTTTCACTTTCATGCTCTGGAGAAGGAAATGGCAACCCACTCCAGTGTCCTTGCCTGGTGAATCCCAGGGACGGGGGAGCCTGGTGGGCTGCCATCGCTGGGGTCGCAGAGAGTCGGACAAGACTCAAGTGACTTAGCAGCAGCAGCAGCACAGCACTTGCAAGGCTCTGCTGAATGGCTGAAACAGACAAGAACGGACAAAGATACAGTGTCAGAGGCTAGAAAGTAGATTACAGGACCACTCTGCTTGGGAGGAGAGAGATGGAGAGCTCAGAAGAGTCACAGAAGATCTTGATCTAGGGATTTAGAGGCAAGTTGAAGTTGAAGTCTTTTGGGCCAAGAAGTGGGGAAGGGCACTATAGACAGAGGGAACAGCTTGTGCAAAGTGAATGCATTTTCTAGTGCAGGGTTCAGTGGCATTGCAGTCACATAGCTGCTGAATTTTCTGTCCTTACACCAACTCCATTAAAAGTTGATAAAGATGATAAAAAGATGTTTGCCCACTTAAAAACCATCACCACAATTTTGTGCTGAGGCTGTAGGCCAGCCTTATATCAAACTTAAGATGTACCTTGAAGGACTTCCCCGTGGTCCAGTGGTTAAGACTTAATGTTTTCAATGCAGGGGGCATGGATTTGATCCTTGGTTGGGGAACTAAGATCCCACATGCTGAGTGGCAAAAAAAAAAATCTTCTCACTATACAAATATCCTCAATGTGTTCAATGTGCTTCTCAGCTCCAAATTAAACCTTAAAAAAAAAGAAAAAATGTACCCTGATACCCAATCTCTGATTAAAAATACTCAAAATTCCAGAAATTTCCCAAAAGCAGAACTTGAATTTGCCCTCTGTACCAGCAGCTATTTACATAGCATCTACATCTAGAGATGATTTCAAGTCTACAGGAATGTTAGGTAGTTAGAATAGGGAAACAGGTTCCAAGATGGCAGGCAGAGGAAGTGGTAAGAAGCATGCAGAGACCAGACAAAGGACAGGAAAAAGCCTGAGAAAAGGAAAACCACAGCTGGGGGTGAGGACCTGTTGGGGAAAACATGCCTAACATGCCCCTTTCCCTGATTGGCCTTGAGCATACACCCTATCTGCATTCCCTTCCCTGATTGGTCTTAGGTGCAAACCCCATTTTACGTGGAGAATAGCAAACGGAGCCTCAGGAACCTCCAAACTATAACCTCCAAAAAGTATAAAAAGGGAAGCCCAAGTGGATTGAGGCCATTCCTACCAGGGTGGGTCTGCTCTAACATCTCAAGCGTGTACTGCATGCCACTTGCTTAATAAATCCTGCCTGTTTGAGCTGTCCTGGTCTGTCGTTTCAATTCTTTGCTACAAGACAAGAACTGAGGGGAAAAAACTGACCCAACAGGAAGATATGCTTAGGTTATATGCAAATACTATGCCATCTTATATAGTAAAAGGGACTTGAGCATCCAAAAATTCTGCTATCTTCAGGAGGTCCTGGACCAGTCCACCACAAATAGGAAGGGATGTCTACTCTCTCCTAAAGCTATCTTGACAAATAGACAGGAAATGCCAAACAATTCTGCTGAGACAGAGACAAAGTTCAGTGAGTATCCTTTTTGCAATGATTTACAGAAAGCAGTCTTGATCCAGCTTTCCGTGTAGGATTTGGCAACTGATTTTACTGCCCCGAGATGTATCACTTCCCTGACTCAGTGTTATTGGGCATTTGAAAGGTTTTCCAGTGGAAGAAAAAAAATCTCTCTGGGTCTGACTACAGTAGTTCTTTTTTTGTGTCCCAAACTCTTTGAGAATCTGATAGCAACAGTGGAGACTTTCACCAGAAAAACTGATCTATGCAAATACACACCAAATTTTGCATCCCATTTCTGTGGGTTCATGAACACCTGAAACCAATTTATGGATCCTGTAAGGTCCCATTACTCCTAATCTAAAGGCAACGATCAAATGAACAGCATTGGGAATATCCCATATGTATGTGTTCAAGAAGACTCCCCTGGTGGTTCAGTGGTAAAGAATTTGATTGCAGGTTTGATCCTTGGGTTGGAAAGATCCCCTGGAGGAGGAAACGTCAACCTGTTCCACTGTTCTTGCCTGGGAAATCCAATGGTCAGAGAAGAGCCTGGCAAGGCCACATTCCATGTGGTCGCAAAGAGTCAGACACGACTTAGTGGCTAAACAACAAACAACAAAATTAGTGAGTGTAAAATACATGTGCTAGTCTTTGCTCTGAAACCAGCAAGTTCTATGGCCCTAGGGAAATCTGTTTGGAATACCGTGCAGAGAATGCTTGGTGGAAGCAGACAGCTCTAAAACATGCCTCTTGAGAAGACACGTCTAGACCTGAGCCGGTGCCTCTGAGACCAGCGGTTACATCAAACTAACCTTTACAGTGTTTTGTAGATCTAGGATCTAGGATTCTTTTACTTTTCACCTAAACATCAAGTTTTAAAAAATAATTGTGAGACTTCCCTGGGGGTCCAGTGGTTGAGAGTCCACCTGCCAATGCAGGAAACACAGGTTCAATCCCTGGTCCGAGAAGATTCCACATGTGAAGGGCAAGTAATCCCATGTGCCACAACTCTTGAAGCCTGCATGCCTGGAGCCTGTGCTCTGCAATAAGAGAAGCCACCACAGTGAGAAGCACATGCCGACTAGAGAGTAGCCCCTGCTCACCTCAACAAGAGGAAACCTGCACACAGCAACAAAGACCCAGCACAACCAATAAATAAATAAAAATTTAAAAAACAAGTATGATTAATTAGCACATTCGTCTATCCTTTTATGCCCAGAAGGCTTTAGGATCTTTTTCTAAATTATAACCTAAACTTGATGCAAGTCTTAGTATGTTATTATCATTGGTAAGGCTTTTTACTTTTTTTCTCATTGAAATTTTTATTGAGATAATGCTTTGAAACATGAAGTTGTAAAAAATAATACAGAGAGCTTCTAGATACTTTGCTAGTTTCCCGTAATGGTAACATGTTGCAAAACTGTAGTATAATATCACAACCAGGTATTGACATTGATGCAATCCAATCATGTTCAGATTTTCCCAGTTTTACTTATATAGTGTGTGTGCTAAGTTCTACACAGTTTTACCATTTGGTAGGTTCACGTATCCATCACCATGGTCAAAACACCGAGCACTTCCAATGCCACAGGGATCCCTCATGTTGCCCTTTCATACCCACACCTTTTGTCCCACTCTCAACACCTGGCAGCCACTAATCTGACTTCCATTTTAAATGCTATTCATTTTAAATGTTACATAAATGGAATCATATAGAATGTAATCCTTGGGGATAGATTTTTTTTTCCATGCAGCATCATTCCCTGGAGAATCATCCAAGTAGTTACAAGTATCAAGAGTTCTTTCCTTTTTACAATGGCACCCCACTCCAGTACTCTTGCCTGGAAAATCCCATGGACAGAGGGGCCTGGTGGGCTGCAGTCCATGGGGTCGCTAGGAGTCGGACACGACTGAGCTTTTGATTTGACTTTCCCTTTCAACTTTCATGCATTGGAGAAGGAAATGGCAACCCACCCCAGTGTTCTTGCCTGGAGAATCCCAGGGACGGGGGAGCCTGGCTACCGTCTACGGGGTCGCACAGAGTCGGACACGACTGAAGTGACTTAGCATAGCATAGCATTAGCATAGCAGTAGGCTGCAGTCCATGGGGTCGCTAAGAGTTGGACACGACTGAGCGACTTCACTTTCACTTTTCACTTTCGTGCATTGGAGAAGGAAATGGCAACCCACTCCAGTGTTCTTGCCTGGAGAATCCCAGGGACGGGGGAGCCTGGCTACCGTCTATGGGGTCGCACAGAGTCGGACACGACTGAAGCGACTTAGCAGCAGCAGCAGCAGTGTTCCATAATATGGACGTATCACAGTTTGTCTAACCAGTCACCCTTTGAAGGATACCTGGACTAACTCGAATTTTTGGTTATTTCAAATAAACTACTATGAACATTTGTATACAGGTATTGATGTCAACAGAATTTTTCATTTCTCTGGGATAAGATACCCTAGAGTATAATTGCTGAGTCATAAGGAAAGGACAATGTTTAGTTTTATAAGAAACTGCCAAGCTTTTCCAGAGTGGTTATAACGCTTCACTTACCTACAAGCAAGGCTCCTCAGCATTCTTGCCAGCATTTCATATTACTATTTTCCCTTTCAGCCGTAGATGTGTAGTCGCTGTGTTTTATGGCTGTGGAACTATTTGAGATATAGATTATTTCTTCAAATAGATGCAGCCAAGTAATTAAGGGAAATCCCAGAAAAATAACTGCTGCTGCTAAGTCGCTTCAGTCGTGTCCGACTCTGTGTGACCCATAGACCGCAGCCCACCAGGCTCCCCCATCCCTGGGATTCTCCAGGCAAGAACACTGGAATGGGTTGCCATTTCCTTCTCCAATGCAGGAAAGTGAAAAGTGAAAGTGAAGTCAAAAGCTCAGTCGTGTCCGACTCCTAGTGACCCCATGGACTGCAGCCCACCAGGCCCCTCCATCCATGGGATTTTCCAGGCAAGAGTACTGGAGTGGGGTGCTATTGCCTTCTCCAGAAAAATAACTCTAAAGTCTTTCTTTAAGGATCATAGCTGAACCTCACAGTCTGTATTCAGAAACAAGTAAGGTCATGAGTGAAAAATGAGAAAATAATTGAACTGCTATTATTCATTTAAAAATGTAATTTTGTTTATAGAGTAGTTCTCACTTAGATTAGCAGTGTTCTAAGCAATTGATTATCCAAATAAAAGTAAGACACTATTAAGAATATAAGCTTGATTTTAAAGTATCTTTGATATTAATTTTTCATTTAAATGCTTTATTCTCTGCAATTACCCTCTGTGTTTTTTCAGTCTTTTAACTTTATTGAGGTTTTCAATGGCTAAGTCAAAGATCTGTCTTAGTAAATGTTACACTGCACTTGAAAATATGTGGGTTATTTTCAAATATCTTTTGATATTGTTGCTGCTGCTAAGTCACTTCAGTCGATTAAGACTTCAGTTTGACTCTTAGCGACCCCATGGATTGCAGCCCACCAGGCTCCTCCATCCATGGGATTTTCCAGGCAAGAGTACTGGAGTGGGGTGCCATTGCCTTCTCCATTTGATACTGTTATCTATCATAATTCCACAGAGATAAGAGAACAGACTCAGTATGATTTCAATACCTTTAGACCGTAACATTTTTGCACTTTGTTTTATGTCCCTGGGTATGTTCCAGTGTATCCTGGTTTATAGTCTATGGGAACTTGAATAGAATTTGTATCCTGCTGTTGCGTAAAAGGGCTTCCCTGGTGGCTCAGACAGTAAAGCATCTGCCTGCAATGTGGGAGACCTGGGTTCAATCCCTGGGTCAGGAAGATCTCTTGGAGAAAGAAATGGCAACCCACTTCAGTACTCTTGCCTGGAAAATTCCATGGATGGAGGAGCCTGGTAGGCTACAGTCCATGGGTTCGCAAAGAGTTGGATACAACTGAGCAACTTCACTGTGTGTGTGGTGTAAAAATTGTATAAATCTTAATTATGTTGAAATGGTTCATAGTGCTTTTCAGGTCTTCTATATCCTTCTACTCTTCTGTCTATTCATTCTATTACTTTATGAGAGTCTGATATTGAAACTCCAACTAAAAATCTTAATTTATCTACTTAAATAATTGTAATATATAGTGGAACCATATGTAACTTTGTTCTGTACTTTCCAAGTTTCCTATAAATGTGTTATCATACTTTCATAATTTAAAAAGTAAAAAAGAAAAAAAAATGAGATACAATGATTTTATTATTAGTAAACAAAAGATGTGTCTAAAGTTCTGGTCTATTACTCTTTACAGATTTCATGATTTCTTTGGCCCAGAAAAAAAAGATTAGAAATTCTCTAAATTGGTTATATTTCATCTACAATATATAGGCAATATATAGGCAACCAAGGAAATCAACAAACCAAAGGAAATCTTAAGTCCCCAAATCACTTGTCTGTTGGCTAAATATTTTTGCTAGTCTTACAGCAAGCTTGGAGGAAGCGCTTGTATATTCTAAGACAATGGTTCTCAAAAGTGTGGTCACCAGAGCAGCAGCGACACCTGGGGACTGTTAGAAATGCAAATTCTTTGCTGTATGACCCAAGGAGTTCAAAGGAGGTGCTCTCTGATAAGCTAGAGGGGTGCGATGGAGTGGGAAGTGGGAGGGGGGTTCAGGAGAAGAGGACATATGTATACCTATGGCTGATTCACGTTGATGTGTGACAGAAGTTAGCACAATATTGGTAAGCAACTATCCTCCAATTAAAAATAAATTAAAAAAAAAAAACATATTTTAGAATAAAAAAATAATAAGAAAGGCAAATTCTCCGGCACCACCCAGCTTACTACAGCATCAAACTCAAGAGGCGACGCAACAGGCTGGTTTTGAACAAGCCCTCCAGGCGATCCTGACGCAAGCTCGGGTTTGAGAACCCCCGTGAAAGGCATCCAGTTGCTTTTCTAATGTCTCAACGAAAGGAAGAGAGCAAGGAAATGCAAAAATCCACAACAGAGTTATGTTGGCCAGAATGTCCAAATCAACGCTAGGTAACCTAAGCAAAAATGAGATCTGTTAGAAAAACTTCAAGGGGTCATAAAATCCTTGCTAGATTTTAAGATAAACCATGGACTGTGATCAATACATCTGATCAGCCAAGGAGCAGATTCTTCAATCAGAAACTGCGGCCAGGATGCCACCCCTGCTCCCCTAGGAATTAACGCCATCTGTCCTTGCATGTCAGGGTTATTAACTCTAATAGAGTCACAGATGTAGAAAACAAACTTATGTTTACCAGGGGGAAAGTGGGGGAGGGATAAATTGTGAGATTGGGATTGACATATATACATATACTACATATAAAATATATGACTAATAAGGACTCCCTGTACAGCACAGGGAGCTCTACTCAGTACTCTGTAATGGTCTATATGGGAAAATAATCTAAAAAAGAATGAATAGATGCATATGTTTAACTGGTTCATTTTGCTGTACACCTGAAACGAACACCAAAACTGTAAATAAACTATACTTCAATAAAATTTTTTTTTAAAGATTTTAAGTTCTAGAAGGAGTTCCCAATTTGTTGCATTGAAAGCAAGCCCCCTGTTTTCACTGTCTGGGGACAGTGAGAAGGACAAATAAAGCCCCTTTTACCTCCATAGAGGGAACTGGGGTGCTGACTCCTGCCTAAACCACACACAGTAGGTTCTTTCTCCCTAAGAGGAAGAGAACTGAATAGCCCCTAAAAGGCTAATACCTGTCTCAGAAACACGATGAGGGAAGGAGAGCCTTGAATTAACATTCCCTATCATTCGATTCACAGAGGAACTGTATGAAAAAGATCTTCACAACCCAGATAATCATGATGGTGTGATCACTCACCTAGAGCCAGACATCCTGGAACGTGAAGTCAAGTGGGCCTTAGAAAGCATCACTATGAACAAAGCTAGTGGAGGTGATGGAATTCCAGTTGAGTTATTTCAAATGCTGAAAGATGATGCTGTGAAAGTGCTGCACTCAATGTGCCAGCAAATTTGGAAAACTCAGCAGTGGCCACAGGACTGGAAAAGGTCAGTTTTCATTCCAATCCCAAAGAAAGGCAATGCCAAAGAATGCTCAAACTACCGCACAATTGCACTCATCTCACACGCTAGTAAAGTAATGCTCAAAATTCTCCAAGCCGGGCTTCAGCAATACGTGAACTGTGAACTTCCAGATGTTCAAGCTGGTTTTAGAAAAGGCAGAAGAACCAGAGACCAAATTGCCAACATCCGCTGGATCATGGAAAAGGCAAGAGAGTTCCAGAAAAACATCTATTTCTGCTTTATTGACTATGCCAAAGCCTTTGACTGTGTGGATCACAATAAACTGTGGAAAATTCTGAAAGAGATGGGAATACCAGACCACCTGACCTGCCTCTTGAGAAATTTGTATGCAGGTCAGGAAGCAACAGTTAGAACTGGACATGGAACAACAGACTGGTTCCAAATAGGAAAAGGAGTACGTCAAGGCTGTATATTGTCACCCTGCTTATTTAACTTATATGCAGAGTACATCATGAGAAATTCTGGGCTGGAAGAAGCACAGGCTGTAATCAAGATTAGATTGCCGGGAGAAATATCAATAACCTCAGATATGCAGATGACACCACCCTTATGGCAGAAAGTGAAGAGGAACTCAAAGCCTCTTGATGAAAGTGAAAGAGGAGAGTGAAAAAGTTGGCTTAAAACTCAACATTCAGAAAATGAAGATCATGGCATCTGGTCCCATCACTTCATGGGAAATAGATGGGGAAACAGTGGAAACAGTGTCAGACTTTGTTTTTCGGGGCTCCAAAATCACTGCAGATGGTGACTGCAGCCATGAAATTAAAAGATGCTTACTCCTTGGAAGAAAAGTTATGACCAACCTAGATAGCATATTTAAAAGCAGAGACATTACTTTGCCAACAAAGGTCCGTCTAGTCAAGGCTATGGTTTTTCCTGTGGTCATGTATTGATGTGAGAGTTGGACTGTGAAGAAGGCTGAGCGCCGAAGAATTGATGCTTTGAACTATGGTGTTGGAGAAGACTCTTGAGAGTCCCTTAGACTGCAAGGAGATCCAACCAGTCCATTCTGAAGGAGATCAGCCCTGGGATTTCTTTGGAAGGAATGATGCTAAAGCTGAAACTCCAGTACTTTGGCCACCTCATGCAAAGAGTTGACTCATTGGAAGAGACTCTGATGCTGGGAGGGATTGGGGCTAGGAGGAGAAGGGGATGACAGAGGATGAGATGGCTGGATGGCATCACTGACTCGATGGACGTGAGTCTGGGTGAACTCCGGAAGTTGGTGATGGACAGGGAGGCCTGGTGTGCTGTGATTCATGGGGTCGAAAAGAGTCGGACACAACAGAGTGACTGAACTGAACTGAACTGATTGATCATTTCATTTAAACAGATACCAATAATTTAAATTAGAGTTTCGTTTTTTACTCCCCAGGCACACACTGACTCATAGGAAGATGGAGACAGCTTAACAGGAAAAAAGGAAGTCTGTGATTTAAAACAAACTGGAAAATTCATGAATCACACACCCTTGCACTAATTATCAAAGAAGAGCTGGAGCAAGTGCCTGTCTGCGGAGAATATTAACCAAAGTTTCTGACAGCAAGGAGGTGACCCAATTCCCTACTCCTACAGATACGCTGGACTGGTCACGAAATCATTGCTGTATGTCTTATGCACTGTGTTGAAATCAAACTCAGTGAGAGATCGGGCGGGGCTCTAATCTTACCGTGATTGGGCAAAAATAGAAACAAGTGCAGATGAACGTGAGAGAGACTCCCCTAGTACCAAGAAAGAGGGGTGGGAGCAACGCCTCATTATTTAAAGGCATTAATATAAACAAATTAAATTAATTTGGGGTTCTGGCTTGTGTGAGGGAAGGATGCTACATAATTACTAGCTTCTATTTCTGCTTGGTGAGCTTGATAAAGGTTTTCAAGGATCGCTTCTTCAAATCCAGGTTCAGCCCTTTCGAGTGCCTGCTGCAGCACTAAAGTATGCTGAAAACCGAAGCTCGGTCCATCCCTCCGTCCCTCAAGCCTACATCAGCCCTCTACCTGCCCAGGGCCTCCCTGGATGAATGAGGCCGAGCCCATAGAAAAGATGCTTAGGCTTCCATTTCTCCCCTCCCTTCAACTATGTTTTAAATACACAGTCAGTGGCCCAGACGGTAAAGAATGCACCAGCAATGTGGAAGACTTGGGCTCAATCCCTGGGTTGGGAAGATCCCCTGGAGGAGGTCATCGCAACCCACTCTAGTATTCTTGCCTGGAGAATCCCATGGACAGAGGAGCCTGGCGGGCTACAGTCCATGGGGTCTCAAAGAGCTGAACACAACTGAGTGACTGAATATGCCCACTCTATATAATAATTTAAGCAAACACTTATTAAGAACCCCAGTGTACCAAGTTCTTGTGCTGCTGTGCAAAGATTTTTTTTTTTTTTTGCTGTTAGAAACATTTTTATTGTGAAAGATGACATGCTTATGGAAAAGTGAAATTCCTATGTCACCATCACTGGATGAAGAAATAGAACCCTGCCAGGCCCAGGAAGACATCTGAATTCACCTTCCTGATTCCAACCCCTCCCAGTGTAACCGCTCTCCTGACTCTTGGGGTAAAGTATTTCCTGCTTTTATTCACAGTTTGATCCATTAAGTATGAACCCAGCTTTCTTTTGCCTCTTTTTGACCTTTCTAAAAATGGAACCATACAGTTTTTGGCATCTTTTTTTAATTCAGCGTAATGTCTTTGAGATTCATCTATATTTTTGTGTTATGGCTGCAGTTCCTGTATCTTTATTGTCTGTACAGTATTCTATTGTATGACTATATTTCAATTTATCCATTTATGGACATTTGGATTGTTCTAATTGGAGGATAATATGAAGATTATGTGTTAAATTGCATTTTGACTAATATGAATATTACATTAAATTGTGGTGCAGCACGTGTACAGTGCATGAGTGCTCAGTCACGTCCAGCTCTTTGCAACCCAGTGGACTGTAGCCCACCAGGCTCCTCTGTCCATGGGATTCTCCAGGCAAGAATACTGGAGTGGTTTGCCATTTCCTCCTCCAGGGGATCTTCCCGACTCAGGGATCGAACCTGCGTCTCCTGCGGATTCTTTACCACTGAGCCACCCGGGAAGCACTTCCTGATTAATAATAGGTATTGCTTTGGCTGTTAGGAATCCCTTTAGAGATGTGTGTATTCAAGGTTTTGGGGGCTTGAAGGGGGTTGTCCATTTTTCTTTGGGATTTTTTTCTTTCTTGCTATTTGCATCCTTTATGTTATTTGGATATAAGTTTTCTGTTGGTTTTCTTTTTTCCAATCTTTTTGTTGAGGCAAAATACACATAAAATGTACCACCTTCACCCCTTTTAAGTATAAAGTCACAGCACTGTGTTACCTCATCATGCTCCGTCTCTGGAGCTCTTTTCATCTTGTAAAACTGAAACTGTATCCTTTAAGAAATAATGCCCTCATTTCCTCCCTTTCCCCCATCCCTGGCAGCCACCCTTCTACTTTCTGTCTCTGTGAATTTGACTGTTCTAGTTACCTCATGTAAGTGGAATCACACAATATTTGTCTTTTTGTATTTAGCCGATTTCACTTAATGCCCTCAAGATGGAGAACAGTATGGAAGTTCTGTAAAAAACTAAAAATAGAGCTACCATATGATTCTGCATTCCAACTCCTGGGCATCAATCTGGAGAAAACCTTAATTCAAAAAGATACATGGGGGGGCTTCTTTGGCCATCCAGTGGTTAATACTCTGTGCTTCGAATGCAAGGGGCGTGGGTTCAATCCTTGGGCAGGGAACTAAGATCCCACATGCACTGAAACCAAAAAAATAAACACTTTTTAAAAATAGAAAGAAAAGATACATGCACCCCAGTGTTCACAGCAGCACTATTTACAGCAGCCAAGACATGGAAGCAGCCTAAATGTCCATTCACAGATGAACGGATAAAAGAGATGTGGTGCTGTAATCTGAAACTAACAAAACACTGTAAATCAACTATACATCAATTTAAAAAAATAAAAATCACAAAAAAGATTCATCTTCGTTGTAGAATGTGTCAGAATTTCCTTCCTTTTTAAGGCTGAATCATATTCCTTGGTACGGATGGACCACACTTTGCTTCTCCATTCATTTGTCCATGGACACTTGGGTTGTCTCCACCTGTTAAGATACCATGAATACTGGCACTATGAATATGGGTGTACAAATATCACTTAAAGATCCTTGTTTTAATTCGTTGGGGTAGATACCCAGAAGTGCTGAATCATATGCTATTCTATTTTTAATTTTTAAGGAACCACCAAACCATTTTCTGTAACAGCTGCACCATCTTCCATTCCCACCAACAGCGCACGAGGGTTTCCATTTCACGGCATCCTGGCCATCACTTGTTATTTTCTGGGTTACTGTCATCCGAGTCAGTGGGTGTGAAGTGGTATCACATGCGGTTTCGATTTGTATTTCCCTGCTGATTCACGACATTTGGCATCTTTTTCCGTGCTTGTTGATCATTCATATCGCTTCTTTGGAGAAATGTCTATTCAAGTCCTTTGCCGGGTTTGGAATCGGGTTGTTTGGCAAATTGAAAAGATCAGTTAGGTATGGTCCTTCACTGTGTCTAGTACTGGAGACCCATCACATAAGCAAATCATTCAAACCATGTATAAATGAGACAGAAGAGCCAAACTGAACGCTCCCCTTTCTCGGTATGCTATGGGTGTCTGTGGAGAAAGGAACACGTCAGTCGCTTCACCTGGATGCATGTGGAGGGTGACTTGCTCGCTGAGTGTTTTCACCTCGTTATCTTAAGCAGCAAGTTTCTAAAGCGGCTCAAAAATCGTCAGCAATTAATTCAGGAGCATCATTCATTTAAATATACTTGGGAGGTATGGTCGGTAACTTTACCTTTCAGAAGGCAGCCCCCAACCTTTGCTTCTTAAAAGGCTTGAGCAGCTTTCTTGATAAGCCCCATCTATTTCTGCTGTGAATTTTCATCTCAGGTTGTCACTTAGAGGTATAATCAACGTAGATGTTGCAATTTGCTCAGTCTGTGATGTCTTAACTGAGCTCAGGACAAGGCTGTCACACTTCTCTTTCGTGAGAGTCCTTGGAATCAAGTGAGAATACAGTTTGATTTTCTCGCAGGAAAGTATTCGCTGCATAGAAGACAGACTGTCCTTACTGCAGTTGAACTTATAGGTTCTGGTTAGATTCTCAACTCACGGATGAAAATTAAGAGACTTGAATAAATAAACCAGGGAGAATCCAAGGGGAATGTTATGCTAACAGTGGACTAGTCTTAGGAGAAAGCTTCCGTTGGAAAAAGGGTGGGGCTAAGTAACATTAGAGACGTTTCATGGAACCGGAACAGTCTGGCTGACACCTCATTCCCTGAAGGAGTTTCCACCCCCTGAATGCAATCCTTTGCAGAATACTTCATATCTAAGTGGGTGGGATACAGGGGTGAGAGGGGGTTGGTGCCAACAGTGGATGACTTAGGAAAGCGATGAACCACCCAACATTTCTTTCCTCAAATCTAGAGACTTGCCACAAATTGTTTAGCAATCATCAGTTTCCTTCCCTCAAATGCAGAGATCTAAAAACTCAAGGCATATAAGAGCCAGGATAAACCCAGAGCGTGAGTCCCTGGCAATCTTCACATTACACATATGACCTAGAGCAGATTTGGTATCAGCAGATCAGTGGGTTTAAGAGTTTCCCTGATGGCTCAGCAGGTAAAGAACCTGCCTGCCAATGCAGGAGACCCAGGTTCGATCCCTGGGTCAGGAAGATCCCCTGAAGCAGGAAACGGCAACTACTCCAGTGGTGGTGATGGTGGTTTAGTCGCTAAGTCATATCCAACTCTTGCGACCCCACAGGCTGTAGCCTGCCAGAATCTCTTTCCATGGGATTCTCCAGGCAAGAATACTGGAGTGGGTAGACATTTCCTTCTCCAGGGGATCCTCCCAACCCAGGAATGGAACCCAGGTCTCCTGCATTGCAGGCAGATTTTTTACCAACCGAGCTACGAGGGAAGCCCAACTACTCCAGTATTCTTGCTTAAAAAACCCCACTGACAGAGAAGCCTGATGGGTTACAGTCCAAAGGGTTGCAGAGAGTCAGACTCGACTAAGCACACACATGAGTGGGTTTAAATACTTCCCTGTTGACCGGCTAGGGGATCCTGGGCAATTCCTTTAAATCTGAGTTTCAACTTCTTCATCTATAAAGTAGATATAATACCAACATCATACTGTTACTATAAGCATTACGGGTATGGAGGATATCTGTAAAAATATTTTGTGTATCCTGTGACTGTTCTGAATCCAGGCGTATTTGTATCTAAGCCACCTTCCAGAGAGGGATTTTGGTTTGTGTGTTCATTTAACTGAATGTGTAGGTAGTGACCAGGACTTTGTTAACAATAAAAGTTCCCCTAATTTTGACTTTTTGTTAAATGTTATACCTCTCTGCCCTTCCCCTGAAAAAGGAAACTGTTTCAAGTTTTCTAAACAGTCACATTTCTCAAAGACAAGAGAATCAGGGATTTGGAATATACTGCCAATTATGATTCACCCAAACTGAGTGAAGGGGCGCTTAGTTTGTGTTTTCTATTTTCTAAAAAGAAAAATTATCTGGCTGCACTGCCTGTTTTTATTTTTTTTAATATTTATTTGGCTAATTAGCCAAACCAATTGGCTAATTAAATTGGCTGTGCTAGGTCTTAGTCTCAGCACATGGGATCTAGTTCTAGATTTGTTGCAGCACGTGGGATCTAGTTCCCTGACCAGGGGTCGAACCTGGGCTCCCTGCACTGGGAGCGAGGAGTCTTAGCCACTGGACCCACCAAGGAAGTCCCTCTTTTTAACTTTTAATTATGGAGAACTTCAAATATCCACATGGGGAAAAAATACACAATAGTATAATAACTACCCCTACCATGAACCCATCACCAGCCATCACATTGCCAGACGTACAAAATATCTTTCTCTTCCACTTCCCGTGTCCCATATTAGTTGTTGCCCAGTTGCTCAGTGTCTGAATCTTCACGACCTCATGGATGGTAGTCTGCCAGGCTCCCCTGTCCTTCACTATTACTTTGAAACAAATTCCAAATGTTTCAGGTACATATTTCATTCAGCACATATCTCTTAAGAGTGACATTTTAAATTAACCTTAACATGAAACCTAAAAAGTTAACAATTCTTTAATATAAAATCTCAATTCAATGTTCAAGCTTCCAATGTCTCAAATATCCAATGTATCTTATTTTTACATTTGTTGCAATCAGAATACAAGTAAGGTATCACAGTGTAGCTGGTCCATATGTCTTTTATAGGTTTCCCTATATCTTTGGAAGGAATGATGCTAAAGCTGAAACTCCAGTACTTTGGCCACCTCATGCGAAGAGTTGACTCATTGGAAAAGACTCTGATGCTGGGAGGGATGGGGGCAGGAGGAGAAGGGGACGACAGAGGATGAGATGGCTGGATGGCATCACCGACTTGATGGACGTGAGTCTCAGTGAACTCCGGAAATTGGTGATGGACAGGGAGGCCTGGCGTGCTGCGATTCATGGGGTCGCAAAGAGTCGGACACAACTGAGCGACTGATCTGAACTGATATGCAATTTTTATTTGGAACTTATAAATGAAGAAACTGAGTTGTCTGTCCTGCAGTTTCTTACAGTCTGGATTTTGCTGACTGCATATCTAAAGCTCAGCTTAACATTTTTCTCTGTCTTCTGTATTTCCTGTAAATTGATAGTTGGGTCGAGATGTTTACTTTCTTTTTTAAATATTTGGTTGTGAGATCTAGTTCCCTGACCAGGGATTGAACCTGGGCCCCCTGCATTGGACGCTCAGAGTCTTAGCCACTGGACCCCCAGGAAGTCCCAAATTGCTTCTTCCTCATGTTTTCTCTTCAAGTCTACAAGTTCTTTCCTCCGTCTTCTCCATTCTGCTGTTGGGCGCACCCAGTCAAGTCTTGGTTTCAGTTATTTTATTTTTCAGTTCTAAAATTCCCACTTGGTTCTTCTGTTTCTTTGCTGAGACTTCACAGGCTCCAGGCCGTCACCGGAACGTGGTCTTTTAACGTGTGGACACATGGCAGAGCCTCCAAGGTGGCCCCCAGTGGTCCTGTCTCCTGGTCTACATCTGTAGCCTCTCCCGCTTTCTACGGGGGTTCGCCGGTACAGCCAGTAGCGTATGGTGGAAGGGATGCTGTACCCTGTCTGAGCTTAGGTTATGAAGGACTGTGGCTTCTGTCTTGGGCATTCTCTCTTTTTCACCCCCATGCACAGACGCTCAGGTCACTTGCTCTGGCAGAAGCAAGCTGCCCTGCAGCAGGTGGTGCCCGAGGCCCTGCTCTGTCCTTTACCAAAAGACGCAGGACAAATCAGACAAGCTTGAGCTCCGACTTCTTTACTGGGAAATTGCTTTTGCCCCACCTACTTCCCAGAGTTATGAGTCTCATATACGATAAAATGCTTGAAAACATTATATGACTATTAATTTATCTAAACCGACACCTTTCATTCACAGATGAAAACCTGAAACCCAAAGGAATGGGGAGAATTGACAGATGAGACACGAAGGGAACAGAGGCTTTACAGGGGAAAAAAAGCAGGGCTTCCTTGGGGGTCCAGGGGTGAACAGTCTGCCTTGCAATAAAGAAGACACGGGTTCAACCCTTGGCCTAGGAAGATCCAAGTTACTACGGGGCAACTAAGCCGGCGCACCTCAACTAGCGAGCCTGTGTGGCGCAACTCCTGAAGCCCGTGCCCAGAGCCTCCACAAGAGACGCCACTGCAGCGAGAGGCCTGTGCAGCGCGACTAGAGAGCAGCCCCCACTCAGCACAGCAAGAGAAAGCCCACACGCAGCGACGGAGACCCAGCAGGCCAAAGATAAACAACTATCTTTTCAAAAAAGAAAAGAGAAAAAGCCAGGTCTGGAATCCAGAGCTTGCGACTTCAATCAAGGCCAGTTGTTTTCTCTGCTGTTCCTAAAGCGTCACGGGCTTTGGGTTCAACAGTCGCTGCACATTTCAGAGAAACAGAAGACGGATTATGGATGGCACATGGTCGACCAAGAGAGTGGTATTTCTTCTAGGGCACATAACCACTTGATGGTAGACGCAAGAGGATCGGAGTTTTTTCGTTTAGCTTTTCACATCACAAATTTTTCGGAGCCAGTTACTGCTTCCTCTCTGTTTCTCTGCCAGTCATCTCAATCTGCTGAGTCCAAGCACACGGGCACCCAGCCAGAAGGTGACTAATACCATCTCTTTGCACCCAAACCATGTACAATAGGCAAATAGTTCCTGGTTTAAAAACCCTGCTAGACAAGTTGGTATCAGAATCTTTAAGCTACAAATACTCCTTTGTTGTGCAATTTAGTAAAAATAGTTGAGAGAAAAGAGGCTAACAGTTGGAGCCAACGTGGTCAGACTATTTGGGCAAATGTAACTAATCTTAACATGGCTATGCTAGAATGGTACAATTATCATTTTTTCCTCCATTCTTAGTTTTGTGTGTTTAACCTAAAAATTCAAATTTTATACAATGTCTATCTTGACAGAATTATCCGATAAATCTTTTGAATTTAAATAATAACTAGTCATAGTTTAGTTCTTCACGCTTCATGGGTCTCTGTTAAGATTCTTTCAGTTGCAAGCCAGCAGAAACCAACTGTAGCTACTTGAAAAATGACAATCTAGGGAATTCCCTAGCAGTCTCTAGTGGTCAGGACTTGGCACTTTACACTGCCAGGGGCCACGGGTTCAATCCCTGGTCAGAGAACTGAGGGCCCGCAAGTCACATGGCATGGCCAAAAATAAAAGAGACAATCTATGGGAGGGACAAAGGAGAACGTAGGGGACCAAAGGGCAGCCCTGGAGAAGCAGGAAGCAGGCGCCACCGAGGCCACCATCCCACTGAGTGTAAACTGTGGCTGCTGAAGCAAACACTCGCCAATCCTTTGTTTCTGCTGGGCGCAACCCCTGGGTCCCAGATTCAAAGTCCTCAGAGAGTGAAATTCTGTTTGGCCTAAGATGTGTCCAACTAGATGTCATGAACCGATTTAAAAAAAGAGACAGAGAGAGGGAGTTGAGAGGAATCTCCCAGGCCCTCTCCACTTCCGTGTGGTAGAGTAGAACTCTTTGAGGCGCCCATCCCACCAACACAGCCCTCAGAAGCTGGCAGAGTCACCCCAGAAGATAAGGATACCGACGGGAAAGCCCAGAGTCCACTGAATCACAGATTTGTTCTCACCATTGAGTAAGCCCACGAGCTGCCTTCCAGTCATTCTGGAGGGACACCCACATATCAGCTTCCCTGCCCACCTATCAAGGACCAGCGAGAACATGCTTTGGGCATGACATTTGGGGTGATGCTTAAGAGCAAAATATAACTTGATTTCATCTACACTCACATCAGACAAATCGAGTCCAATCTTGCTTTAAACCTCCCGTATCCATTCCCATACCACCCAGTGCTGTGTCTTCAGGTTCTTCCCATCCTCGTCACTCTCCTTGTGACCACTGCCCACACAGCCTTCCCTGCAGAACGTTCTGTATGAACAAGCCTTACCTGACAAGGAAAAGGGTCGGGGATCCACAAATAAATATAAAAAATACTGGTCAAACCATACCTACGACTCACCCAAGTTTGTCTGGGGAGCTCTAGGCCGCCCTACTCTGAAGATCTTCTTTGAAGATCCTGAAAGGGAACCGCTAAGCCACACGCACTTAGGAGATGGATTCCATGTGGCTTTCGGGCACAAGTGGCTTAATTGCATCTTTGATAGATGGAGGTGAAAATGTGGAAAATTTTATTAACGTTCAGTTTTAAAAGCTTTACGCCTGTGGTACGCCAAGGGGAAGGGGTTTTCTTAAAGAAGTGAGTCTTAGGGTCTGGGTCCCGGTTTAGGAGTTGTGCAGCAGTGGTATGTGTTTGTTAAGTCCTTCAAGAATTTGTGATCTTGGTCCCGGGCTCGAAAGGCTGTGACAGTTTCTTCTTCCTTCGGGGGAGAAGAGACACTGTTATACCTCCAGGCTCTCAGCACATTATCCCTGCACGATGGACTCCTTCACATCTTCTGTGGATTCGCATTTGCTCTGAGTCAGCCTTGAGGTTCTCCCAGAGGAGAGATCAAAGGAGAGAAGCCTTGAACTATTTCTCCAGATGGACCTTAAATACAGTCTGTGTGTGTGCATCCCATAAAAGGTACCATCTCACACCACGAAGCAGACAACTCAGTGGCTTAGAAATTCACACCCACAGTAGACAAATCACACTGCTTTGCAACCACCATCATCTGTCTCCAGAGTATTATCATTTCCAGTCAAAACTCTACCCATTAAACAAGGCAGCATTCTCTTCCCCCTCCCAGCCTCTGGCAACCACTGTTTGACTTTCTCTCTGTGAACTGGACCACTGTGTGTCCCTCATGTAAGGGGAATCATATAGTATTTGCCCTTTTGTGTCTGGCCTGTTTACAAAACCAGTTTGCTATATAGAGCATTAACCTTATAGTGAGTAAGGATACAATAGGTATAGATAGCTATTACTTCTAGATCAGAAGTCTTTAGGAGCCCTTATAGGGCTCTCAAGAACTGTCTCCTTTTTAAAGGATGAGTTTCCTAATTATATGGTTTTCTTAGGAGCCTTTAACCCAGAAGATGCTAATCACTGTCCCGGGTCATTTCTCCTTTGAGAGCATCCTCGTGGTCCCGAACTAAAATCAGCTACCTCTCATTAGGAAGAACCACTAACCTGGTCATATTGATTGTATAGCTCTGGATTTTGCTAATGATTCAAGTTTGACATTTAACAGAGTGTAACCCCATGTTTACCTGGCCACTTAACGTTGATCTCACCTTCCTCAAACGAGAAACATCTAATGCAAAACTACAGAGCGTCAGTGAATCTATGACAAAGGAGGCAACACTATACAGTGGGGATAAGACAGCCTCTTCAATAAATGGTGTTGGGAAAACTGGACAGCCACACACCAAAGAATCAAACTGGACAACTTTTTCATACCATGTACAAAAATAAACTCAAACTGGATTAAAGGCTTAAAAGAGCTGAAACCATAAAATTTCTGGAAGAAATCCAGACAGCATGCTGCTTGACATCAATCTCAGTAACATGTTTTTTTGATAGGTCTCCTCAGGCAAGGGAAACAAAAGCAAAAATAAGAAACAAATGGGACTATAGGAAAAGAAAAAGCTTTCGTGTAGCAAAGGAAACAACCAACCAACAAAATGAAAAGGGCTGACTACTGGATGGGAAAAGATATTTGCAAATGATATATCTGATATGGGGTTAATATCCAACACACACAAAGAACTCAAACACTCAACATTAAAAAAACTTGAACACGAGTGGGTCGAAGACTTGAATAGACTTGTCCTTCCAAATGAGACATACAGATGGACGACAGGAACATGAAAAGATGCTCAACATCTAATCATCAAGGAAATGCAAGTCAAAACCACAGTGAGATATCACCTTATATCTGTCACAATGACTTATCAAAAAAACAAAAAGTGTTGGCGAGGATCTGGAGAAAAGAGAACCCTTCTGCAGTATTTGTGGGAATATAAATTGGTGCAGCCACTGTGGAAAACAGTATGGAGGTTCATCAAAAAAAAAAAAAAAGAAATCAAAAGTAGAACTACCATATGATACAGCAATTCCACTCCTGGATATATAGCCAAAGAAAATGAAGGACTGATGCTGAAGCTGAAGCTCCAACACTTTGGCCACCTGATGCATAGAGCCAACTCATTGGAAAAGCCCCTGATGCTGGAAAGATTGGGGGTAGGAGGAGATGGCGGTGACAGAGGATGAGGTGGTTGGATAACATCACCGACTCAATGGTCCTGAATTTGAGCAAACTCTGAGAGATAGCAGAGGACAGAGGAGACTGGCGTGTGCAGTCCATGGGGTCACAAAGAGCCAGACACGACTTAGTGACTGAACAACAACAATCTGAAAAGATCCATGCACCCCGTGTTCACTGCAGCGTTATTTATAATAGCCAAGATACGGACGCAGCCTAAGTGCCCATCAATAGATGAATGGATAAGAAGATGCAGACACTACTCAGCCGTAAAAGGAATGTAATCTTCTAATCTGTGGCTACATGGGTGGACCTAGAGGGCACTGTGCTGACTGGAGTCAGACAAACACGAAGACTGTGACTTCACTTATATACGGGATCTACAACACAAACACACACAACAGAAACAGTACAGGTACAGGGAACACGCGACTGCCTGAGGGGGTGAAAGAGATGGGCGAGGGGGATCAAGAGGTACGAACTACTAGTTACAGTAAATGAGCCGTGGGATGAAATATACTAGTTACAATATAAATGAGCCATGGTATGAAATACACAGTGTGGGGAACAGAGTCAGTGACTATGCGGTATCTCCGTAAGGCAACAGATGGGAATTAGGCTTGTTCTGATTTCTATACATTTAAAAATGTATAGGAATATCAAATCACTGTATCGTGTAGCAGGTGCTAACACAGTGTTGTAGGTTAATTACCTTCAAAAACAAACTCACAGAAAAAGAGATCGGATTTGTGGTGACCAAAGGTGGGAGTGAGGGGAGAGGAGAATTGGATGAAGGTAGTGGGGGGATTGGGGGCAGGAGGAGAAGGGCACGACAGAGGATGAGATGGCTGGATGGCATCACCGACTCGATGGACGTGAGTCTGGGTGAACTCCGGGAGCTGGTGATGGACAGGGAGGCCTGGCGTGCTGCGATTCATGGGGTTGCGAAGAGTCAGACACGACTGAGCGACTGAACTGAACTGAGTCTTAAGGCATAAACTTCCCATTATAAGATAAATAAGTATAATGAGTATAATACATATAGATAAGGATAATTAACATGAGTAATGTAATTAGCACTGCCATATGTTACATGTGAAAGTTGTTAAGAGAATAAATCCTAAGAGTTCTCACCACAAGGAAAAAAATTTTCTTTTTCTATTTCATATCTCTGAGATTATGGATGTTCACTAAACTAATTGTGCTAATCATTTGAGGATGTATGTACATCAAACCTGGAGAAGGCAATGGCACCCCACTCCAGTACTCTTGCCTGGAAAATCCCATGGATGGAGGAGCCTGGTAGGCTCCAGTCCATGGGGTCGCTAAGAGTCGGGCACGACTGAGCGACTTCACTTTCACTTTTCACTTTCATGCATTGGAGAAGGAAATGGCAACCCAATCCAGTGTTCTTGCCTGGAGAATCCCAGGGACAGGGGAGCCTAGTGGGCTGCCGTCTATGGGGTCGCACAGAGTCGGACACGACTGAAGCGACTTAGCAGCAGCAGCAGCAGCAGTACATCAAATCATTATGCTGGACACCTTAAACTTACACAGTTCTCTGTCAATCACATCTCAATAAAACTGGGAGAAAGAAAACAATGGGATACTACTTCATACACATTAAAATGGCTATGATTAAAAAAAATACAAAGAAAATAGTTTCACAAAAAAAACACACAAAAAAGTAAAACCAAAAAGAAGAAATTTAAAAACCACAGAAAACAAGTATTGATGAGAATGTTAAAAAAAAAAAAAAAAGGGAAACTGTGTGTGTTGATGTAAAATGGTACATCCACCATGGATAACAATATGGTGGTTCCTCAAAAATAAAAAATAAAGAATTACCATATGATCCAACAATTCCACTTCTGGGTATATACCCCAAAGAAATAAAAGGAGGAATTCCAACCTATCTGTACTCCCATATTCATAGCAACATTATTCACAATAGACGAAAGGATAACCCAAGTGTCCATCCATAGATGACTAGATAAAATGCGGTATATCCATATGATGGCATATTATTTAGGCTTAGAGGAGGAAACTTTGATACATTCTACAACATGGATGAACTTTGAGGACATTATGCTAAGTGAAAGAAGTCCGTCAGAAAAGGACAAATACTGTGCGATTCTACTTCCGAGGTGCTTAGTGCTTAAATTCAGAGATGGAATATGAGATGGTGGTTTCCAGAGCCTGGTCGGGGCAGGGGGTAATAATTGTTTAATGGGGACAAGTTCTGGAGATGGTTGGTGATGGTGGCCGTACAAAAATGTGAAATGTACTTAATGCCAGTGAACCATACACTTAAAAATGATTTAAACAGTCAATTTTATGTTACATATGTTTTACTACAATAAAAAGTCTGTAAAAGTATCTAATGCTATCTGATCGTGATTCCCTGCTCCTATAGAAAACTTAGGAGCCTTTATTATAGAGTTCATTCCCAAACATCCTATTCTGGAAAGAGACAATTTGTTGTTGCTGTTGTTCAACTGCTAAGTCATGTCTGACTCTCTTGCAACCCCATGGACTGTAGCCCACCAAGCTCCTCGATCCATGGAGTTTTCCAGGCACGATTACTAGAGAGGGTTGCCATTTCCTACTCCAGAGGATCTTCCTGACCCAGGGATCAAACCCACACCTCCCACATTGGCAGGTGGCTTCTTTACCACTGAGCCATCAGGGAAGCCCAGAAAGAGACAAAATACAATTAAAGAGCAAAATGGTTGTTCAAAAGCTGGCCTCCCTTCGTTGTTTGAATTTCTCAGTACAAAGTCACTTTAACATCATACTCCTTTACTCTCCCTCCCCCAGAAGAGGCAAGTAGGGAAAAATAACAAAAAACAAGAGTGAGATTCTACACCAGAGGAGGTAGGACAAGCGCCTACGAGATTAAAGGGGTCTGGAAGCTTCCTAGGACCAAGAAGCTGCCACTCAAAGGTGGACCCCATAACACGGAAGGGAAGAAACTCAGGGCCGAGTCATGAGACAAGCCTGCCTGTCCGTCACCAGCTTCCTAGGAACAGCCCAGGTACCGGCCAGGTGATCACCTGCACAGGAGGTCTGGGCACTTACCTCGGAGAAGTGTCTCTCGATAATGTTCAGTGCAGTCAGGGCGACCTGATGGTTCTCGTGAAGTTGCAGAGCCTCAATTCTATCAAGCCCACCGAGTCCTTCTATCAGCAGACACATGTTTTCCTTCTGAGAAATCTTCTCCGCTGCCTGCAGGTGATATAAGAGTGAGACTCTGGACCGAAGCCCTTAGGACACGGGGCTTTACCTCAGTGGAATCAGACCAAAGCCGCCCAGTGGGCTGCTGCAGTGTTCTTCTCCCAGATTGAATCAAAACTGCATTGTCTTCCTCTCATTTGGGGGTAACTGTCATCTATCTATTGAGATTTGTCTTCATTGCACAAAATTCAGTATTTTTTTTTTCTGAATATGCCACCACCCATACACACATGGCTGAACACTATTTTGTAGGTATCCCCTTTCTAATTGGGCTTCTCTGGTGGCTCAGATGTAAAGAATCTGCCTGCAATGCTGGATACCTGGATTTGATCCTGTTGGGAAGATCCCCCGGAGGAGAGCATGGCAGCTCACTCCAGTATTGTTGCCTGGAGAATCCACACGGACAGAGGAGCCTGGCGGGTTACAGTCCATGGGGTCGCAAAGAGTCGGACACAACTGAGTGACTAAGCATACCCCTTCTAATTAATGGAGACTGTTTTAAAAACAGAGAAAAGAATGTTCAAGTGATGCTACATAAATGCAGATGTTCTGGCCCTGTGCTCCCTGGAAAGCCTTGAGAGGTCAGGCAGGAGACCCTCGGTAACAGAAGCCACACCATGGCAGCTAGTGAGGTCCCTGGAAACACGTGATGGGACTGGATTGAAGCCCGTGCTGATCACTGGATTTCTCATCCACGGGCATTCACTCACTCATCATTTGTATGTACACTTGGGCAAGGGCCACAAAACTATCAATAAAGGTGAGACACAGAGAAAGCCTTTTCCCAACTCAGACTACCAGGGGAGACAAGAATTGCCATAGTACAGCAAGCCGTGATGGGAAAGAACATAAAAAAGGGTGTATATACGGGTATAACAATCATTTCGCTATACAGCAGAAATCAACACAATGTCAATCAGCTATACTTCAATTAAAAAAAAAAAAACAGAAAGGACAATAGAGTAAGTGTCAGAGGTTTAAGTTATAGAAGATGTGCACAAAAGGCTTGGGAAGTACCCAGTTCTTAATGACCAGCACAGTACCAGGGTCCATCACAGAATAATGGCATCCCCTAGAGAAGGAAGGGTAAGGACAGAGTTCTGAGGGAACAAGTGCTGCGTATCGAGAGGAAGCATCACTACAGTGTACGCTCAGTTGTCCGATTCTTTGCCACCCCAGGGACTGTAGAGCCTGCTAGGCTCCTCTGTCCATAGAATTTTCCAGGCAAGAATACTGGAGTGGGTTGCCATTTCCTTCTCCAGGGGATCTTCCCAACCCAGGGATCAAACCCACATCTCTTCGAGGAAAGGAGTAGTTCACCTAAGTAGAATCTTTGAGGGAAGCGCAGAGAGAGAAAGAAACGACTTTGTCATCCTGTAGGACTCTGCTGGCTATTACGTGAGCAGTAATAAACACACACACAAAACTTCCTGTGGATCAAATTCAATATTGGTTAGGCCATAATTTATCTGATGGGAGCCTGCACTTTTGTCTAAGTCTTGATACCTTCTAGTCCTCTCTGTATGTCCAGAGTGAGCTCTTGGCTTTGAGTAAAAGAAACAGAGGCAGGAACCAATGTGCTAGGTTAGTCTCTAAGAAAACTGGGAAGTGGGTGATGACCTAGAGCAGGAGGAGCCCTGGAGAATTCTGGACTTGGACAGAACAGCAGATGGCCCCCAAGTTACTGCAAAGAACCTCAACTGTACTCTGCTGCCCACCTGAAGCATCTTCTATCTTATCCTGATCTTTCTTACTGTCCCATGGGCCACCACTGGATACAGGGGCTTCACTGGTCCTCCAGATGGGACGTGCCCAGACTCCTCCCAAGAAAAAGACCCCAAGTGTTTCATTCAAATGAATGAGATAAACAGATTTCTACAGGTCCAAGTGCGCTTTCACACGTTATACCCAACCCTGCCTTGTTATTGCTTTTCCCTCATTAAGTCCTGCCCACCTCTCTGTGACCCTACGGGCTGCAGCACCCCAGGCTCCCCATCCCTCACTGTTTCTCAGAGTTCCGTCGGATTCGTGTCCAGTGAGTCGGTGATGCTATCTAAGCGTTTAATTCTCACCGTCCCCTTCTCCTTTTGCCTTCAATCTTTCCCAGCACCAGAGTCAGCTTTGCTACTTTTCCTGCTGGCTGCCAAGTCTCTAATCTGATTTGCTCAAAGTCTTAGTGTCTAATTGGGCTGTTTCCAATCCGTTTTTGACTGGGGTCAGTTCTTTCTGGGACAGTTGCATGAAAAGTGCTTTAAGTGAGCTTTTTAAAGGAGTCCTCTGGTGTTACTTTGAACCTTTTCAAATGGCTCCGTCACATAAAAAAGACCTTCACCAAATGAATAAAGCCAGACTCTAAGATGGCCTGAGATGATCCCTGCCTCCGGGATATTCATTCCCTTGTGTAGCCCCTCCCATGCTGAAATGGGGTCATCTGTGTAACCAATAGGATGTTGTTGACATGACCTCCTTCCTAAGTCCTACAAGACATTGGGGCTTCCACCTTGCTAGAAGGTGGCAGATAGCTTGCTGCAGGGGAAGACAGCAGCTACGATGGAAGGGCACTCAAGCAGTCCCAGGCAACCCATGTGGTAAGAAGAACTTTCTAGGCAGGTAATCGAGTCTTCATGGAAGCTGATTCTTCAGCCTCCATCAAGCCTTCAGATGAGACTGCACCCCCGTTTCCATCTTGAACTTCTAAGACCCTGAGCCAGAACCATCTGCCTCAGATCTAAGCTGCCTCGATCCCTAAACCCAGAAACTGTGTGAGACAATGTTTGTTTTAAGCCACTAGAGGGGTAATTTGTTGTTCAGTATACAACTGACACAGATAGTATGTAAATATTGGCTTAGCTCACCTTTATTTCAGAAATAAGAATTCTCTAGAATTATCTCCCAGAGAAGGCAATGGCACCCCACTCCAGAACTCTAGCCTGGAAAATCCCATGGGCGGAGGAGCCTGATAGGCTGCAGTCCATGGGGTCACACAGAGTCGGACACGACTGAGTGACTTCACTTTCACTTTTCACTTTCATGCACTGGAGGATGAAATGGCAACCCACTCCAGTGTTCTTGCCTGGTGAATCCCAGGGACGGGGGAGCCCGGTGGGCTGCCGTCTATGGGGTCACACAGAGTCGGACACGACTGAAGTGACTTAGCAGTAGCAGCAGCAGAATTATCTCAAGGCTTTGTAGTCCATTTTCCCAACCACGCAGCTAAGCGGAAAGGAACTCTAGTACGGTCCCTCAAGGTCTCTCCTTCCTAACATCCTGCTGCTTCCTCCAAGTATATTGTTTCCTCTTCTAGAAGAACCAGCCATCTGACTCATTGACTGTTTCTTCCTTGCTTCGAACCTTTGGTTAGTTTCTCTATCTCACTCAGACTAAGTCCACCTTCTCTCACAGACCGTCCGTGCTCTGGCCCCTGGATATCACGAGCCTGTCTCCCAGGACCTTCCACCCTTTGACTCTCTCTGGCCACATCCCCATCCCTGCTTTTTAAGGTCTCCTTCACTTAGAGACCACTTTCCCAGGTGCCCACAAGACTCACTCACTTCTTTCAGGCCTTTACTCAAACGTTCTTCCTCATTGAAGTTTCTCCAAACTATTGCATCTAAGAGACCACCATGCCCTCCCCACTCTGGGCCATCAGTAACTACCCCTCCATCAGATATATTCTACCGGCAACTCTCTATTCAATGCGTCTGCTCCTCGCCCCCCTAATACATAAACTCTACGGGACAAGGACTTTGCTTTGTTGTTTCCTGACCATCTAAAACAATGCAGGCCACCGAGACACTTCTGGGGGAAAACGCAGATGGTGGACCTTCACTGAAAGGCCTCTTGTCCTGCTATCCATCGGATGTGTGGACAGAGGGTGGGGTGGGGGGTGTGGAAGCGCAGAGGAAAAGAGAATCCTAGTTAGGTTTTTAGAACCAAATGACACGTCTTAATGCAGAGACTGTTATTTAGAAACCAACCTGCTCAGAACAGCTCACCTGGAGGATGAAAAAGAGAACGTCGAGGATGATGATAACCATTTTGTTGTCTGGGATGGTGAGGAGATTTATGAGCGGCTCCAAGACTCCAGCCTGGACAAGCTGGATCAACTGCTCCACGGAGCCCCCGGTTGTGAAGTTAGCCACCGTCCAGACAGCCTCCTTCTGGACTTTAAACTCTCCCTGCACAAAGAGAACATTTCCATTCTTTACAGATTCCGAAGAATCTAAATACAGGGATACGGATGTGGTTCGATTCCTAGGGACGCTGGGCTATCTATTCCTGGGACTCTACGTGCAATTCACACCGAGTCCCTTGGT